>NC_143561.1:94424615-94739230 GCF_054136105.1 Typopeltis vanoorti | reverse complement strand
CTGAAGCGATACTACCGGAAACAATATATAATTGTGTGTTCTTCTTTCGTATTTCATTGTTTGAAAATCTACATAGACAAAGATTTAAAGCCATTTTTCTTCTTAGACCAACTCAGAACAATACCGTCTTAAACTTTTGGAAAGTTACCCTAATACTTTTCATTTCAGTTTAATGAATTAAAAATTATTATTTGTGCTTAGATTTCAAAATTGTCACTTGGGTTTTTTTTTAGGTATGCACTCATTTGTGATGAATACAAACCATGACTGAATACACATTTCTTATAGTCCTTATAAGGACTGGCTTAAAGGGGCGAAGCAAGAATGCTTTTCATATTCCCCGTTATCTGTAGAGGACAGTGTAGGATAAGGTGTTATTGAGCAATTAAAGCTCTGATCATGGCAGGAGAGTAACAGCAATAGCCGAGCCTCAGTTAGAACTTCATTGGCTACAGCATTGCCATCCATTACCCTCCAAGGGTATTGGATCCATTACCCTCCAAGGGTATTGGATGGCAATACACA
The DNA here is from genome assembly GCF_054136105.1 of Typopeltis vanoorti. Taxonomy (NCBI): domain Eukaryota; kingdom Metazoa; phylum Arthropoda; class Arachnida; order Uropygi; family Thelyphonidae; genus Typopeltis; species Typopeltis vanoorti. Next base: position 94,738,705 of record NC_143561.1, on the reverse strand, counting down.
TTTCTCTTATTTCATAACTATTTTTATCTTTAAAAAGTGTATTAACTAATATCATTTTAACGTAATAATTATCATAATAAAGCCAATTCTTTAGTGCAATTATAAATTTAATTTACTTTTACTTCATTTTTTTTAATAAATTAGTAGTTAAAAAATTTTAAAAAAATGCAAAAATATTCGACACATTTGACTAGATTTTAAATATAAAATCTTATTAAACCTATTAAGAATTAGGGATTATTAATATCATTTTGAACTGTTTTGCCAGATTTTTCCAATACGAACGATCAAATCTTGAAACTAAAATTAAATCACGTGAATATATTATGTATATTATAACAATTAATCGCAAGTAATAATTTGTATTGAATTTTATCCAATCAGAAAGTTCAAATGTCAACACTTACAAATAAAATAAAGGATGTAAATTCCTTTTTTCTCGAACTACTTGACGAAAGCAACTTGAGAAAAAATGAATCAATGTTTTTTTCTTTTTGGTCTATCGTGCGTGTGTGCGTGTATGCATGTATAATTATTTCTGTTTAAATATCTGTGATTAGAAGCTCAATGAAATTGGCCCACTAGTTGAAAAGCGCGAGTCTCAATCACATCCCTCGCTCGAGAAAAATTAACATTTATTTATTCTGTTTACTGTGACGTCCGCATTATCTCTGTAGCTAAGGACGTTACTCTGAGTGACGTCATGAAAAAAAAAATGTGAATTCAGTTTACAAAAAATAGTCATCAAGTGTCTATCAAGGGGTACGTCCTTATTAGCTAAGCAATTACTGACTGACTTTCTTTCTGAAGAGGGGGGAGAAGAATTTTAGAGGAAATTGAAAAAAAACGTAAAGGAAGAAAGGTTTATTTTATGTTTCGCTATTTAAAAATAAAAAAATTCATTACTAGGATTTCTTAGTTTTAAATTGAAAGATAAGAACGTACAAAGAAGTCCTTATTCATGAAGTTTGCCAAAATTGTTATTATAATAGCATCTAGCAAGTAATTGAAAAATTCATTGATAAATATTTTATTTTTTTTCGTCCATAAAAAACAAATTCGCCAGAACCTTATAATTTTCTCGACGTAGCATGAAAGAAAGCAATGCTTCAAAAATGCATCGATTTCCTCTTTCATTCGTTTTCCCCAACAAGGTAGACATAAAATGCATGGTAAAACAAATAGATCCAAAGATTGTAAGGTGGTCCCCAAAATAATATATGGAGGGAAGGAAGAAAACGGACAGAGCAACGTAAATTCGCTAGACAGAGCTGTAGTTACTATTAGATGGTGTTGTGTTTTGTCGCAGAATAAGACTGCATCCGAAAGACAGACTACGGCAAACAAATACGAACAACCGTATGCGGAAATAAGTCATGATGGAACGAATGAAGTATTCGAAAACAAAGTCATAAAAAAGAAACATTGTTCAGGGTAGAAATGACTGATGACAGCTGAGATCAACAACAGCGGAGATGATGGACAGAGAGAGAGAGAGAGAGAGAATATAAATTTGCAAAGAAAATACTAAAAAAAAAATAAGCTAATACAATGTTCAGATGGCATAGTTTTCATAAATACAATCGAGGGAAAAGTAAAGCACGAATCAGAACTGATAAGAATTCGCAATAACCACACATGGAGACTTCTTCAGGCAGCCACAATACGGATGAACAATTAAAACTATTTCTCAGAAATAGTTTAATAACAGTTTATGGACGTGCATTGTATGAGGTTCATACAGTGCACGTTCGGTTTGCTTTTTTATAACATACGGTCCAGCAGAGAAGACATGCTGTCTTTTAAGGGAAATATCGCATGTGTGTGTGGGGGGGGGGGGGGGGTAAGGAAGACGGAGACTCATAAGAGTGCATTTGAACTTATTATTTCTGCTCTTACTTTAATAAGGCATTTATGACAATTAAGCTGCATAATTAAATTGTCAACAATTTAATTAATTTGTTTACAACGATTAATTTGTTTACGTCGATCCCACCTATGAAAGGTTGTAAAAATGGCTTTCGTTTAGTACTGTTGGATGTAAGAAGTTGCTGCACTTCACTCGTAACCAAGAATTTTGCATCTTTCTAGCAGAAACACGGAAATCTGCACTTTTCAAAGTATGTGCAATATGGAATATATTATATTTAAGAATTTTAAATTTAAAAAAATATTCATACACCTTTTTTATTTTAATTTAATGCTCATACAACATTTTCTGTCCGATGTTTAAAATTATCTATCCCCGTGTGGTTTCCGAGATGAGAATAGCGCCGACGTAAATCCATGCGTGTCGTAAAAGGCGACTAAAATGGACGCCGAGAGTTTGAGTTCGCTCTCTTAAGGTTTTTGCCTTAAGGGAGAAATTTGAGTCTCCGGGGAAAGTGTTTTCCGGCCCGGTGAGGGGCTTTGTCGGTGAATGCTTTATTTCGGAATTTGAGCGGTTCTGCTCGGTGGTGGGGTGGGGTGGGATGCCTCATCACAGAGTGGAGCCAACGCTGAGTTGGACGGTCTTCCGGCCTCTATGGAGTGGTCCAGAGATCATCCTAATTTTTAGATTTGGCTTTACTTAAACATTGCCAACGCAACCCATGCGTGTCGTAAGAGGCGACTAAAATCGACTCTGAGTTTTGAGAGTTTTGCTCTCTCAGGTTTCTTCCGAAATTTTGCTCCCGGTGAGGGGGACTTGATTTCGGTGGGTTTGCCCTTGGAGAGCACTTTGAATCTCTGGGGAGGGAGTTCTCCAGCATGGCCCGTGAGGGGCCTTGTCGGTGGATGCTTTTCCCTGGAATATGAGCGGTTCTGCTCGGTGGTGGGGGAGCCCGTCACTGAGTGGAACCTTCGCTGAGTTGGATGGTCTTTCGGCCACTCGTAGGGATATCGTCTTAATTTTTAGAGTTGGCTTTACCTAAGTATTCCCAGTGTATCTCATGCATGTCGTACGAGGCGACTAAAATGGGTATCCAGGGAGGGTAATGGATGGCAATGCTGTAGCTAATGAAGTTCTAACTGAGGTTCTACTATTATTGTTACCCTCCTGCCATGATCAGAGCTTTAATTTAATAGTTCAATAACACCTTATCCCTACACTGCCCTCTACGCATAACGGGGAATATGAAAAGCATTCTTGCTTCGCCCCTTTAAGCCAGTCCTTTTTAAGGATTTTTTTTTAGATTATCTAAATTTAAACTTTCCTTTAATAGATAATTTATAGAAAAAAATATAAAATACTTAAAACAATTAATATAGAAGCTCAATCGAATAGATAATTCATGGAATTATATCCAAAATCTTTTTAATAGGCAAATTATAATAATATAGTTGTTTCCTTGAAGAACGGGTTTGAACTGTGCGGTTCCACTTATACGCGTTTTTTTTTTTTTTTTTTGAATAAATATATTAAACAATTTTTTTGAGATCTGCGACAATTGGAAAAAACTCTCAGACGAACCGCGTAGCTTAGAAATATCGAAAAAATTAAGAAAACGTTAGGTATGTCATGAATGCATAAAATGTAGTAAATACTAGTCTACTTTATCATTTACTACCACACAAATCTATTCTAAAAAGTTAACATTTATCAAAACTTACGCGTACAAACACTTACAGACCATACATGGCCATTGCAGTCGAGTGAAATGTAAACAAACGTAAAGATGCAGTATTAAATCATAACTGCATAAAATTAACTGTTATTAGTTAGTTAAATTAATTAGCATAAAATAAAAATTTATAACGATTCATTCATTAGTGTATAAACGAGGCTACCGCGAAACAATCATATATCGATTAACTAGGCTACCATAAAGCCTAGAATGAATCCTATCATGAACCATTATATCTGTAAATAAGTATGAATAATTTATTTTTCACGTTATCTTTTCGTTTTTGATGTCTAGTGTTAGTAATACGTAAAACATCTACAGTGTTTTGTATCATATAAGACAATATATTGATGTAGTTACTGACAGACATACGATTCATCTTTTAAACAGACGACTTAAACTTGTGGTTCTTCCTCGTGCTTTTTTTTTTGTCCCAGAAAGCCTGCTGTCCTTCACAGGAATTTCATTCCTCCAGTTTCTATTCTTTTTCTTCTGCAGTTTTTATGGTCCATAATTCACTTCCGTCAGTAGAGAAGGTCTTGCAAAAACTTTATAAACGTTTATTCTTGTATGCTTTGACTTGGTCAGGTTTGAAAATATTACTGATCATTCCTGTTACTTTTGAAAACTTGAAATTGTGATGTCAATGTCCTTTACAAGCCATGATTTTTGTTTTCTTTGTTGATATTTCCATTTCAAAAAATTTTTCTGCAGTTATCTTTAAGGCGTATGTTGATTTTTGGAGTTCATCTTCTCTTCTTGATATGCTTATTTGATCATCTACAAACAGAGGGGATTAAGTATAATCCCGCGATCCAGTTTAAATGCCGATTTTTATATTTTTCTTCTCTTTCTTTACTATTTCACCTGATATAGATATTAAATAACAGTGCTGACATTGGACATTCTTGACAGACTCCTCTCTTTATTGATTTCCATTCTGTAAAGGTAATTTGGTTGTTCTGATACATTTAGCTATTGCAGCAAGCAGCTGAATGGGAATGTTTAGATTCTTGAGTAATGTCCACAGTTTGTTCCTTAAGACTGTCAAAGGTTTTCTGGTAGTCTACAAAAGCTATGCGTTTCTATGTTGTATTCTTAATGCTTTTCCATTAAGCCTTTTAATGTAAAAGCTGAGTCAGTGCACGATTGTCCTTTTCGAAAGCCATTTTATGCTTCGCAAAGTTTATCTTTTACATATAATTCAACTTTAGAAGTTAATATTCGTGCATATAACTTATAACCAGTATTTATAAGACTTATTCCTCTCTGGGTTTCACAGTTGTTGCACTTCTCTCTCTTCATGTAGCTCCTCAGTGAGCGGATGCAGCACCATGTCCTTCCAGTTCTCTATGATGGTAGCTTTCCTTTTTGTTTCTGCATAGACATGTGATCCTGTCCATGATCTTATATCTTCAAGCCATGTCCTTCGTTTATTGCCTCTCGATCCTTTTCCCATAAGTTTTCCTTCTAAAACTGTTAGTATCCTCTGTCTTGCTGAACCTCTCAGTACATGCCTCGCCAATCTCATCTTTCACTGGATCCTTTCCTGTGATAAAGGTATTGTGTTCTCATTCTCTGCAGAACATCTGTATTTGTCACGTAATCTGTCCTTGAGAGTTTTAGAGCTCTCTCCAATCGCATCACATTTCAAAGGCCATTATTTGGTAAAAATTTAAAAGTCGTTTGATGAATAGGATGCTTGCATACACCATCTGTATGCAAGATGCATACAGATGATGTTTGCATACAGATGGTAGATGTAATTATCATTTGAACCTTTTTTGTTTTTTCTTTGTTTCTGTTATTACTGCTAATTTGATATTTCTTTCTATTAGGTTTGGTCTACATCTTTATTTGTGATGGATATTCCAAGTAGTAACCTTCCAGATATTCTTATGTATTTTCATTTTGTTTTCCTTTCCTTATCCCACTCATATCTGTTAACCTGTCAGAGTCGTTTTCCAGAGTGACAGTCCACTTACCTCTTTCTCAAGAAAAAGTAACTGGACTGGAGTAAGAAAAGATTCGGATATTAGAAGTATAATCTAGTCTAGTACACACCTTTTAATAGGTCGAATTTAAATTTTAATCCACCAAGTGCCTTCAGATCATTTCAGAATCTATCTATTCTTCTGCTTACCACCAACATCAAACGGCGACCGGAGTAACAAACGTATGCTACGTTATATTTAAATGTTATTTGCTACCGTTCCGTCATTAACATGCAATTTGGCAACGGCTTTGTAAAAAGCGGAGACATTTTAGACTCTCATTTTTTTCTAATGCAATAAATCATTATTCAATTTTCTTGTATGTAACATGCTTATGTCAAATACATCTGCCTTTGTACTCAATGCAGCGGTATTGAGTACAATACTGCTGGTGCAATATAGTGGATCAAAAGAGTGTTCTTTTGATCCACTGAAACAGTTCTGTTCTATCTTGACATATGTTAGTTTAATCGGTGATGGCTACCCCTGCTGTATTATATAGGATTTATCGTATCTCGTTTTGTAATTTTATATGCCCAAGTTTCATCAATGGCTGTGCTACGATTGAAATGCTTGTTAAAGGACCCAATTACAAACGCGTCATGAGTAGAGGTATATTCCATGTTCCATACTGGTGTTGCAAATTTCTGTGATTGAGTATTTGTAATTGTTAGCATAATCTATTTTAAGGTGTTGCTTCCTTATATTAATTTATATTTAAGAATATTTTGATAAGAATAAATAACCTAAAAATTTGGAATTCCTTTTTTTCTTTAAAATATATTTAATACAAAAATTATAATTATCTTCTGCGAATCTGTAAAAATTATGTTGCATATAAAATATCGTTCATTATTCGTAAAGGTAAAGTAACAAATGTGAATTGTCTATTTGTTAAGCCTAATGTTCTTAATAATAGGGATAATTGTGAATGGCAAGAAGAAAACAAAAATCGTACTTTAGCAAAGTACTAAACTGTTGCTTTCCTTATTAAGAATATTTATGAAGCAACGCCGACTTGAATCATCAAGATGTTTCTTTTTCGGCTTTACTTAGACCGAGAATTTTCCCGTAGCAGTTCGTTTTGTAATCCCAACAATTAAATTTATCTTGCACGTGTGATTTACTGCGAACCACGAGACCATCACAGATTTACTTTTTGTTTCTTTTAACCAATAGCGACTTGAGCTATTTTAATCAATAGCGAATTGAGTTTCGTCCGATGGAAAAATTAACGAAAAATATTTCCTCACGTTTTTCTTTTTTTAAACAATCCTAAAGCTTTTCAGCACTATTCGCTACCCAGAAATACAGACTTTAATTATCTATTTGATAGTCTATAAAATTTGGACATCTTTATCCTTTTCAATATCTTTAATAAAACTTGAGTTTCTTATTATTTTAAGAAACTAAAAATCGCTTTGTGAATCTAGTCTTAAATGAAACAATTCATTCTATCAAATCAATAAATACTTTATTCAAAGTAGTACTCTTTTACTTTTCTTTGTTGTATTTCGTTATTTGTATGTCTGACATACAAGAATACGAAATACTCTCTACGAACGGTAAAATGTTTTCGCTATCCCCCCCCCTTCATGTTATTCCCTAGAGAGACGTGCACTGTCCTTCCCAGAGAAGAACTTCGGGCAAAATTAAACATTGACCAGCTTACTCTTGAGGAACTAAACAAAAATAAATAAATAACCTACTGGAAGTAGAAAAGTTCTAAGGATTGATAGGGTGAACGTCCCTTCAATCTCCCAACTTCTCTACGGCTGACAACCGAAGGGAATTGGGCGAAATAAATCATAGATTCCGAATACGCATCGAGAAATACGACGGCTTACGGAACCCCAACGGACACAACACGTAAGATCAAAGTGAATAGTTCCGGAGCCCCTAATGTATTTCTAGAACGGACTGTGCGGCGTTGATTGATGAAGGAATAGAAGCGACTGTCACGGCTCGTCGCGTCGCTTTGAGGTGAGGCAATTAACAATTACAAAAGACGCACTTTGGTAATCCGAAAGAAAAAGGACAGCGATTGTTATTTTCTGCATCGGGGAGAGAGAGAAAGATGCACGAAGGCTTATTCACGTGTATAAGTTACACAATTCAATTGTGGTCATGTGAATAAGACGAATTAGAAATCCCCAATTCCACTTCATTCGTTCCTGTTGGTCACTTCATGTAATCAGCGCGTGAGGTCAAAAACAAGCTACGATTAGCATCCCATCTTTTGACCATTGACGTTACTGACAGGATGGGTGAAGCACAAGTGCTTTTCATATTCCCCTTTATCTGTAATGAGAGTTATTTGGGAATGGGAGATTTGTGAGCAATTAAGCTCGCCCTCTGAGGGCAGTAGTGTTAGCTATGATCAGTTGAGAGAAGAATAGCCTTCGGTCTTTTGTGTTTGTAGTAATCAGTCTCATTGTAATTGACAGCTTGCACGATTAGTGGGTTTGAATGTGAACTTGACTTCACGAAGAATTTTTCTGCAAGATCACGAAGAAGGGAGGAGATGTATGGAATGCCGGTTTCTCGGTGAATCTGTGAATTTCTGACGAACCACGGTGCATCCAGGATCATCCTAAGGCATTTATTTTGGATTCTCTGCAATTTTGAAATGTTTGATCTTGAAGTGTGACTCCATGCTGGTGAGGCGTAGGTGATGACTGGACGTATTACCATCCGGTAAAGAAGCAATTTATTATGTAGGTTCAATTTGCTCTTGCGGTTGATCAATGGGTAGAGCTGAGCTATGACTTTGGAAGATTTGGAACAAACGAGATTGATGTGTTTGTTGAAAAGGAGTTTCTTATCCATCAATACTCCAAGATATTTGGTCTCTGAATGCCATGGGATCTTTTGACCAGAGAGCAGGATGTCTTCTTTGTTGCAGATCTTTCTTCTTGAAAACATCATGGCTGAGCTTTTGAGGGGGTTTACTTGAATTCTCCAGTTGGTGAACCAGTTTGCTAGCTCATTGATACTTCCTTGGAGTCTAGTGATTGCTAGGTGAGGGCTGAGCGATCTGGCCAGAATAGCGGTATCGTCGGCATAAAGAGCCGTAGTAGTTTTTGGGTTGAGAGGAACATCTGCCATGTAAGTTGTTAAAAGTATTGGGGCCAGAAGAGAACCTTGAGGTACTCCCGCCTGGATTCTGCGCCTTGAAGAAACAATTCCGTTGAGTTTTACTTGCATGTATCTTTCATTGATATATGAATATATGAGTTTCACTAGTTTAATTGGGATATTGTTTTCAATTAGTTTGAAGATAAGGCCTTGATGCCAGACCTTATCAAAAGCCTTGGCAACATCCAAAAATACAGCAGCAGTATGAAGGTGCCAGTTAAAACCATGAGTGATATGTTCTGTTAGTCGGTGAATTTGTTGCACCGTGTTGTGAGCTTTGCGAAACCCAAATTGTTCATTTGGGATTATTTTCTGTTGGTCCACTGCTGTTTGCAGTCTTGATAGGATGATCTTTTCTGTCACTTTGCCAAGACAGGTCTGTCGACATTCGCTTCTCTTAAAGGTGTCGATCCAAATCACTCTTCGGTGTATGTATGTGTGTGTGTGTGTGTGTGTGTGTGTGTGTGTGTGTGTGTGGTTCGCTAACGAAAATCTTTCCAATATTCGAGTGCAAGTTGCCGTAACCACGAATTTCTTACAGAGTAAATTCTGACGATCTCCGTATGAGATCGTCTACAGCAGTGTTTCTTAAACTGTGTTTCCGCGCAACCCCAGGATCTCGAAACTTGCAGGGACACCGCAGAGTATACAGACATTGGGAAAATACTTTTATTAAAGTATCTTATTTCTATAACAGTTATGTCAGTTTACTATTTGCAATGTTATCCATCGCTGTGCTTTTTAATCAAAATATTTGGCAGTGACGGTTTGTCATAATGTCTTTCTAACGAGAGAATTTTTTTGAAAAGTTTCATAAGGTTCCGCAAAATAGATATATCTTTATGCAGGTTTCTCTGATAAAGGGGTTATAAGCCTTTATCAGAGAAAGCTTAGTTATCCAGTCTTAGAGGTCAAAGAATTGCCTAAGAGACGTCATTGACCACCGAAACACAATTTTCGTCACTTTAATCATTATACGACTCCATTTACCGAACAAAAAAGTATGAAATGGGATGCTTGATAGAGCCTGAGTACTTAAGAGTACTGTGGGTAGATAAATTCGCTACACATTTGTCTCACATGAGCTTTGACAAAAAATAGATGAAACTATCCCACATTTAGGAATCATGTGACTTATAATAGCATATCCCTACGCGCAGTACAAGTTCCTGCGCAGTGAGATACTACAAGACTCTGGCAATGCGCACAGTCGATAGCTTGCGTGCATTCTTCACCTGATTTACGTTTTAGCCTGTAAATGAAATTCATTTTAATTATCGGGGCGCGTAAGGATAGCTTCAGTCTAAATACGAAACCTCGCTTCTCTATCCAAGCAAGGCGTTTCTCCCAAATTTTATTTTTCAGTTATGAGTACAAACCACCGGAACTCATCGCCTTAGCAATGTGTAGAGGAAAGGCACGCGAACAAAGTGATTGATAGAACGATCTATAATAATCTCATTTCTGTGCTTTTATCCCAGAATTAGTAAGTTGGCACACTGAAGACATTCTTCGGAATATTTTTCTTCTGAGCTTATTTCCAATTGGATTTCATTAAAATTATGAAACATTTAGTCGTAAAAATCCTCGTCTTGTACACTAACAATAGTGCCTTTGCCATGAATAGAAATTCATAATTGATCGGTAATTATGTGCTCGGCGAAGGAAGGAAGAGAATTCAGCTGCCAAATAATTAATTGAAATACGCACAGACACACGATCAACGAATATCCGTGTCAGTTGATTAATGTAGTTTTCCCAGTTACTTTAGATTTAGTGAGAATACCATTCGAGAGAAATCTATCGACTCCAGGAAACTATTTCCGAAGTAACCAATCAATAATAAACGGATCAAATTAAAGGAACCAACCATGACAATGAAATGCGATGCGATCATCCGAGGGGATAACGTTTGAAACAAATTAAAGCAGGATTTAAAATATTAAATGATAAAATCTGGATCCATTGGTGCATTTACAGTCTGCAATGATAAAACAAACGATAATTATTATGAAAACAGTACTTGACCGGTTTGGAATCATAAGCATTGTTTACCTAAAATGGCGTTTTGCGCTTGCGCAGTAGTACATCTCACTGCATCATTTCCGGTTTGAGCACAAACCAGTTATTGTCACCGATATTCTACACTAAGCTGAGCACCACCCATTTCGTTGCTTTTTTGAGCAGCCGATACGCAATCGAATATTTTTGCATCTCATCTCACAGAAGAGGGGGAGTTAGCCGATCGTACTGAGGTGTAGAGATTTCCATCCAGAAACCCGGTGTTTCGTTTCATCCCACAAAACATGCAAACTGGATTGACTACACACTTAGCAAACTTATTACTGAGATATTAGAACCTCTCTTCGTCCTTAATTATAACTAAACCAAAATGATGGGGAACCTTCCTTACCATAATATTAGAAAAACAATTATCACAAAGCGGAAATCTTCGGGGACTTTCCACAAAACCAACAAATTCTTTGGAGTGAATTGAACTGAATTTGAATGCATTCAAATTCTAATTTTTAAAGTAAACCCGACAAACTCAAGCCCTTGTTACTGTCTGCTCATCGCAGTCATTAACAATAACTTCAGATTTTCAAATTGTAATTAATTTAATGCAAATGAATCGGAAGAGAGTCATTGGTGAAACAAACTGCTCAACTATTTTAACTTCCTTAAAATAACACTGAAATGCATATTTTTTAAAGCATGCATCGAAGGAGATGATGGGATACACACATTGAAGGCATGGTGATAATTGGTTTTGTCGGTTCGGGTTATTTCTCGAGTGGTAAATGTGACTCAGCAGTGTCGTATTGAACTAAGAGACTCCCAAGAAAATATCCATTTCTAGTTGACCTTGATTCTTCTTTTCTTAAAAAGGTTCATAAGTTTTGTAGTAAATCTCATGCTTATTCATGTGGTAACTATAAAATCTAGAAGGATACTCCGTACACCTGATAGTAAGAGTGAAGGCGACTTTACCACGAATTCTTCTTCTGGATTAGACGGATCTCATCCCAGCTGAGCATGTGTGGAGCGACTCAAATCAATCTAGGCAGAGGTTATCGAAGTTCCTATTGAATTAGCCTCCCTGGGGAATATTGTTCGCTAACCCATTCGAGAATCTTCGATGGGAACTTGTGAAGTGCTATTAATTATTATTCTGTAGGATTGGATGGTAATTAGTGTTGGATTCTATGCAAAAAGATGAATTATTTCACACATCACCTTCGAAGAATGACCGATGGATTTTTTTCTTTTGAGAAACTTACCCATTCAGGCAGTCGGAATTTTTTATCAAGTTTAAAACTACACCTTAAGGCTAATTCTCTTCTCATTAATAACTGCCTTTACTGAAACTACTGAACGTGTGTACATTCTCTGTCCATTAAAATTCTACGCCTGTAAACAAGATTCACCTCTCGATAACCATTAGAGAGGAAATGAAATCCGTTGGTCTTTACGATAGGAGCCACGTATCGATTACTCGTGTAGTAATTTAGCGAGCGAAAGCTACATTTGAATTGCAATTAGCAACTTTCCTTATAAGGACTAGCTTAAAGGGGCGAAGCAAGAATGCTTTTCATCTTACCCATTATCTGTAGAGGACAGTGTAGGGATGAGGTGTTATTGAGCAATTAAAGCTCTGATCATGGCAGGAGGGTAACAGCAATAGCGGAGCCTCAGTTAGAACTGCATTGGCTACAGCATTGCCATTCATTACCCTCCAAGGGGTATTGGATTGAATGAATCAATCACCGACTATGTAAGTAAAGGTGAAATCTCAAAAATACGGACGATCTCTAGGCCACTTCATAGTGGGCGAAAGACCGTCCTAATCTCAGCGTTGGTTCCACTCAGTGACGGGCTCCCCGACCACTGAGCAGAACCGCTCAAATTCCGAGGAAAATATATAATTCCCCGACAAAGCCCCTCAGCGGGCCGTGCCGGAGAACACTTTCCCCGGAGACTCAAAGTGCTCCCTTAAGGCAAAAACCCTAAGAGAGCGAACTCAAAAACTCATCGCCCAAGGGGGTAACAGCAACAGCCGAACCTCAGTTAAACTTCATTGGTATTGGTACAGCATTGCATTGTTGCCATCCGTTACCCCCAAGGGCATTAATGAACCATTAATGGTCGATTGATCCATTCTCCAGAGCATTAGCAAATGAGCTAAAAGGTTCTAGTTATGGCTGGGTAACGGCAATAGCCAAGCCTCAGTTAAAACTTCATTGGCTACAGCATCGCCATTTGTTACCATAGAAGTCCTGAAAAGGACTTTTGATTGGTATCGCTCTTCTATTGTTATTAATCGGACTATTAGCAAATGTTTTTCTTTGGGACAACTTAATATGAAAGTTAAGTAAAACATAATTTGGTGTATTAAGCATATGTTAAAAATAGCTAGTTTTATATTTTTAAGAAAGAAAGAAAATCAGCGTTCTAAATATCATTATTAAATATAATCTTTTTATTAGCTAAATAAATTTTTGTCTTATGCATTTCACAAATTTCTCTTGTTTTCGATTTTAAAACTAATTCCTGTGTAAAGTTTGATTTTTATTTTTTTTTTTGTTGATACAGGAATGGGCTTTAGAAACAATCGCACATGTTTTGAATTATAATCGGTTACCTGAGATTGTCTTAAAATTGATAAGTTTGAGATATACACAAGTCATATCTTGAAGGATAACACTGAAATGTTTCCTTTTATTTTTCTAATTAACATTTTTATAGTTAGCCGATCTCATACGGAGGTAGCAGGGTTTTTTCTCCCGGAAACTCGGGTTTTTCACCCGCATACAGAAAAATTGGCCCTTCAGAACACACGCAATTTACAGACAAAAAATACTAGTTGTGGTGGTTGTGGAGGTGGGCGGTAGATGGTGTTGATGAAGATGATTCGTAGTAGAGGTTCGGTGTAGTGGTTGAGACAGTTGTAGGTGTCCTCCCGCGATGAGTCTTCGGACTCCTTGGAGGTATCAGGAATAATAATAATAATAGTTAGCCACTTCTCCATACATCTTACTGAAGTTCCCCTCAGTATTGATGTCCGAGCTATTAACAACTTCGCTGCGCTAAACTGAGTATTTGAATTCATGACTAGTACTTTACCAGAAGGCGACTTTCCTTTATCTCCTTAAAATATGTCCTGTTTTATCCGCAAATTCCTTGATTTATTCTTTATCGATTCGTATTTTACTCAAAGAAACTGCTTTCGCTGAAAGAAAAATCCAAATTATTTCTTTGATATTTCTGTTCGACAGTCCTCTGGCATATGATAAGAATCTAGAGGTGATCACAGTGTGTGATCAGCAGCCAGACTACTCTAAATGGAGGAGTTAAAAAAATACCCCCCTTTCCTCCTCTAATAATTGCCGATTCGCTATTTCTACTGGTTTGTTTCAAAATGTAAGGAATTCAGCGAAGTACGAGTATCCATTTGTGTCCTGCAACTCACATTCAACTAGAGAATTTACTTGGCGAAAAAACTATTTCGTTTCTTTTAACCCATGAACTTATTTTGCAGAAAATAACTCTGTTGTTCTCTTCCTTGGAGGTTAATCGTATCTAATCCTTCAAGATCCTTTAAATTCGGCTATATATATATATATAATTTCATGCTGCGTTCTTTACTTAAAGTTTATTTAATGCGAATTGCACAGGGGATATCAGCCCTCTGGAATATCTTATTTAGATTCGGGAATGTGTTCCTTTTTGAAGATATCATTATCTGTATAGTTACGGGAGATTCAATTTCTCTTGTGGGTCTCAGCATATCACACACACACTCGTGAAATTGTGAATTTTTGCTTATTCTACAAACACCATACAGATTCAAATAAAAATATTAAACTTACAACAAACATCCGAAGGCAAAGTGTTTCTTCATTTGACTTTCCTCTGTGCTATATTCAAGAAAAGTGAGATTTCGGTTTAGATATTTATATTTATTTCTTTATCAGTGCTATACTATAAAAGTTATATTAATAAAATAAAAGTGTGTGTTTAAAAATTTGATTAATTTAATTAGAATAATAAATTTTCTTAGAATTATTTGTAATTTCTTTATAATTTAATATTCTATAGTGAATATATAATTTTAATCCATTAGTTGTATTAAATGTCAAGTTTAATTTCATGCGATTTTTTTTCATTTTTTTTTCTTTAACAGCGCCCTCCTGAGATTAGCTCTGCTAATCTCCGGTGTGGTTACTTAATCAGAATGGGAGAGAAATGATTAGCAAAACAAGTGTTCTCTGCCAGGTTGGCAGGAAAACGACCCAGAGGAAGACCAAGATGTAGGTGGATTGATACGGTACAAAGTGCCTTAGACGATAGAAATATAAGATCTGATAATGTTTTAGTCTTGACAAGTAACAGACTGATTTGGAGGAAAATTGTAGATAGGAAGTTAGTAATGATGTAATTTTTCATGTAGTACTGTCATATCCTGTACACCCCTTGAGGGTATATGGCAGGAATTTGATGATGATGAACAGCGCCCTCTAGCAGTATAGCACAAACTACCTGACTTACTGAATTATACCGACCACAATAATGGCGATTGTCAACGTGCTTGTTATTCGTTTCTCTGAAACAATTCCACAATAACAAGATTATTCACGACCATCATTGGACGGCATTTCGTCTCTTAAAAGGCTCTGAAATTCATCTTCACGCGAATAAAAATCATTCCCAATACTCAAACTTAGGGTGATGAGTTTTCACTGCATATTAGCCTGATTTGACGGAAATCCCTGATTTCAATATTTTATTCGAAATGCTTCACGCCTCACGATATCCAAATGGAGATTCTCTACTTAAACCGGTCGGTTGTGTTTGCTTATAAAGTTGAAGATTCGTCTGAAGGAACGAAAGTTGAAGCCATGGGTGTACTTCAAGGCAGCTGTCGAAAGTCAACTTCGTTCCAATAGAAGAGCTTCGTGGGGTGGAAATGGTTCCTACAAATGTGGATTCAATCAGACCGCTTTTGTCGCCACAGTCGGGTAACTTCGGGATCACCTCAAGGGCTTGGTTGAGCTGCTGTCAAGAAGTGAATTCCTTCCGATTTAATTTTACTTTGTTGCTTCGCGACGGACTTCGCAACAGGCGTGTTAACATTCGAGGTTATGTTCACTTGAAATAAAAAGAACCACTAGTTCATTTATACTCTCTCTCTCTCTCTCTCTCTCTCTCTCTCTCTCTCTCTCTCTCTGTGTTACTAACTCGTTCTGTTCTGTTGTCTATCATAAACTTGAATTATATTATGATTTTGGAAAAAAAATCGAAAACCCCACTTCCTAATCTCCCTTTCACCACCCTTGGAATATTTTCTGAACTCAATTCTAACATTCCCCCACCCATAACTCCTCTCCCGACCTTGCGGTTTCGAATAACAGAAACTGCAAGTCTCCTTAGCGAGAAGCGATGAAAGTGTGTCTTTGGCGAGTACGAGTGTAGTAGTCGCTTCACACCATTAACGGACTACTCAAGAAATCTTGTAGTTCGGCGAATGCGTCTTAACTGAATGCACTTCGTTTATGGGGAGGAGGGAGGGAGTGGCTGATCGCAAGATGAACAGAAGAAACGCATTGTAGAAAGGTTGCCGCACGCAGCTGACTTAGTTCTCTCTGGCGTGAATCGATCTCATCGGTGTAGCACTGTAGCGTAACTCCCGTCGTAAACACCCACGTCTTTCTCATTCCGTATCTCAGGAGCGTTCGCCGTAATCCATCTCGGGACACGCACCGTTAAATTAAGAATGCGCACCACGAGAATAAACGGAGATCTCATTTCTACCGAAATGGAAACGAAATTGTTTTCTGTGCAGAAAACTATGCAGTTGCCATCATCTTATTGTTATTCAGTATTTCCGTCTGTTTCTTAATTCATTCTTTGAGATATTTCGATGTCTTTCATATTCTTCGGTAGGATTTTGACGAAGATGACAAAACTTTGGTTTATTTGTCAGCATCTCATAAACAGCACTTCATCTTCCGTATCTACCTTTCCTCCTCCGTTATCTGAACCTATTTTTCTCAAATCCTGAAAACCCACGTGGTACGCCGAGATATAAACGCGAGAGTTGCACTCTAACTTGGCTCTCTTTGTGTAGGTTTTTTTTTCTTCTTTCAGATGCAACTGAGATTCACTGTAGAATAAAAAGATAAACATACGAGGGCGAAACGAAACTCTCGAAAACGAAACTGACAGAATTCCAAAATGGAAAAATGGATAGAAGCTGAAAACGATTTTGCATTCTCCCCTCTTGTATCACCGAACATAAGACCGTCCACGTCCGCCCCATGTTTGTCATAAAGGTCACTTCCTTGAATTTGTGTACGAGTGAAACAATATTAGAATTTGACTGGAGTAGAGTATCGTTTTCCCTGACGGAATGTGAATGAATAGGGTGGACTGGCCCACACAGATCCCCTCCCCTTCCATCGCGCATCTATTTGCATATTGGAAAGAATGAAGATGTTGGAGGAAGGAAAGAACGATGTCCAGCTTCACTACCGGACCCATCTGGTATTTGAGGGTGAACAACGAACCAAAATATTTGAATACCCTTTTATGAAATTTACAGGAAAGTGGACCCAGGAGAGTGGGGTCCACAGTCGATGTCAGAGGACAACCAACGGAGTATAGGGGGCCTACCAGAATTAAAGAATTTTCTAAGAAACATTCGAGTATCTCATATGTTTTAACCGTCGCTCTCTCTCTCTCTCTCTGTGAATAAAATCGCCTGAAAGAGAGAAAAACATAGTTGACATTTTTCTCATTAGCTCGCAGTCATCAGAACAACGCTTTTGTAAATGAATGCACTCTTTATTTTCTGGTACTTTGCCTGCAAAACTGTCGACGAAAACAAATTATTCCGAAGACAATATTCAAATATCTTGGAAGATAAATAGGTTTGCAAAGGCTGTTCTCACCTCCTAAGGCTAGCCGGAGTATTCTGTGCACGGCCATCAAGAACTGTCAAGTATTACATCACTAGGATGTGCTCCTTACCTCTGTTTGGGAAGTGCCCATTAAGTTAGAATTCAGGCAATAAAAATAATTCAATAGAAGGTGTAGTCTGAGCAGGGCGTTTTGATATTCTGCAGGCATTATGTTGATAAGAATATCTACAAGTTATACGAAGTCGATTTGTGGCTGCAAAAATATTGCACTCTCAGCAGTTGCTTTCACATTGTTGCTGGTAGCAACCGAGGGCATACAATTATTGGGTGACGCAACAGTTGGCGCCCTCTCAGCCATTGTTAACAACAATATTCATTAGTGACGTTAAAATCCTAAATGCATTAGTAGCCTCCAACCCAATCAGGCATCCATTTCGTCTCTCGCTAACCTAATTCTGAACCTCCCTTCTGCTTACTATCGAGTCGTTCTAATTGAATCCGCCAGTTTGGCTTCAGCAAATGGATGCATCCCGATGAGACGACCTACAGGATTGCTTTACCTGCACTCACTCTTCTAGAAGGTATTCGGTGCAAATGATATTACGTGTAACGGAAGAGATAAGGTTAAGCGTAAATCTTAGCCTAAAGAAAGAAGAGAAATAATGGAATAAACACACAGCCGACATTTTACTCATGACTAAAGAGTCTTCACCATAGTGGAAAACCAATGATTATCAGCTTATCTATATTTGTTGTGCACGCGACAGTACTATGCTCCAGTGGATATTCAGCGATACGAGCGATGAGAGAAAGACTGGTAGTCCTCACACACTTAACTGTTGCTACTAATTTCTGATAAAATATATCAAGCGGTTTTGTACAGCTTAATAAAATCACGTGATTAATACTTCATCAACAATGAAAAATTGTTTGGAAATCGCTAGCTAGCAGATTAGTTTATTAGAAAACCCAAACAATGAAACATTCCTCGTTAATTTCTACTCTGTTGATTCACTAATTGTTTGTTTCACGGCAATAATTGATTTCTATGTCACGTGGTTTTGTTCGCAGTTGATTGGAAAGTTAGCAGACCACATCTTTCGTAGTTTGTCGACATCGAAACAATTAAGAATTGCTTAAATGTTTTTAGTTGAAAAAAAAAAACTCAGCGCTTATCAAGCCGTCAACAAAAGCATAATTGAATGCATCAGATAAAAAAATAAAAATAAATAAATAAATAAAGTACGCATGCGAGTTAATCGCATCCTTCACCTTTCATTTTTGTTTTTGGAAGGTGCGGAGTTCACGAGGAATTTTCTTAACTGCAGTTCCAAGACTCACTGATGTAGGGAAGATTTCGTAATCACAAACTTTAGGCAGCAGATTGTAAAACAACTTACATTACTCTCTTAACGAAAGAAGTTATTAAAAAAAAAAGTTTGCCGTCTTAGAACAACGCACCCGTATATGTTCTCAGCTGAACGTAGTTATTATATTAAAAACCAGTAAGAATTAACTGGAAAATGAAACATTCTCTTCCTCATAAGCTATGTTATATCGTCCTATCTTGCTTACTGATGTAATTATGATGGTCAGTTGAACTTATCCTTACTTCTTTAAATTCCGTTTTTTATTGTCAGATGTTGATTGATTCTGATCCGAATATAAAGAAATTTATATTATCCTGCGCCACATTATATTCAGATTAGTCTATATAATATAGAGGAATCAATCATGAACTAACGCTTGCAATCTCAATTTTCTACAGGCCGAGGTTAATATTATCATTTAAGGCTTCCCCAAGGTCCAATAAATTTTTATGAGCGGTACAATGAAAGAAAATCAGGCAAACATCAAATTGAAATTAATAAAACAAAACATTAAATGCAGGGTTATATAACATGTACATCTAAGTATAACTTTCTAAACAAGATAATGCAATTGAATGTATCCAGAATACCTCACAGCCTGTCTCTATTTTATGAGACAAATCATATCATCTACACATCAATTTAGTTCTAGTGTTTAGAACAGTTACAATGCATTAGGTATCACGTATTCAACTCTCAGTTCTCCATATTCTGCCAATGAATAGAACATAGTTCTCACAATTCAAAATTCCAGAATTCACAACAAATATTTTTATAGTTACGGTTCTCTAACTCACTTCTAGTCTATAAACACTTAATTGAATCACAAGGCAGTTATCGATTCAAGGGGGAAACACTTTAGTGCTTCATTCTTTCGACTATTTGTAGTTAAAGGCCACTGCTAAAGTTAAGATATATTAGGCGGAACTCATTTCCATTTGCTTCACACTGGATGTAAAAAGGATAAGTCTTACCGAGTTACTTCAGCACATTGAATACACTTAGGCACATCTTAAAATTCCTGTTAACTAATTATCGTGAGGAAACACAATTCAAAGAAATCTTCACTATGTTAAGTGAAATATTAAACACAGAGCTACTTAAGTCTTGATACATTAGATTTACGTCATGTTAATTCCTTATCTTCCACTATGTATTGACTTCAGCTCTGCAGCTTTCTTCCTCTAATCATTAGGAATCTATCGTAATATCAGAATTCCATAGAGGTAGTTTTTAATGCCTATTTATTCCCGGTCCTTTCCTTGTCGATTTTTCCGCATATCACTACTCGTCCTTCGTTACACACGACCACTCTCTTCGCTTTCCCTAAGCTTCCTTTATTTTTTTGTTGTTTTCTTTCGATTTCCAATTAACTGCGTTTTTTCTTCCCGCCAAAATCCGGTTCTAACCAGTTCAGCTTACATCTACAGGTTTCTCTCCATATCATAGCCGTTCACGTTCTAAGCACGCGCTAACTAAAAACAACTCCGTTTCTCCTTTACTAGCTTCATTCACAGTTTAACAGCTATTCGTTTTTAGGCAGTATGAAATGTCTAAGCCTTATAGGAGCTTTCTATTAGCACTAAGAGACAACAATACTTTGCCGCCCAGCATTGTTGCAGACATTTAGATTTTTACACATTGTTGCGTAACTCATACATGCTTAGTTTTCATTGGTGTGATATTTTTGTAACAGGAAGGGATGCAAGGCCCTTCCCGACACTTTTTTTGTTACTTCCCCTCTTTGAGTATTTGTCACGTAACGTTTGCCTTCTTTAATTCTGAATTCATAGTACACTTGGAGTAAACTTTTTATGCAATTAAACTTCAACATAAGTGTTCCATTGTACTAATATTTCGCTAATCAAGGTAGCTGGAACATTTCTCCAACGTCGTTTTTTTTTTCTCCATTCTGTCAAGTAGGTTCACCGGACAGAAAAATATATGCAGTTAACCTACAAAATACGGTGACCCCATAGCTTCTTCCGTAATTGAAAACAACGACACCACAAAAGTAAAATAAAAGCCGTGAATTTCCTTGGATGCTGAGGTGCGCAATTAAAGTTTCAATCCTTCAAGTTCGTATCTCCGTCGCGTGCGAGAATACGGAGAATTAAACGACTGTTTCAGAAATGAAAGAACGAAGTTGTTGCTCACCAATTAAGAGCAACAACTTCGTTCTTTCCTTTCTGAAACAATCATTTAATTCTCCGTATTCGTTTAGCTGGTTGCATGTTTCGCCTGAAATAAGCGAATAGCGAATTCGTTCTTCAACTGAAAAAATCTATTTTCAGACAGAGGTTTGCGAAAATCTTGAGGCTTGGGGAGAAATTCACAAGAAATTTACAAGTCCGCACTTGTAATGAGTGATGATTGCAATGGGTGATTGCATTCATAATTTATTATAATTTATTTCCTCTAGAAACTCAATTGGCGACAGCAAATTATTAACTATAATTATATTAGTGACAATGTGCCAAATTATTCTTATGTTGCATACTCATCATAGCAATCCATGTTCCTCAGTGAAGGTAGAATCCCTTAGCAAATGGCATTAAAATCATGTCTATGTTCCTTTTGACATTGTAGTTAATAAATGCAATGAAAGGGATGTGAAGCTCAACAATGTATGTGACCATAGCAACACAAATAATTAGGAATTGGCAACAATGTACGGCAGAAAACTAAAATTATAACGTCAGACTGTTCTCAGTAATAAATGGCCATTGTCGGACTTGTTAAAACCTCAATGTTAGAATAGATAGAATTGCGAAAGAATGGCCTATTCAATAATACGTCAATTTCTTTTGTTTGAGTTTTCTATTTATAAGTGATATTCTCATTTAAAATATGTTCTTTTCAAGACTAGAATCGCGATTCTGCCAAATGAAATCTTAGTTTAAATTACACGTAAAAGAAATTGGCATCCAGGGCTTCTTTACATGTGAATACTACAAACATTAGGAATTATGTGTCCATAATAGCGCACAAGTATAATATTCTTATCATTTTTATTTCAAACGAAGGCGTTTCCATTGATCAACCACTTTATATTTTCTCCTCTCCAATCATCATAAAGACCGAACAGCAGTTCACTCTTTATTTTATGACAGGAATGAAGTCTCTGCCAGAAGAATTGGTGGGGTCGTAACTCCCCTTCCGCAGAGAATTAGTAAGACAAGCAAGCCTCGTTTCCCACAGGTTTTGTCTTCCTATTGCAATTGCAATTTTTAAATTTTGAAAGAATATCTGTTTAACAAAGATATTCTTTCAGTGGTGAAAATATTTCTCTTTTTATTGAATAGCAAGCCGTTGGTCATCATCATCCCACGAATGTGATGGGCTCCATTTGTATTCTCTTTGGATTATTCTATTCATGAATGGGTCCTTGGCATGTTTTAACATTTTCCGAGAAATGCCTTCTACTCGAGTAGTTCTTCTTTTCAAAATATTCATCAATAAATCCAGTCTTATCCTAGATTCTTCTGGATCTTGGTTCTTCTCCACTTTCAGAGTATACTGCATTTATAGCACCTCCCCCTTCCCCATGAAAATAACAGCGCCTCATTTTATGACGGTTTTCTTCTATGAACTGCGGTTTTGTTTGATTGGTTGAGATGGATAAAATGACATGATATTGCTTTATACAGTTTGAAATTATTTTCATTTTTTAGAAATAACAGTGACGCAAATAATAGTTTATTAAAAAGTAAAAAAAATTCTAAATTAAAGTTTTTGTAAAAATTTTAAAAATACCAAGAACACATTTTTAATTATTCCACATCATACTTTACAGTCGGGTTATTACAAAGGATTATTGAAACTGAGCTAAGTGTTTACTATAACGATTAATTTATATATTCTCAGAAATATTTCGGAAGAAATATTAAAAATACTTTGATTTTTAAAGTGGTTTTAGCTCGGTATTGAGAGCGAGTGCGAGCCTCCGTGGCTCAGTCAGTACAGTCGAAGCCCTTTGGTCGGAAAGACCTGGGTTCGATTCCCGTCAGTAACGTGAAGAACCTTTATGTGGTCTCTTTCGACGAAAGGTGAGTTAGCCGGCCTCATACGGAGGTACAGTTATTTCACCCGGAAACTCGGGTTTTTCTTCCGCCAGAACAGGTAAACCGGCCCAGTGAACACACGTGGATTACAGTCATGAATACGTCCCAGTCATATGCTGGTCCAGAGACCGGATAAAATTGGGAGGTTGGGGAAAGCAACGGTGAACTACCCTGTAAACATCTCACCAGGAATACTTTATGGGCAATGCCTAATTAGATATTTACGATGGCTCTTGGCAACTCTTCCATTGGTGGAAACCGATAAGAGCTACTGTTACCTAGGTGATGATCAGTATTATGATGTTATCAAGAATTGATCAATAAATGAACATGCAACAGATCGTGTCGTGAACTTTTAACTATTTTTCTGTTGACAGACGGAGACGAAATGGCTTTAGTTGAAGGGGGGGGGGGGGAAATCATGCGCAGAAAGGTCGAATGAATACAGCCAGTATAACACAGAGGACGGAAATCATCGCGCAAGAAGAATATCCTAAATCTTCCTAACTTCTATGGGCTATCGAAAAAAGGCAATCTCAGACCCATTTTCTGTCACTGATTTCATTCGATGATACTTTCTTTTTTTCTTTGTGCCTTTTTCTTATAGACAGTCCCCCGATTACAGGTCATGATAATTAGAACTTTTAATTGTTTTTGGAACAAGTTAACTGAGGCTTTGATGAGTTGAACGTTTCGTTTAGAATACTACCTTTTTAATTCCTGTTAATATGCTTCTCCACGGGTTTGTTAGCATGAAGAGAGAAATCGCTTGTAGAATGATTTACTGACACCTAAGCAACAGCACTGGTTTTAAGATCAACTGGAGGGATTCTGTTCAGAGCGAGATGCTTTGGCCATAATTCAAAACAACTCAACCCAAATATTAAGAATCCAATTGACATTAAACACTTGGTGGAGCCCTTGGAATATCTGCTGTTACAATATTTTATTGTAAATGTTTTATTTTGGACATTGTTTCGTTTACTATATGCGAAACGATGATACGTATCGATTGTTGGGGAAGACAATTCGGATTGGATGATAATTCTCTTATTGTTCAAATAAATGCAACAGAACCCAGGAACAGCAATCTACTGTATAATTCTATTAATTGTTCCAAGATTTTTCCGTTATTGTTTATCATTCGGTTGCATATTCTTTCTTCACAGATTTATTGTAACTTGTCGTCGAGTATTGTTGAAAGACAACAATAAATAAAAGCATAGTAGACAACAATACAGAAACTCCGATTAAACTCAGGAATTAATCTTAAAATGAAATATTTCATTTTATATTATTTTAAATTCAGGTTTTTGTTCCGATATGCAGCTTGAAGTATATTAATTTACCTAAACATTTATACAAAAAGCCTTTATTGGTTAAATAAAGCGTCTCTTTATTTAACATATAATTAATAATATAGTTAAAAGTGTAACGCTACTATAGCAAAGTTACGGAGCATTTTTTGTGCTTTTTTTTTGTAAAGGGAAACTATACAGAATCTCATGATTGTGCACGCTCGCAAATCGCTTTGGGTACGTGAACAAGAAGATAGTTTAGTTAACTATAAAAGCGCAGTCTTTCACAGAATCTTAGGGTTGAATAAAAGCTTATAGAGGTTCCGAAGAACACTCGGACATTTGCGAATAATTTGTCAAAACCCTTCAGTGATTGGGAAAATAAATTTAAATAAAACTATTTATTTCAAGATCAGTTAAGCTACTTTTTTATTTGTAATTTTATGCATCGTATGTTTACTTGATTAAAATATTTTTGCAAGTAAAACGGCTCATTGTTAGAATTTCTCTCATAGGATTCACAAAAAAGAGATTTTTATGGTTTTTTTTTTAAAGTATCCCTGAATCCCAGCTCTAGAGATTCGACACAGAACTTTTTCAAGCCATTTTAGGCTTGAAAACGTTCTCACACTGGGCAACGGAATTCATCTTTCAAGTTGCTTCCGTTGGGTGTGCGACTTCCTGACATGCGTAGAACACTCTTATGACGACGCGCACGAGATGGTTGCTTTTCAAACGACTTTCGACACTCCGTAGCAGGCGTCAATTTCGCTTACGATGCACACAGTTCAGGATATCGGAAAAGCTCACTCGTAAGTGATGTTACGTTCGTGTTTCTCTGTCATGTCGCAGGAAGACGGCCTCTATTTCTTAGCTTTCGTTTCTGAGCGTGTCTCTTTCTCCACAGCGGTTACTTCGTCGTTATCCGCGCAAGGGAAACCTCATCGAAGGTCATTCCCACCGTTACGAGACCTCTGTTCACTTCGGATGGCCCAAAACGTGGCTTCCTGCGCTCCAGAAGAAGAAGTCTCGCGCTCTTCCTACTCCTTCTTTCTCTGCTACTCCACCATCTCCTTTCTACTTCTGCGAAGTCGTTCGGCGCATTTAATCTCGTAACGATGCGTAACACAGTATTGGTGCACGTGGATTTTCTCAGCACCAGTTTCCGTTCCACTTAACAATGCGGAGCAGCGCCACCAGGGGCTTGAGACATTCGTGCGATGAGAGATCGTCAAGGAATGAGTTAACGTAGAAATCGCATCGAAGAATTTCGGTATGAAATTGGAAGTTTTTTTCCCTTAATATTTCAAAAATATCTTGAAATCATTGTTTTGAAGGTTTTTCCGTAAGGTAAAGAAATCCTTCCGGGTCTTTATCTTAGAGGCCACTTTGGCTATTTTCTACGCATGACCGACATATTCTGTCCAATATTTCATGCCTGACTAAGTGACGGTTATATTCGACGGTTGCCGTCTTTCATTTTTAACTTCCACTGTTTCGATTCGTAAAATTGATTTCATGCACCTGTCAGATGATAAAAACCTACATTTTATATTTAATTTTTTTTTTAAAAATTAACGTAAAAATAGCAAATGCTAGATTTTAAGATATGTAAAGTCTCGTACTCTCCCCCCCCAAATAAAATATGCCTCCACGAACAAGCGCTTACACAGATTCATAGCTGAGCACTTTCATTATTAAAATCCCATCTGAAGGTGCCCATAGAATTGTCTTTATTAATGAGTACTAATGATCTGGATGTCAAAGCGATTTTTATTAACATAATATTGTCGTATCTCGCCTTGTTTCCGACCGTAGAATGCCGCCATTAGTCACGAGTGATTAAAACTACGCAATTTAGATGTCTCCAGAATTCGTGTTGACTTAATTAGGAAATTCTTGAGTATACCCGCTTTATAAGACTTAGTTCTTTGCTTGAAAAGAACTTAAAAATTCTTTGCCGCAAATCTTTGGAGAAGCATTTAACAGGGGTTCAAAGATAGTACTCATCAAGGCCTCAATTAACCTGTTCCGAAAAAGAATTAAGTTCCAATTAGCTTGATCTATAAGCATGGGGCCTGCCTATAGGAAAAGGCACGAAGAAAAAAGAAAGTATCATAGTATGAAATGAGTGATAGAAAATGGGTATCGCCGATGCGAATATGGATCGTTAAACAAACTATTTTAGCCGAACAGAAGAGCCCAGCTTCTCTTCACGAGTTAAGCCTACCTTGATGACTGCAATTCGACAATCGACTTTGCTTCCATAAGGAACTGCAATAAGTTTATGTGAACACGTCAGCAGTAATGTTGGACGTTCATTCACTTTGTCAATTCCTTTCGAAGGAATTTGTCGCATTACCGTCCATTTCACACACGTACTTCAAGGTTTTTGTCAAAACCTTCATCACGCAATGCATTGTAAGACCTGAGAGATAGCTCGGATTTGCTCAGGGAAATTCTTTGTCGTTTTTAGTGCTGCAATTACGGCAGAAATGTTCCAATATTTTATTCGGTCCATAAGCGTCAATGGATGTTTACTGAAAATGCTGTCCAAAATGTTCGTTGGCTGAAGGCCAACTAAACATCAACCGTCCACTTCTAAGAACAATTTAAGTAATGACAAGAGGCGGAATATTTATAAATCTTATTTTATTCATTGCAACAAAAATAGATGGCCGAGATGTCTGAAGATTGTTACAGATATTACAGTGATTTCTTTTGTTTTTTCGCATATCGAAATTTTACCCCGCCATGAAGGTCTTGCAATGAACTGACGCTATTTTCGTCCGGTGTAAGATGTTTGCCAGTCTCCTTCTGTGATTGTTCATGATTAAAGTGTTCAAAATATTTATTAAATAGTCGATTTTCGAGGTGTCATTATTTTTGTAACTTAAAAGATGCAAATTTATTTTCTCGCTACCGTAAGCGTCACATCTGAAATCCATCAAATAATTGTAATGCAGTTCCAACTATCTGCCACTTTCTTTTCTGCATTCCTCGGGAAACGAAAAAAACGAACCTTGGGAGCCCTTTAATGGCTGCCAATAGACTTTGGTCCTACTTTAATTCCTATTTGAATGCAGCAAAGATCGTTGACAAATATCCTCTCCGTTTACATCCCAAATGTGCACCCTAATTTGCGTGAAATCAAACAGATGTTGCTTAGTGCAAGTGTGGGATTTCTCTTCCACTTTTGCATGTGAAAATTTAAGTGTAGTTTTGAAAACTTTAAAGATAAATTATCCTTTTGGCTTCTGAAGCAAATCAAGAAATGTCTTGCGCAATATTTCATTAATTTTAATGTTTAAAAATTAATTGCAATCATCAAATACATCTTTTGAAATAAACATTTCCTACAGCCGTTTATCATGAGTGAAATATATCCTTATTAGTAGGCAATATTAATACACTGCTATCGGCGTGCCCTTTCTCAAAATAGGATAAAACTCATATATATTTTAATTAAGAAAATAAGTTCAAAAAGTTCACTATATATATTATATTATAGAATTTAAATTTATTTGATATTATATTTCAGAAAATAGGAAAAATAAAATAATTTTTTAATATACAAATTTGATTCTCATACCTTTTATTACTCTAGATAATATTCAAATAATTGTAATAATTTACGACGGGAAAATTCTAGGATGGCAATGCTGTAGCCAATGAAGTTCTAACTGAGACTCAGCTATTGCTATTACCGTCCTGCCATGATCAGAGCTTTAATAGCTCAATAACACCTTATCCTAACACTGTCATCTACAGATAACGGGGAAGATGAAAAGCATTCTTGCTTCGCCCCTTTAAGCCTGTCCATATAAGGACTATAAGGTGAAAATTCTACTTTGTAGACAAGCAAATAATGATGTTGTTGATGGAACATATTTGATAATTTCCGAATAAAAGTGTAGTAGGGATAAACGTGAAAGTTGCTGTTCGTGTCTTTACTTGAGTAGAATATCGAAATACTATTTTGTATTAATATTACAAAGTTAGAAATATTTTTTGCACTTCCATAATTAAGGGTACGCTTTGCTGCTAGGTCAATGAGAGCTTCCTACTGTAGAACTTAGCGTATTCGTTGATTACTTATTTGATGGTCATTTTTGTGTGCCGAGTGTTTGAGTTTTTCAGTGGCAACTCATAATTATCTTTGGCCTTTTATATTTTACCTACACGTAGTGATGTGTTTTGGCAGTAAATGAAGATTAATTTCTCATTAGTTAGGGACCAATTTCATTCGATCACTTCAGATACCGTTAAACTGAATATTTAGTCTTTTTTTTCTTTCTTTCCCTTACACCTGTTCGTTCACTTCACAACACACGCGGCAATAAACATTTGAAGTCCTCCACGAAGCTTGTGGTGTTGGACTTTTTGTTGGGCCCAAATGTTCCCGTCTGCGTGCTTTCTCGGTATTAATGAAGTGTGTATTTTAACCATAAGGGGTTGAATATCCGAATTTCACCCTTAGGATGATTGAACACATAATTGGGATCTACGGCCTCACGACGGCTCAGTTTATTTTAGTGCATCAGAAATTATATCGAATAAAGCAAGTAGAAGAAAAAAAAAAAAATATATATATATATATATGTATATATATGTGTGTGTGTGTGTGTGTGTGTGTAAGACTATATTCTTCCCCATTTAATCTCGCTGCAGGTGATTTGTATTTATCAGTTACATAAGACCCCCATGTTAGGACTTTTTTCAAAGAAATCTGAGGACAAAATTTGCGGTCGACTTCTAGATTTCATGGG
The DNA here is from genome assembly GCF_054136105.1 of Typopeltis vanoorti. Taxonomy (NCBI): domain Eukaryota; kingdom Metazoa; phylum Arthropoda; class Arachnida; order Uropygi; family Thelyphonidae; genus Typopeltis; species Typopeltis vanoorti. The sequence goes on along the minus strand of NC_143561.1, from coordinate 94,709,546 downwards.
AAACGTGGCACTCACGTGAATTGGAATTTATTTCGTCTACCGCAGGATTCAGCCTGATACGCCCCATTCTCTTCGAATATCCATGGAAATATGGGTGCAATCTGATAGCACCTTGGAAATACGGATTTTCATCTTTTTACGCGAATAAAATAACGAGAAGGCTATTTCTTATTGTGATATCTAATGTCAGATCAGAATTTCTTTTCCTACCTGGGTTTTCTCACTGAGAAATGTTCATTATGCAGATGCTTCCGTTTCTCTGCATAATACTCATAATACTATTTCTTATTTCTTCTGTGATATCGAATGTCAGATCAGAATTTCCCTTCCGATTGTCTGCAAAACAAATGTTGGTTTCCCTTAAATCCAATAAACGTGGAAATTAGGCCAACTTCGGTTGAATTCTATGCGATTTGAAGTGAGAAATATTCATCTATTTATATTCAGCTTGTGAGAAGGTGCAAGAGCAATTTGATAGGAATTCAAAGCATAAATCTGATATAACAAAACCCCGATATAAAATCAGCGAAATAAGACAAAGCTTGAAAAACCAACTTACTGCTTTAGTTATAACACGTGCATAAAATACTGAGTATGAGGCAGAGAAACGGGAGTATCTGCATAATGAAAATTTCTCAGTGAAAAAAACCCATCTAGACAAAAGTTATCCTTCTATATTATGTGTAGCATGAAAGGTCATTGGACATTTCCATCACATGATCATAGCAAATGGATTTGCGGTAAAGTACTCACGAACGTCGATGTTCTTTATTCTTTTTATTGAAAAGTGGTTTTGTGCGGATGCATGGGTACAGAATGATTGCGTTCGAGTATCATAGCAACCTTTCACGTGATATCAGTGAGTTTAACAAACAGATGTCGTTTAACTTGGTAGCTAACGAACAAACACAACGCTTTTATGCGATGGGATTTTCACGGTTACAAGATTGAAAATTAAAACAAACACCTCAGCAAAGGTCTCGGGATCCTTTATGATGTCACTACTTAGTTTTCATTGTGCGGTGATGCTTACGTTTCTCATTCCTTGATTTTTTTTTTGTTTTTTAATTCTTAACTAATTTCCTACCGCTTACCAAAACAACTTCACGTTCAACATCAACACTACTTTAAAAATAATCGCATTTAACAGTTTCCTTTCTGTAGATCTCTAAAATGTACTCCGTGGTGCAAGTCCTCATTTCGAAAGACTTTTTTCGATTTTCTTCAATTGCAAGCGCCGTCCTTCACTTCACATTTCAAGTAACTCGATTCTTAATAGAAAAACTTCCTGTGTTCTCTTATAAAACTTTCTCCAACTACTCTTTCACCACCAATCCCATCAAAGATAAGACATCAATTATCGTAGAACATTATTTTTCTTCTATAACTATATTTTAAAAGCAGTTTTGTCGATAAATCTAACTTTGAGATGGTTCATTACTTTTCAATTTTTTCAATGGTAGTACGACCTGTTCCTGAAGATATTCTTAGCTTCTGATCTTGAACTGGACCGGGAAGTATTGAAGTCTCATGCGGATATAAATGAATTTTTTTTTACCTGGCAAGTTTAGTCAACCCGACATTCTTGGCACAAGTCCAAGCAAAAATGTATTAGGCTTAGCAGTCCAAATTGCTCAACCATTGTTGCTTGGAGCGTATTATAGAAGTACTACGGAAGATTTTTCTTCTGAATTTTTTTTTTTTTTTTTTTTTCACAATGAAAAGCAGTCTTAAAATATTGGTTTCGCTTATTTGTCTTTGCCGTTCTTTCAACTTTGTTTTTTGTTGTTAAAACTGTTCGAATGAAAGTAACTCGCACTACATTATAAATTTATAAACTTCTTTGAATTTTTTACACTTCGTAATTTCCTATTTAAAATTCAATTTTAATTTTTTGCGCTACATTGAAAAATATGAAATTGTGTCGACTTCCTTTGTTGTTTAGTGTAGTAAATTGTAGGAAAAGATGATTTGTTATTCTAACGGGGAAACCAATTTATTTACATATAAAAACTTTGCAACAGAAAAGTCTGAGAGAAAAATTCCCTTATTTTTTTCTTTGAGTAGCACAAATAACTAAATCTTCCAATACTTGCATGTAAATTAAGTATCAAATAATAAATAATCTTGTATAGTATAAATTGAATTTTTATAATTAATTTCACCACACATGAAGTACCTTCTTGAAGATGAACATCTAATTATTACTACGATAGGACAATTAATCATATCTGCAAATGTGTATGTAGAAAATCTTAATTCCCAATAAATCTGATAACTCGCCGTCTTCAATTAAAGAGACGTTAGGTTGTTGACGTCTTAGACGGTTTCGAACCCAGGGCTCAGCTTTTCCAACTGGGTTTCAGATGATACTTTGATATGATACATAATTACATTTCAAAACACGTGAAGCAGATACAAATCAGAATTGCAAAACGATGAAATCCAAATTTATGGTTGATCCGTGTTTTGATCGACGATATTTCTAACCTGCATTGAAATGCCTAAAAATGTTCGTATTTTTATCGTCAATATGTTATTTTAAGTATGGATCGTATCATCTAAGATATTCTTTGGTTCGTCACTGCTAGTTCTTAGAGAGACGAAGAACAGGAAATGATAATGACGGTAGTTCCCCCGTAACTACCGCCATCACGTCAGTAGGCCGTTCCTCTGCCAAAGTCTATAAAAGCGTGATTGATGGCCGTGCATGTAGTGGAGTGCTTGGCAAGCAGAAAACTGCTGGGGAATCATAAAAATGACGTAACATACGTAGAAGAAAAATATCAGATCAGACGGGGTGGTTTTGCATCCCATTTTCTATATGATTACACAGGAAAATATACAGTGATTTTTTTCTTCTGACCCCAAAGGAAAGGTCACAAGATCTATAAAATATCAGTGTCTTGTGTGGGCGAACCTTAAGTAATGTTCTAACAAATACTTAAGTTAGATTATTCTAAGGAGAAGCGAGATAATCAAGCTGTTCCCCATGTACTCCTTAGAATTGCGTATTTAAGAGTCAGTTTCGCAGTTGTGCTATCCAATAACAATTTTGAGTGCAATAATGCAAGAGGATTGCTTTCTTATACCCTTCAAGGTAAGTTTAAAACAGAATTTTAGGGTTGGAATATTTTGAATTATGACTGAAGTCAGAGTGCTGTTTGTTCTTGTTGATTCGACTTTTACGGACTTCCGATAAAACCAACTTATTCGACTTTAGAAAATGATGCTATCATAAAGCATCGCGTAAATCTGTCTTTCAAAAGCACTACAGTTATTCTGACTTGTCTGGTTACCAATATATTGATTGAAAGAACAGTATATTGGTTTTTAGTGAAACTAACTCGTACGATTTAAAAAAAAAATTTGCTTACCGTGTGTCGGCATTTTCAAGACTTAGCGCAAATTAATATTACAACTGTTTAATTTTAAACTTGTTCACACACTAAAGAATTCTGTAAGTTCGACCCAAGACAACGCACCTTTTGAAAAATATCCCTGGCTATACAAGACTGCGTGAATATCAATGCATATAGCAAATCTTATATTGGACACACCAGAAGAAGTCTTGAAATCCGCAAGAAAGAACATCAGGGTGATGCTGAATACAAAAAAAGAGATAAAAGTGGCTATCTGCATTTGTTTTCTCAGAGCGTCATAAATTAGCCATCTGCATCGATGCCTTACCTGGAAGACAATGACTTCGATCTTCGTTATGCCAATGACCATTTAAAAATCTTGCGCAACAGTGAAGTTTTAATGCTTCAATCCGAAAAGATGCACGTGATTAATATATTATTATTACTGTTAGCAGTTTCAAAACTACTGTTTGAATAGTTCAGATTTCTTTGTATATTTTAGGGTATTTTCTTGATGAGAACACTTTCAGTAGATAGCGCAACATGTGACGTCTGTGTGAAATTTTTGGACGGAGTATGTTCCTCTCAACTGATTTGGATTTTTCGCATATTATAAGAGGTGATTAGTGTGAAGTTAGTGTAAAAAAAAAAACTTAAACGCTTTGTTTGTTAACACTAAATTGTTTTGAGTGTGAGATGAATACTTTGTGAGCGACATGATAACAAAGAAAAATCAGTATTTCAGGTTTTTTTTTTTTTGAACATTTCGGAATAAAACCAATTGATGTACAGTAAAGTGTTTCATATAATTCTGTTGCTTGCAGGAAAATTGTTTCGAAAAAATATAAAAATCTACGACGCAGTATTTCTCTGCAGGAATGTGATATAAATTTTAGTTCATAAAATGCGAATGTTAATAAGGTTACGTGGAGATTACGTTCACCAAAATGTTTAGAAGGGCATTGTAAGTCGAAAAGTTATTTGGATTCTCACAGAACCATCTCAAAAGCAAAATCGGAGATTTTTGTGGGTCAAGTAAATCGAAGGCTCCAAAATCGCGAGAAGACTTAAGACAAAAAACTGTACAAACCCTTGAAGATATGAAGAGGTTGTTAATGCTTCATATCTTAAACTAACAAGCGTGACTATTCCAGTTTTCTCTAAACTTCCCGATAAAATACAGAATGGAATCAGTAAAGATGAAAGAATTCTGACTGTAAGGAGAAATAAAATGCCTTTAAGTATTATAAAAGTGAAATGCTCGTAGGCAGGTGGAAATGTATTTTACTTTTCATTTGTTTTGCACAAGTCGCCATCTGTTGGTCTTCCGATCAACAACGGGACTTCTGGGTATTGCACTGTTTGTATGATTTCCGTTGCAAATCGTTACGTATTCAGAGCTCTCATAAGTCGCAGAAACGATACATGATCTGAAAAGAATACCTTTTAACTGTAGACGTCTGTGGGAAGTATGTTTGAGATTGTAGGATGGATAAATATCACGTGATTATATTTAGATCGATAGAATAGAAACAGAGCCGAATATGTATATGGGCATACTTTGGATGTGCGTTCCGCTTTAGAGGCACGTTACTCGTACAAACATTCCGCTGTCTTTCAGTCGAATGTGCATTAATACTCTACGCTGCATTGACGGCATAATATCCATTGATGTTACGATCAAAAATAGACGAGGAGGAGTGTAGATACGTTTTTAGAAATACTTTATTTTGTTTTTTTAATCCCCAATTCAATGTAAAAAAAAAACACGCTGTCATTCATATGTTAAATAATACCTCCAACACTCTTTAATTACCAGTTTCCTCTAGAAATTAAGCATTTTTAATTCTCTCGTTTCTCTATGATTTTTTATGACTAACAATACTAAAGCTATCATGGTTTCTTAATGTACAGGTGATCCAAAAAGATAGTAGCCATTTTGCTCACACAAAAACGATAATCGCAGATTAATTACTGGAATGCTGAACAATTCCACCAGAGAGCTACAGTGAGAACTGATTTTATTCAAACTGACGAATAGCAGAAGAAACAAAAGTGATATCTTCTTTTATATAGACGATCATCTATCAACAATAAAAGCCAAATCTACAGCTACTGTAATTTTGTTTTTATTGAACTACGTCATAAAAGTGCACGAGTTACTACTGATGGCGTTGCAACTTGTTTAGTCATGCGCAGTAAGAGAAAATGAACACTATCAAAAATAGCGCATTTTAACCAACTGAGACATGCGCCACATTAAACGCTGCGTTGATTGGATTAAAATAGAAATATCTTTTCAATATTTCACCGAGTTAATTTCATTATGGAAGAGTGGCATTTTAAAATATGTTCAAGCATTCCTTGAAATGTCAGAAGATGTCAGCATTTCTTTCATGAAATACTTGTTTCTAAATTGACTCCTTCACCGCTAGAGGCGCTTCATTAGCAGTAATCAGTGTTCCACTTAAAATCATAAAACACATAAAATCAGATCTGCGACACCAAAATGCGTATTCGATGTCAGTTCCACACGAGAAACTCTCTTCATCGGAGTAAAGTTGGCTCGTGACGTGGAAAGGGCAACACGTGCTGAGAACTTTAAACAAAGGAGCAACCATTTGTTTCAGTTAGTCAACTTATTTTGTAATTCACTGAGCCAGTGAATTACAAAATAATTTAATTATAAAGACATTCTTTTTATAGATATAAATATAATTTCTTTTTAAATATAATTAATTTAATAAAGGTTTAAAAACTTTCTAATTTTCTCAGTATTTCAGAGTATTTTAAAAATATAATAAAACACCATTTTATTAGTTGTATATAGAAGATATATTTTCTACATTCAGTGTTTGAGACATAATCAGAAACATAATTTGATCGATTTTAACTTTCAACAACTCATCAGCACTTCATTTTTCAAAATCTCAACATCGATTTCCTAATATGTATCCTCAAGGGGTGGGGATACAGGATACAATGATAGTACTAGATAATTAAGTTTATGATTATTTATTCCAATTTTATATTACTTTTAAATATTTTATTTTCTTATACTGTCTTATTTGCTTAAAATGGTTTATTTATTTCTTCAATCCTGTAACTACGATTAAGTACCCAGTTTGCAGCTGAATTCTCAAACCTCGAATTCCTTCTTTGTCAGCATTAACAAATGGTTCGCTCTAAAAAAGGCATACTTTGAATTGGGTGATGCATACTTCATGTGTTGCGTTTCCGTTTGATTAACACAACGAAAGCCCTTTCTCTCTCTCGGATACCTGAAACACATAAATCAGTGTTGCAAAATGATGAACATTTCCTTTTCATAGATGAAATATTTAACAGCAGCGCACCTAAGTTAAGTTATCAGATTTTCTTGGACCCACCTAACTTCACAAACAATGAAACACACCAGTGAAGATTAAATTTCAATATGAACTAATTCTCAAATATGTACATCGTTTTCGACAGGTCTGCTGAAGTTTTATTATAAAACAATTTATCTTTTCTTTTTTTTTTTCTTTGGATTACATAAATTTCCCTATTTTAATGCTTTCAATGGTTTTACATTTAAAGTGATCCCTTCAAAGTGAAAAATAGGGAATTTTACTATAGTAACATTACTATTATTGGTCTTCTGTTTTGCAGACCGGAATTTCATTGGCCAGTGTCAAAAGCAGCTCCTATTTCAAATGTCTGGTAAGCATTAATTGGTATTACATACAATAGGGGTCTTCACCTTTCAGACAGTGCGAGCCGCATTAAAAATTTCAATGAAGCCCGCAGGCCACTAAGCTATACTGCGGTATTTAGAATTGTAAGATTCTTTCCAGATTCACAAGGAACGCTGCGCATTTGATACTAGACATAAAATCATATAAAAATAAACAAACTCAGCTTTAAAAGCGTAGGTAGGAGTCGGGTTCATGATCAGTAAATACAATCAATACTTGAAAAAAGATCATTTAAATGAAGAAAACATTGATTTTTTACAATGTCAATGGGAAACTTGACAATGTTTTTCCTTGACCAGCTTTGTCGATGTTGGCATCAATGTTGGAAGTCGCTATGCGCAGAGTATTCTCAAGATGTTGGTCCGTAATATGCTTCATTCTGGAGAAGAACCTCACATAAGTATGTGCTTCCTAACAAAGCGCACATTTTCAAAGCATGCCGGCGAAGATAGGGAATGCGTCCTCAGAACTGTAGTCTTTGTAAAATGTAAGCAAGGGCACATTGAATAATTTTTCTCTCAAAGAGTTGTTTTGGAGTTCAAGCAGCTCCATTTGTACTGAGCCTGACAGTTCGGCAGCATTGACACTGAATGGCATTGAAAATAAATCTAAAGAAGATTGCTGGTTACAAAAATTACTAAATTTCTCTTCGAACTCACTTCGCAACATGGCTAATTTTGTAGCATATTCATCAAGAGAGGAACAGTTGGACTCAGCGAGAAGCTGAAAATGAGTTGAGTCATTTTTTGCGAGTTGTGCCTCCCAAAGTTTGAGCTTTGCTACAAAAGCTTTGATGTGATCAAACAGAGTGTGCACCAGTTAATCTTTGGATTGTAGCCGCGTATTTAGGTTATTCATATGCAATGAGATGTCGGTCACAAAAGCAAAGCCTGTCATTCACTTCGGATCGTTGAATTCCGCAATCGGCTTCCCCTTAGTTTGCATGAACTGCTGTATTTCGCCCCTTAAGTCAAAGACTCTTTTAAAGAACCTTCCCTCTGCTCAACCAACGGACATCACTATAATAAACCCCATCGCCGTGATCCGCTTCGCACTCTTGGGTCAAAAACTTGGAATTGACGATGATTCAATCCTCTTGTCCTAATAATGTTGACGACAGTCACAATAACTTTCATGACATTCTCAAACCCAATAGTTTTTGAGTACAAATTCTCCTGGTGGATTAAACAGTGAAGTAATGGATGAAATCTTTTCCTTCTAGTTCTGGTTCTTTCCGTAGCTGGCAACAAACCCTTCGTTCTTTTCCGCCATAGCAGGGGCACCATCAGTTACCACACCCTCGAGGTTGGTTAAGCTGAGGTCGAAACGCTGGAGGGTTTCCTTGGCGGGTTCAAGAATATCAGTGCCTTTCGTCGTTCCTTTCATAGGTACGAGCACTAGCAGTTCTTCTGTCACAGTGAATTGTCAATCAGTGCCACGGACAAAGATAGCCAGTTGTGCTGTATCCTTCACATCTGTGCTCTCATCTATAGCAAGTGAATATGACGTAAATTCGGACGACCGTTTTTTTAAAGTTCCTTCAATGTCGTTGGCAAGTTCTTCGACACGTCGTGCTACAGTTAAACCAGACAAACTCGGTTTTTTAAACACTTCCTTATTATTTGGACACAGAATATCCGCATCAGCGATGAGAAACTCTTTCGCAAACTCGCCGTCCGAGAAGGTTTTTGATTTTTTTAGCAATTTTTTCAGCTACAGTATTACATCACTGACTTTGACGCACGCTTCGATCTCTTCCCTCTGCCTTTTAAACATATCCTGATGGCATTTTAAATCAATTTGGAGACGGTTCACTTTGTCCACACGAAGCCGCCCTTGAAGGTGATCGACATTGGACGCATGCTTTGTCTCATAGTGTGTTTTTATTTTGTATTCTTTTGATACTCACACTGACTCACGACAAATTAAACATTGGCTTATCGTCGATCGGTACAAAAAAGTACAAATTTTTCCAGTTTTCATTAAAAATCCGATAGGAATCACTTGATTTACGCTTTTTATTCGTAGACGCCATAGTGATGGGAGGTGAACCCGAAAAATGATCCAAAATGGCCGTATAACGGTTACTATCCACTGAATATGTCTCACACTAATGCAAAAAGTCTGCAATATAAAACCACAATAGGCTGTGGCTGACACGACGAACCTGCGTGAGCTTATACGTGAATATCGCACTGTTCAAGACTTACTGACTGAGGATGAGATCCTCTTGTATTTAGATGAAAATACGAAGTATCGAGAACCTTCGAGATATATCTGGCAGGCACTAGACAACGCACTCGAACGAACTACTGCTTCAGCCGTCTACCTGAGATGTCAGTACTAGTACTTAAGTTACGCTTGGCGCTGATAGATGGCTGAAGAAGCATGTTTATTTGATATTTATTTTTGTAGGATTTTTCTGTGCATCTGGAAAGCATCTTACAATTCTAAATACCGCAGTATAGCTTAGTGACCCGCGGGCTTCACTGAAATTTATTTTTTATTTAATCGCATTTTAATGTTAAGTGGTTATTTTTTTAAAATGGCCGGCGGACCATGCGTTGAAAACCGCTGGACTAACAGTTTTATATTTTCAACATAAAACTCATACAAGCTGACGTAATTAGCTCATACTATGCTAGCACCATTTGCTAGGTCAAAAGGCCTATGACAAGGCTACACAGAGGAGGAAATTGCTTATTAGGTAAGCAATTTCCTCCTCTGTGGAAATCCCTCGTACTCTAAATCCCTCGTACTTCTGGTAATCTGTTTTGTTTATTTTCTCTTGCACTTAAACATCAGCGACGTTCTAAAAGAAATTTGGTTGATCATAAAGTATTTTTTTCGGCACTATTTCGTAAGTTTTAAAAATACCTAAATCTTGGTGTGTTGTGGTATCAACAGTTCTGATTATTAGATCGATTCTTAGCTCTTCCGTATACAGACTAAAGCTTGAAATTTCTTTGGGGCACCTTCTTATGAGAATAACGTCTTTCTCTGTACAGCTGCCTCGCACGTGAACCAGTGTGGAGGTTTTCGTTGAGAAGGTAGTGAAGTATAAAGAATCAAGTAACGTCGTGGGTGGCATGTTATTAGGCGTAGGGTCACGCCTAATAACGTGAGTCGTGTAAAACACACACAACCCACTGTGTGATTAACAGAACTGGCGAATAAATGCGAACTACAGTTGACAATTCCGATAACGGATGTTATCCGATCAAGTCTTAATCATTCGTGAACGCTAACAATTTATGTCACGCAAATGAAACATGTTCCGTGAATACCACATCATCATAATAAAAGAAGACAATGATGTTTTTATTCAAAAGGTTTAAGTGCGCACCAACTGGCAGTAAATTACAATAAATCATGATATTTATAAAATATATGAAATATAAAGTTTGGATTATCCTTGACTATTACCTATATGTGCATATGATTGCGTTCCACTATCCCGGATAATCGATAGCACATTGTACATGAATATCAATATAAATGGAAAAGTTTATTGTTAGAGTCCGAAACACTAGAATAAAGATTCAGAATCTAAATAGTATGATTTTTTTTTTTTTTGCTAGATGGGTGAAGCAAGAATGATTTTCATATTCCCCGTTATCTGTAGAAGAAAATGTATGGATGTGGTAATGTAGGGCTATAAGCTCTGATCATGGAGGTAGCAGCAATAGCCAAGCCTCAATTAAAACTTCATTGGCTACAGCATTGCCATCCATTACCCTCCCTGGTTACTCATTTTAGTCGCCTCGTACGACATGCATGGGCTACAGTGGGGATTTCGTATCCCGGCCACCACACGGGGTAAATAGTATGATTTTCTATAAATCCTTAAAAGGACTTATAGAAAGGACTTATAGGGTGTTATTGAGCTATAAAGCTCTGATCATGGCAAGAGGGTAACAGCAATAGCCGAGCCTCAGTTAGAACTTCATTGGCTACAGCAATGTCATCGATTACCCTCCCATTCAATACTTGATACCGAGGAAAGGATACGCACTGGATGACAACGGACCTAAGTGAGACAAGAGATTGATCGAAGTTAAAGCTGAAAAGCAAAGGAGAATAAGATATTGCACTTGGAATTGAACGAAGAATATTCCAAACACCTTACTACTAATCTAGAAGCCAGTCTGTCTAATTTCGATTTCATTCTTCATAAGGGAAACATCTTCACATTCTTCTTAGTCATAAAAACAAATAAAACGATTTTATTGTATAAAGACAGACACTGGCAGTTTGCGTTATTTCCCTCGGGCATGAAAATTGAGCTGCGAGGATGGGCGAAATAATTTGGAATCCAAGTTGGTTCGTGACTGCTGTGCTGTGATACCAACTTCCTTCATTTTAGAGTGATCTTGGCACAGTAACACATTAAAGATAATCTCCTTTATGGCCTTGAAACATTTTCCTGTTTTACGAGGATATTGATTTAAGTCTGTAGTATCGTGTGGAGGATTTCGGATCTCATCATGAATTCTAATCCTGTTGAGGCTTTCAACTACTAAATGGATTGATTTACTAAAATGATTTGGGCAGTTATTCGAGCGAGCTCGAATGCTTTCAGACCATTTTTGAATAAAGTATCAAATAAAAAAAAATGTTCAGCGGTTATTTTGTTTTTGAACAAGATGTGACACGAGTCCGCGGTATATTAGATGGCAAAGCCTTGAACATATTTCAAGGTTTTTTCAATATTCTTGTAAATGTCAAGATTCATTGCTAACAGCAGAATTATTTCGGCATTCTTTAAGATCGATTCTTTCATGACTGCCAAGTCAAACTATCTCCTGGTTTCGGATAATCATTCTTGACAAAAGTTAACTGCGTTGATTTGAATAATAAATTCTACCATGAATCTTAGCGACGGATAACATCAGATGTATTACTTGCTTTTGGATAATCTGCTCATTTCCTTTTAACAAATATATTTGTCGTATTTCTTAGAATTGATCAGATGTTAAGTTACTTCTCATTAACGTATTTTTGTCTAAGTACGTTCCTTTATTGATATGCTGCGTTTGTTTTTAGTTTACCGAATTTTAACGCTAACTTCAGAATGAGAGAATTTTTTTGCATTTTAATAGACATTAACTGTTAAAATGATGAGCATTTTAACAGTTAATGATGAAATTGCAATTGCCGCTCGTGCGATCAAATATAGTAACACCTGATGAATGTAAGTTTATTTTTATGATGGTATTAGATACGGAACATTTCGCATTTATAGTTTACGTTATTCCCAATAGGTGTCGCTGTTCACTAGTATTCCGTTAAATATTTTCTTAAACATATCGTGGATGTGTCAGAATAGATATAAAAGTAATTCAAAATATGTAGATTTGAATTTCTTGTATCAAAGGAGAAACGTGTGAAAGAGGTCAAAATGGGTGATTTTGTTAAGTCGGGGAAATACCATCCACATCTGTGTTTATACGGTTTTATATTCAGCTACTCGGGTATGAGAAATCAAATACACCCAAACACGACACTGATGTGCTATGGATCTTGCGACATTTCGTGTGTGTACGTCAGATATATGTTTAAAAATAATATAGGGTAGCTGCTTCCGCAGTGATTCTGTGAGAGCATTATATTTTTAATTGCGTGTTTACGGAACAAAAATACCTTACCCTCCTCTGAAACTGATTTAACTCGTGTCGGGAAATACTTATTTTAATATAAAGGCACACATTTGAGGTAGAATACTTTCTTTTGGTTTTGGTCCATTTAGGTTTGTCATGCAGTTATACTATAAATATAAAGACTTGATATAAAGACTTGCTGTATTTCTAAATGCATTTAATATCCGGAATTTTTTGGTTGTTTTTCGTCTGTTACTGACAATATAACAATAAGCACGTGCTTATATAAAGTGAACTGGTCTTTCATCGATAAATGTATCTTTCGTTGTTGCTTTTTTTTTTTTTACTTCTCTACTGATTGTTAAATCTTATTGTTAATTTTCGTCTGTGGTGCTGATAGATTTATCTTTCAAAATTCTCATGAAATTGCCTGCAAGCCAGTCAGTTCTTCTTACAAATACTTATTATGAAGATTAATTTCCTTTTGGATCGCTTTATGGCTCTGATGGGTTAGCAAACTACCGAAAATGCATCCCTTTACGCATTCAAATCCAATTAACCTCGTTTACAGTAACCGTTCTTACTTAACGCTTGCAGACACGATTAGCTAGCCTTGCAACGCAGTATCATTTTGTGTTAAGAAATAAAATGACTTGCGTGATGCTTCTAGCGGTGATTACGTCTTTATTTGTTAGGCAGCTGAGGCGCGCGCACGAAAACTGCCTGTAGCCAGAAATCTCTGCAGAGCAGTGCATTGCACATCATTTTCTGATTGCTTAAAAATAGTTTAAATTCTCTTAGTGATCGATTCCCGCCCCTCACATCCTCATTCGTTTTGATGCACGCCTTGTAAAAGACTTAATCTTTAGTTGCCGATTTCTGTTTATTAAGGGGGGATTATGTACAGTAACCCCATGAGAAAAATTTCCCGAAAATGTGAATAAAAGAAATTGGGAGGGAAAAATAAAACTAAGTTATTAGAACCACTCTAAAGATAGAGCGATATAAGAAATTGCAATGTATTATATCGTAACGCCTCTCGCGCGTGAGGATAAACGTCATTTATCCAGTTGAGGAAACTTCTCCTTAAGAAAATATTATATCCATGCAAAAATACCAAGGTAGTTCTAATAGATATTTCTCCCATTAAAAATCATAGAGTTAGTGATGTATTATTATTTAATTATTTTTACATCTTGAGGCCTGAAGAACCAGTAAACTATGAATAAGCTAATATTATATAAAAATTATATTATACCTCAGAATGTAAACAGTACGTAACTTGGCCTAATCAGGGTGCCTATTTTAATTCTTCTTTCAGTCGTCAATGACTGATTAAATCACTCAACCAATGAAGGGGGGGGGGGGAATGTTGGGAATAAAATGAAATTTGTCGGTCAAAATCGGAGCATTTATGAGCAGATATCTTGGAATAGCCAAACGTTGTTGGAATTCCAATGAACATTCATTGTTCATTGGAATTCCAATATTTATTTCATTGTTCATGTTTTTTTTTTTAATTTCTGTGCTGATACAGATTAATGCGTCATTTTCACAAAAGTATTTCAAAGATAACATTCGAACCATTTGTCACCCTTATGTGGGAATATCTAGTAGAAAATGGGGCAGATAAGATCATATATAATTTTCAGAATGATAATCAATACTTTGAACTTTGAACTTAATTGGTTGATGGACTGAGTCCTTGACTCTTTATCCCTTCATCTGGATTTTAGATTGTGGGTGATGAGATTATTCTGGGTAATTTACCCGCTCATTGTGAGCATTGAATCTGTATCAGCTTTCTCTTGCGATGGAGGATTTCGGTTTTTTATGTTTGAAACGCTCTGAGGGCTTGTAGTCCGCTGCCTGTCGAACTAGCTGGTTTGGGTGATTATCCGTGATTGTGAAGAATTTCTCTGCGATGCTTGTCATGTAGGTCTTAATATCTGGAAGATTGGCTTCTTGATGTAACTGGATGTTTCTGATGAACCATGGGGCATTAAATGCTATTCTTAGGCATTTATTCTGTATTATCTGAAGTCTGTTGATGTTGCTTTTGGTCGTGTGACCCCACGTTGGAAAGGCGTAAGTTAGTTGCGGTCTGATTACCGATTTAAAAAGGAGGATTTTGTTGTTTATGCTTAGGAAGCTGTTCTTATTCAAAAGTGGATATAGCTGTGCTATAGTCTGACTTGCCTTAGTGGCAACGCTATCCATATGTGACTTGAAGTTTAGACGTCTATCAAGATGAACTCCCAGATATTTGGTAGAATTGCGAGGGGGGATGATTTTATCAAACATTTGTATGCTTGTATTCGGTTCTGCTTTACGTCTGGTGAAAAGTACTGCAGAGCTTTTGTTTGGATTAATTGCGATACGCCACTTGGTGTACCAATCCTCCAATTCATTGACTGCTCTCTGCAGCTTCATTGTGGCCAGGTGTGGACGGAGAGATCTGGCTATAATGATTGTGTCGTCGGTATACAGAGCGGTGATAGCTGGAGACAGTTTGGGGAGATCTGCCATGTATATGGAGAAGAGTAGGGGGAGATAGCAGAGAGCCTTGAGGGACTCCGGCCGTGATTCTCCTCTCTGTGGATCTGATACCGTTGAGTTTTATTTTAAATTTTCTATTGTTTAAATATGATTTGATAAGTAGAACTAGTGGTAATGGAATACCAACTTCGTGTAGTTTAAAAATTAGTCCATGTCCATGATGCCACACTCTATCAAATGCCTGAGTGATGTCTAAGAAAACTGCGCCAGAGTGTTGGTGCCATTCATACCCTTGGGTTATATGTTCGATAACTCTGTAAATTTGTAGCGTTGTGGAGTGATATTTCCTAAAGCAGAATTGTTAATCTTGAATTATATGGTTGATATCTGTTGCCTCTTGAATCCGTGTGAGAATAGCACGTTCGGCTATCTTACCTATGCATGAAAGAAGGCTGATTGGTCTGTAATTTTCAGGAAACTGTGTATTTTTTCCAGGTTTGGGAATTAGGAAAATGTCGGCAATTTTCCATCGCTGTGAGAAATAATTTAGCCGGAGGATGGTATTAATGATGGCCACTAGATGCATAACTCCTTTGCGAGGAAGTAACTTGAGTGCCTTGTTTGTTATTCCATCTGGACCTGGAGCCTTTTTGTTATTTAGTTTTCTTAAAATCTCATATACTTCTGTTGGTGACACGGATTTGTTATTGGATTGGATTGAGGCATTTTGAGTTATTTTACGCAAATTGGGTGTGAATTTTACTTATGAAATTTATATCTGTATTGATATAATTGGAGCTGCATTGTTTTTCTAAACTGCTAGCAAATGCTTCAGGTTTTTCCTCGTCGTTGTAGACAACATTAGATTCACCATGGATTGGAGGAAATGTAAAACGCTTTGAACGGAGTGATTTCATCATTTTCCATATTGATTGATCCTCTGTGTTTAATTTTAGAATTTTGTTATTCCAGAGTTGGTTACGGTGGTCCTTTAGGGCATATCGAACCTGGTTTGTTGCTCTATTGACTGCTTGTTTATACGCTGGGTTCACTGTTCTCTGATATTGTCTTCTTAATCTGTTTTTCTCTTGGATAAGACGTTTTATGTCCTCTGGAAGTTTATTTGATAGTGTACATTTGGTTATATTTGTTACCTGTGTTATAGTTGTCAGTAGTTGTTTTTCAAGAGTGTTCATTGCTTTTTCTACATCTTCGGCAGATGTTATATGCGGTATTGGACCAAGGTTTTCCTGAAAAGCTGAAGGAAGTTGTTTCCAATTTATAAATGTGGTGGTGTTTTCTGTTAAATCTTGTATGGTGCCTAGTTCTAATATGATGGGGTTATGATCAGAACTTAAGTCGTTGATTGCTTGTATCTGATAGCAGTGCGCTATGTTTTTTAATATAGCTATATCTAGTACATCAGGACGTCCGGTAGCTCCGTAATGTGTGGGTTCAGTGAGTCCTATTACTGTTATATTTCTTGAAGTGGTGTAAGAATTGAGTATTCTTCCGTTAATATTTGAGTTTCTGCTGTTCCAGACTGAATGTTTGGCATTAAAATCTCCGGCTATAATCACTGCTCTGCCTGTATTTAGTATCACATCTAAGTCAGATTCAAGGAGTTTTTTATTTGGGGGGGTTGTAGGCTGCATATATCGTAATGCCGCTTGTGTTTTCCATATGTATTTCTATTCCTGTAGTTTCCATGTGTTCTGTTTGGGGTTCTGCTATTGAATTATGTTTTATGTTTCTTTTCACAAAGATGGCAGTGCCTCCACCTCTAGCAAAGCATCTGTCTGTACGATAAGTGCTATAGCTGTTGATTCTGATTTTGTCACTTGGACGAAGATGTATTTCATTTATGAGGATGATGTCTGCTGGGTTTCTGCTGCAAACTCCTGCAGCTCCTGTAATTTGATAGATAAACCATTTGCGTTCCATGAAACAATTTGTAACGATTTCGGTTTTCTTTTAGACTTATCCATTAAGAATTTCCATAAAGAGTGATTGTGTATGTCTTAAGATGATATCCTTGGCTTCTTGAGTTGGGTTGGTTTGTTGGAGTTCAGCAAGCATTTTACCTAAGTGGCTTGTTATGTTCAGTAGGATAGGTTTGTTGGTTTGCTGTGACTGCGTTGGTATTGGATTTTTTGGAAGGTTGATCTTGTAACTTCAGCATACGATCTTCCATCCGTTGTGGAGACTATGGTTTGATGGGAGGACGCTTGTTCTTGAAGAGGTTTACTGGTTTTGAGTTGTATCATTTGGTTTTGGAGAAATGCTATACAGCCCCTATAGTTTGCAGGGTGTGGACCTCCGCAGTTTGCACACTTTGCTGGAAATGTACGAGGTTTATGGCATTCATTTGATGCATGTTTGCCACCACATTTCACGCAACGAAATTCAGCCTTGCAGCATCGTTGTGCATGCCCAATCTTCTGGCATCTATGGCACTGGGTTATAGTTGATTTATGTTTCAATGCCTCAACTTTTATGACTAGATCACAGATGGTTTGGAGATTGTATATATGTTTTTGGTCTTTACTTATTTCCACCAGAATTAGGGGATAGGGTGTTTTATCAGCTCTCCGCATTCGGCTGACTTTAATTGGGCTAAATCCCTTAAGTTGGAGGTCTGCAGTGAGGTCTTCTATTTGTATTGTTTCAGTTACTCCCCTTAACACTACTTTTAAATTTTTCTCACTGTTGAGTGCAAAAGTGTGGTATGGCAAATTGTTGTTGTCTAGAAGTTTGGTCATTTTTCTGTAGTCTGATGATGTTTTAGGTTGTATGCGAATCCCTTCTTCTGTGTCTGTGGCTTTAATGAAAGTGATATCTGAAGATTTCAGTGTGGATGCAACGGACGTCCAGTGCTCCTTGGCCCTTAGGACGACTGGGGGTACCCTTTCTTTAATTACATTATCTGGTTCTATCTCCGCTATTTTGGGTGTATCTGCAGTAGTACTAGAGATTTTCCTTTTCTTTTTGACGTTTGAAATTCTGTGTTGGTTTCCAAAAGCTGCGGATTATTAATCAGAGATGCAGCATCCTCTGTATTCGTGGAGTGACTTAATTCTGGTTCAGTCAACATACTTTCTTCATTAAAATCATCCATCCTATCTTCTGTGACTGCTGTAGGGAGGGGGGATGTATCTAACAGCTTTACTCTCCCTGGCCAGTTGTCGCTCAATAGTTTTCCTAATCTTAGGAATTCTCTGTAAACTTCTTCGAATATGCTATCATTGAGAGGTTTTGTCATGTCTCATAGAAGGCTCTACTACGATCTACTACCTTTTAACAACCTGTGAATTACGGAATAAGATATTCAACTTTTGATGTATCATTCCGCTTGTATAATTTACTGAATACTTCCTTAGATAACAAAATAACACATCTAAAGCGGTCTTTTGATGCGATCTCGGATCCTTAGGTTAGTCTACTTGGAACCTGACTTGACAATCACGGTGTTGAATCCTGTGTATTGAATATGAGTTGGAACTGCACCGATTATAAAGGTTAGGTTTGAAATAATCTTGCCTTGAATTAAACAAGAGTTAAGCGACGTTTCGTTTAGCTTGCTTGAAGAGCAAAGTCGCAAATAGCAAATCACAAATAGTGATTTGAGATTCTCTCTGCTATCTAAAACTGTAATTGCAATTTAGAACGGAAAATAATTTAATTTTGATAATAAAATATTATTTTTTTTCGTATGATGATACAACGGCCGTGAGCCCCTTTACGGGAAGGTACAACAGCACCTCATTTCCCCCCCTAATTTTATTCGGGGCTGGGGACCGGCATAGCTGACGAATCGGGTCTATGGTTGGGTCTTAAATATTCCTGACTGTAATCCATTGTGTTCACGGGGTCGGTTTACCTGTTCTGGGGGTTTCTGTTTTCTCATACGGAGGTAGGGGGGGGTGAAAAAACTCAACCGCCCTATTAGACCGGCTAACTCCTTTATACCAGATGAAGGTTCCTCACTTCTTGGACGGGAATCGAACCCAGGTCTTTCCGACCAAAGGGCTTCGTCAATACGGACTGAGCTACGGGGCTCAATAAAATCAAATTGTTTGCACAGCAATATAGAACTGGCATTTGACCATAGGAAAATCATATGGGCTGCAGTGATCCCCCATCATTCACCTATGGTAGAGTTCAGCAAAGTGGTCGATGTGGCTATCCAAGGGGTCGATAAATGTCTAGGGATAAAAAGGGGGTTTACATTTTTAATGTTCTTTATAAATTTCTTTAATATTTTCTTTAAATTTCTTATCGAGAAGAAGTAAAAGGGTGAAGGAATTATTTTAAATTGAAAGATTTATTTTTTATAACATTTATTCATTAATTTAACATGATGGGGGTAGATGAGGGATCAAGGATTCCATAAAGAAGTCAATGTTCTAAATGGTCAGCCGATCCCTGACCTAGGCTAATTTTCTCAACCTACTCTTTCTTAATTGCTTAAGAATCGTTTTATATAATCTCATCCCCTATATATTAGGGATGAGGTTTTAATTTTTCTTTCACTCAAAGAAAGATATTGCTGAAACAAAAACCCTTATGAGAATGGGCCTTATTAAAAAGGCCCATTTTCTTTTTTCAACATGCCGTTAGAGAGCGCGATAATCGATGTTAAGAGTGACCGAGAGCTAGAGATTAATGTGCCATTTATGCTATAGATTACATATATAAAGAATTTAAAACATTTAATATAAAGTTATTTAATAGGCTTAAATTATCCATGTTTTATCCATGTTTTTTTTAATACGTTTTGGATAGTACAGAAAATTAAATATGCATATTTGCAGTATGATAGTGATCTGTAATTTACGGATTATTAACTACAACAATTATACATTGTAATATGTATAAATTTTAATAATAAGTTAATAATAAGAATATTTTATATAATGTCCATTAAATTAGACATTATATACAGAATATTAAAAATTAAGTTATATAATATATATTTTTAAATTATTAAATGTTTAAACAAAATTTTTATCTAAATAAAATATAGTTTATTGATACACCCTTTTTATTAATAAATACGGTAAGATTATTAATTCGTCATAGGAGGCGTTATGTGCTGAATTATAAATATTTAAATATGTTTAAATATGTTTAAGCTTAAACGTTTTTGACAATGCAATGTAGGTGAACCCTATATATAACTCTACGCGTTCAGTGAGTAAATTATTTCCAGGAAAGGACATATTTTACATCCTACTTTTGTTATTTATGAAGTCAGACCTTACTCGCGTTTAACAATTATATAATAGCCCAAACCCTGTGCAAATATTAATGGGATAATATTTTAGTTGTCATTCGTATTGTTGCTGATGTCACTACGAAAAGGTAAATGTCGCATGCGTGCAGTTGCTTCTTTATTTTAAAAGATATGACGTCACCGTTGTAGCAGATCTCATTGTTGCCATTGAAACTTCATATTAAGCATAACATCGCATCTGTCTTGGTCAGATTAACTAGTTTATATATAAAGAGACAATATTAGTCCTGTTAAATATCCTATTATTTTTAGAGTTAATTTTACTGGCGTCTAACTTCCTCGTATTTAATGCTGGATTTCATTGAAGCATAACAAACATTGGAGTTTAATTGTAAAGTGAATCAAGAAATATTCAGGAAGGTCCCGAATTTGCCGGAATGTACCAGATAACTCGAACGCAAGTTTCTGCTTTTGACCATTACCGCCAGCTCGGAGAGAAATGAAGCCGCACCATAGAGGGCACGGCAGAACGCGGAAGGGGGGGGGGGGAAGAGACCATTCGGAAAGAATATACGTTAGATGTTTCACAAAAGACCAATGTTCCTCTTACGTACCATTCATCAAACCTTATGGCAAATAAAACGCGAAATATCATAAAATATTACGTGCATGCAAATTTAGCCGTTCGTTTTTGCCGAAGAGGGGTAGAAAATTTAATGCGTTCGATTCGATGATATGGCTCGCCTTGAAGCGAACGGGTGGATAGCCATGGCCATGTCTGTAAGTTCCTCCGTCAATACGTTACGGAGATTTCAAAGGATTTTGATCACATGTGAGGCTTGCAAAACGTGAATTAGTACATGCCCGATACACTTAAGTTTGCTTTTAATTGATCAGTTAGCCACCGTTGTAATAAATAAATACTTTGAAAGAAATCTTCGCTTCATCTAGAAATCATATGGTTTCATGTACGATATTCGTCTCTGTACTTTTCAACCGTCAGTGTATATATTCAGTCCTCATTATCATTCCAAAATATTCGTGGAAAATGATTGTTGACCAGAAATAATCTGCGTTTAGTTGTAATCGTAATTATCCTGCAGTTTAATTAAAGCGGAGTTTGTTGGACGTGTCACGTACAACATTGTTAGCGCTAACCTATTGTTTCATTTCAATTTAAATATCATTTGAATGATATGACTCTTTTTTGATTTTTTTTCCCCGACTTCATGACTAAGATTTAAAGTTTTTATTTTTAACAGATTGGTATTAAATTTCTCTTCTTTGGGTACGACTCCAGGAGAAAAGGAGTCTTCAAAGATCTCGTCACCAACATCACTTGTTACGCCTACCCAGACGATCACGCTGCCATTTTTAACTCGCTCCAGTCGGAGGTGTTTTATCGGAAATGGATTTCGTGTTGCCGAGCTGCGTTGGCCTGTTGCGACAAAATGTCCTCCGATCCACCATCTGATATGGGTACGTGAATCCTTATCGAACACTCCAATGGCTATAATTAGTAAGTAATGAAATATTATAATACATTGCATTGAAGATGCTATTAAAATATTGCAATAAGGATAAATTGCCAAATACCGCCATCTGTCGGAAAGAGCATAATTTTAAATATTGAAGATGTCCATATTTGCATTGTTTGTATAATTGCAGCTCGATTTTTTAAGTGATATTCAGATATAGTATTGGGGGGAGGGGATAAAATTTCAGATAAGAAAAACTCGAAATTTTTCAGATAAGAAACACCAACTTAATTTTAAAACAGTTATATATATATATATATATATATATATATATATATATATATATATATATATATATATATATATATATATATATATATATATCTTAAAATATCTTAATTTCTTAAATTTTCTTAATTTCTCAGAATTTCTTAAAATATCCACGGATATCACCATCTGTATGGTCCGTTGCGCATGCACCAACATTTTGCTTCCTCAAATAAGCAACGAAGTCTTCTTTTGGAAATGTTTGTTCCTTTTGCGTCGCATTTTCTTTAAGCGAATCTGTGGCCTAAATTCTCATTTCTTGAAGAGGAAGATTCTTCAATTTTGAGAATGGAAAAACATATGGGTGTCAGACAGGGGATCGCTTGCAATAGCATTTGACGAAAAATAACTTGGACTGGCTAATAAACGATTAGGTCTTCGAGTTGTTGTGAAGAAGACGCACTTATGTTGGAATAACAGGGTTCGAGTCCCTTCTAGGAAGAGAACCCTTTTTTCAGCTGAGGGTGAGTTAGTCGGTCCCATATGGAGGTGGTATTTTTTCATACCTGTTAGTAGGCAAACCAACCTTAGATCACACGCTACTAACAAAATCATTGAGTCTTTTATAGCCTTGGTTGGGTCGGTGGTAATTCCAACCAAATATTCGAGGTGACTTCTTTAAAGATTTCAGACCGTTCCATTTCCACTATTTTTACTTAGCTTTCGAATACATTCAAAAATTCCTGCTCCTCTTTTGCTACATTTTCCTCAAAATTGAATGCATTCGCACTAAAGTCGATATATTAAAATACCCCGGCAGCACTTTAACAGAAGTTTTTATGCAAACAACAAACATTTAAAAATTCTTTGAGAATAATTAAAATTTATATTAAATTGCAGTTTTCTTATGAAAAAATGAACAAAATCAACATGTTTTAAAAGGCCGGAATGTTATATCTAATAAAAAGCAGACGGATCCATTGTTTAATTTCTCAACAATAGAGAAGTTTTAAAATATGTTCATTCTTAACCTTAGCGACAACAATATTATCTTCAACAATAAGCCTATCTGTTAATTAAACTGCCAACAAGGCAATTATTGTGACCTCATTCAAATAGAAAGTGATTGAAGATATCCTGATGAGTACGTCCATTTGTTTAATGAAATATCTAATGAAATTTTTCTATTTTTATATAAACATGTAATACGATATTTATCACTAATCGAGGCTCGTAATTGATTGAAGACATAACGGTTGCCTCACTTGCAGTTGTCAGCAAGGAATCATAAAAATTACTTTGCAGCAGTTTTTACAAACAAAAAAAAAGTGTGAAGTGTACAAAAGAAAAATTACAAATGTGACATGGCTGGGAAAACCCTTTTAACATATCAGCGCAAAGGTGGCCGAAGACAATCCTCAACAAAACAGACAAGCGAGGAAAA
This sequence comes from Typopeltis vanoorti, assembly GCF_054136105.1. Lineage (NCBI taxonomy): Eukaryota > Metazoa > Arthropoda > Arachnida > Uropygi > Thelyphonidae > Typopeltis > Typopeltis vanoorti. The sequence goes on along the minus strand of NC_143561.1, from coordinate 94,685,923 downwards.
AAAAGCGGCAGAATGGCAATGTATTTACCGTTGTTAGTGGAAAGCTTCACTGCACGGAGTCAATCAGCAGAACTGAAAAAGAAAACAAACTGGCTGTTCAGCGAGGGATTATTAACTCTTTTCAATTATTATTCGCGTGTTTTAGTTTGCGTCATGTGTACTTCAGATGCTAACCTTGGCTTGGCATGATTGCCATGAGTGTATAACAGATAGCAATGTCCTTTAAGTTTAAATACGTTTCAAATCGAAGGGAGGGAGCCTTCTGCTCTTTTGGTACCATATTTAAATAAAAAGTGAAAAAATATGCGTTTTTCCAATGGTTTTAACCATTGGAAAATTCCTATGCCTTAACAATGAAGTTATAGCACGTAATAAGTTCCTTTGTTTATTTCGTTTTCAATTTTAATTGTTAGATTGCTTGTTTATATTTTCATTATTGTCTTCGACTATTAACAATTATTTTCATTGTTTAAAATAGCGTTTGCTTTTCGTCTGCGTGAGTTGTTTGCATTTCATTTACAGGATTTCAGATTATCGATATCAGATGATTTTTTTTTCATTTGATTGTTATCAATTGTTTAGTTATCTGTTTGTGCCAATGTTTCTTTTATATGATTCCTATATACAGTATATAGATTTCGAAATGTAATTTCCATTACTCGCTAGCTTTTATTAGCGGGATATTTCTGCATTCAGCGCACTTCGATAATTTTATTGGCATAAAGAATAAATATTAAATTCCATGATGAAATAGTGCAGTGAGACTTTCTTCGAACTCAAACACGCTTTTACGATAACTATGCTGACGCCGTAGCTTTACATGTTAATGGACTGTTCTTTCAGCATCTTTAACGATGAAGCACCCCTGGATAAGTTCGGTTGCACAATGATATTTGCAACCTCTTAGTAACGAAGGAATATAAGGTCATAGGTCATTGATATCATCTTCAGAAAGCTTATTTTCTTGTTATACTTGAGTTTCTACTTCATGGCGATCAGTTGGCACTTAACCGATGTCCTGTTAATTCATTACAAATATTTTCTATTTAAGCATTTTCAGAAGTGACTTTTATCGCAAGTATTTCGTCGTTAAAAAAAAAAATCTTATGAATTTCATTTGCGATAAAGTTAGGAAATTAAATTCATGCTATTGTGTTAGAATAATTGCTTATCGGTTTATATTGATTCATATGAATTCACTTGACAAACAAACATTTCATTGTTGTGAATATCATTGTTAGCCAACAATACAAAATTGCATCAGTAGAAACTGGAACAATAGATGTTTCTGGTATCACTTTTTTACGTACGGTATATATCATGAGTGGCGACATCTATTGTAAAAAACTGGGAGCGCCCTTTTGTGTCAATACTGAAATTGAGCAACTTGAAAATAATTTTTTTTTTAATTTACGTAAATTTAACAAATACAATATATATATATATATATATATATATATATATATATATATATATATATATATATATATATATATATATATATATATATATATATATATATTCATTGTAACAGTAAGAGATGTCGTTTTTTTAAATGTAAGATGCGTAATATCCTTCCATCTAGACTCTGCACGTTTTTCTTGTTTCCAAAAGCTAAATTTCATCGTTATTAATACCGTTCTTTCGAATAAAAATTGAGCTTTTTTAAAAGTTCTTTCATTTGAAAAAGCGATTAGCGTATGATGATGATGATACATTCATGAACATTCGGGCTCCTTCTGTGAAACCAGAATATTACTATTGGTTGCTAATGCATTTTATCGGTAAATAGCGTGTGTTCTGCTGTCGACTCGTCTGGTTGAGGGAAGAAAAAAAATCCCAAAAGTCCTATTAGACCAATAAAGCTCTGATAATTTTTTCCCCTGTCCTAGAGTATTTGAACCCAGGTCTTTCCAGGGCATCGTCGAACCCGACTGAGCTACGGAGGCTCTGTAAAGAAACTCTATTTTCTTATGTCTCAGCCTTTTAGCTTACATTTTCAAGTACTGCTACTTACAGCGACGAACTGAATGGTAGACGTTGCACTTGAAGGTGGAGAAATTATAAATGCGTTTGGGATCAGTATTAAAAGAGGTGATAAATTTAAGGTATTTTTTAAATTTATTTATTCCGAGTCATTTTAGCGAATCGAATCGCATTATTGCTTGAGACAGGCAACGTGGATCCTGTATGAGTTTTCAATTTTAAGATACTAAAATCATCTAATTATCCATTAGATGAATTTTTCTGCTAATAATTTGCTAATATCACCCTCACCTGTTCATTCAGTTCAAATCAGGCGAAGCAAGCAGATCTTTCCTCAGGATAAATAACTGGCAAGACATCCTCGTAACTCAATCACGTACACCGTCAATCATCTCCACTGCTGTGTTTCTCTTTACTTCATTTTTTTTTGCTAATCCATTTGGCAAAAAGAACGTTTAGCAAAGAAAAGTTAAAACACAAGATGAGCTGCACGGAAGCCAAATGAAACTTATCTTGCATTTTCAAAAGGAGTGCTACATGTTTTTAGGCTATTGTGACAATCGTTCTAGTTGATTTTAACACCAGCCATTATCTCTACTTTCAATTGGGACGCTTTTAATTTTATCGAGATAAAAAAAAAGAGTTTAACACTAATTGGATTACATCACGCAAAACTAATGGACAGATCACCATCTGTTTTCCCGACTGCCTTCTGCATACAAATTGCGTTGTACAAGTTTAACTGAAACTTATATTAATTACGTTGCTACACTTTAATGAAAAGAATTACTGGTGTGTAATACAGTCACTATGACTGTATTACAATCACGTGTCTCAGCGAAGCTATAAAAGCTTGCGCGAATTTCCCTTTTCATTTATTTTGAAGTTCGCAACAGAATGATATATCGGCGTTGTGGCCTTCGAGAGATTACAACGTTTCAACGCAGATCTGAAGTAATGCACTTTCGATACTCGTCTTAGGATCTTATCCTCCCCCCTCTCACACGGTTCCTGAAGGATTTATTATTTACTGTGAACACATCAGCGCACTTAATCTTTCGATCGATATGTTTGGGTTGTATCGGGGAACGAGCTTCTGTTAAAGAGGGTCAGATTGGCTATTTCTCAAGAACAAACGTGGGAGATATTAGATTGCGTGAATTCTCCTCTCAATCAAGCGATGAAAGCATTTTATTCGCACTGAAATGATCGCTATATTACCACGAGACATTAAAAATGGATGTATCGTTCCCATTTTCTATATTTTTCATAATAAAGTTGATGGACCGATAGAATTATGAAAATACTTTTAATCAATGATGCCAAAATGATTTTGTGAGAATTTTCAATAACGCACATTTTCAATAAGTTTATTAACTTATTGAAAATGTGTTACATCGAAAATAAGACATTATTTGGAACAGTATTTATCCTTTTATCAGTAAATGAAGAAGTTTTTTTTATGTCTTAAGTAGTATTCATTTCAATGCGTTTATAAACAGAACTAACTGATGGTAAGGAAATGTTAACAATCAGAAGTGCTACTTCGACAGAGTCGAAGTAGCACTTCTGACGTCACACGCGGCTGACACTTCCAAGGTTCTTGGGTTGGAAATATCTCTTTCTTTTTAGCATGGATACTGTTCTTTCTGAGATTTTTTTTATTTATTTCTAGATGGCTATATCGTGTCTCTGCTTTGTTACGAACACAATGAAATACAGCACATCTATTCCATGAATAACTGCATTGAGTAATGTGAAACAAATTAAGAATAATCTTCAATTCACATTAATATTTTCGAGGTTATTTCATTTCCTTATGAGATAAAATTTATCGATTCTGCCTTTTGTGGTTAAATGACTCGTTTTATCGTTATGATGATTGATGGTTGATGTTATTGAAAACGATTTATATTATTGTCGAATTGGTAATTACTTCCTGTTGATGGTAATTACAGTTCGTTACAATTTATTATAATCTATGATAATTTTTTTTTAAAAAAGCCTTATATTTTCGAATAAAAATCCCGAGTATTACGTAATAACAAGTTTTAAAGATATTTATTTTCGAACGAACGTGTTTTTCATTGTTATCTACCTCAACAAAGGAAATGAATTATGCGCTTAAAGTTTTAGGTATTGTTGCATGTGATACAACAAAGATAAGAGAGCATATCTGAAATAAAAAAAATAGTAATCTCAATTTATTCTATCATTAAATGATTTGAAAGTAATTCAATAAAATTGATATAAAACTTGTTCATACATATTGCATTAATAGGAAGACCTTTTTTTTCAATACCACTTTATTTATTAACTGGAAGAGAAAATACTCTGTAATCTGAGGTATGCTGATGATACCGGACTCCTCTGTAATGACAAGAACTAGGAGAAATTCTTGATAAAGTTAACGAGATCAGTAATAACAGAAGACGTCAACTCAATCTTTTTCTTGCTGGGATTATGGTTCTCAAAGGAAATACAGACCCGAAAGCTTCTGAGAAGTAAGTTTACCTTAATGGAGAAAGAACTGAGGAAGTCAGCAAGTTTGAGTACCTGGGATCCATTATTAATGTGAAGAATTGCTGTTCAGAAGAGGATTAGGAATGGCCGACAGTCAGATCCATCTTCCAGATTTTTTTTTTAAAATATCTCCAAGGGAACAAAGTTGAGGATTTTGGATGCAGTTGTTTTTCCAACAGCGACTTATGAATGTGAAACTTGGAACCTAAAGAAGTCAGATAAGAAACGGATATCTGTTTTTGAGATGTGGTGTTACAGAAGGCTGAGGATATCATTTACTGAAAGGCGTACAAATGAATGGGTGTTAGAAAAGATCAGTAGAACTTTAAGGCTCCTTAAAGATATTGACAAAAGAAAGTTTAAATACCTTGGGCATATTGAAATGATGGAGGGAGGACTTCTCAGAACAGTAATAGAAGGTAAAGTTCCGGGTAAAAGAGGAAGGGGCAGACCATCAATGAGATGGATGGAGAGTGTGTGTGTGTGGAGTGACTGATCTTCAGAGATTTTAAGCCTCCAGAAAAGCATACAACAGGATAACCTGGCGAGGACACTTCTCTCAACCCACGACATCTGTGGGTTGAGAAACTTGTTGGTTGAGAGAACATCCACAGATGTTTTCTCAACATCTGTGGCCGAAAGGTCAATCGTATGCCTTTTCCGTCATGTGAGTGGGTAAGAGCATCAAAGAAAAGGAGTGTTGATGAATTTGATGGATGTTAGTCCGTATTAAAGATAACGATGTATTACTGAGATGGACGAATTGCCTTTCAGTTCGTTTGATAGAAGAAATTGCTTCTCTTTGATTCCGCCGATAAGGTCGGCGACGCGATCGCAACTTGGGAAACGCAATAAAAAAGAATTTTCTTTTGAGGAATCCAATCCAATATATCTCTCATATTTATCTCTCTCACACACATTAAAATAATCTGTTAAAGTTAAGCAAAATTAAGTAAAGGTTTTAAACTAATTACATCAACAAGAAAGATAAGTTTACTCCATAAAGGAAACAGTTCAAAGCATTTTAGCGTAATCGAAACTCATATGCTAAATTTAATCAAAACATGTCTAATTTAATAGATGAAGATATGACGGCAGACGATTATTCATTTAAATGATCCGTTGCCTTTCCAATTAAAGCAAACTTCTTAACCGTGGTCATCATTCGGAACATATGTACATCCTTTTTAAAGATTGAATAAGGAAATCGCTCATAAATGAAAATCTGGATTTTTGCAAATTTTCTTTTACTTTATTCACGTTAAAATGAAGGTATTAATGAGAAATCTGTCGCCTAATAAGCAGTCTTATTCAATACCGGAATACGTCCGCGATTTCTTAGACTATCAGGGGAAAAAAGCGAACAGACTGCGCACGAACATCTGACAGCATTAAGTGACTTACATCAATCCAACGGTGCCATTTATAGTTACCATTTCCAGAATATTCGGCAGCCTCTTCCGAAAGGGTGTTATTAGAAATGGACGGTGAACGTTATAAACACTACTAATATAATAAAAGCAAAAAATTCCGTATTTAATCTAGCATCCCAATTTATGTTGTCAAACATTCCTCTTAATAAAGCAATAGGTCAGTATCAACAAGAATTGGCGAAATGGCAAAAAACATTGAATAATAAAAAAAACAAACTTTCTGATGATTTAAAAACCATAGAAGTTTCTTTGCAACTCGATGAGACAACTTTACGTGACACCAAACCTTTGTTAATGGTCTACGTGCATTATCTAAATGCTAATGAAGAAATTATTGAAGAGTTTCTTGCTGAACAAGTTGACACAAGAGGTCCTACACATTTTAAAGTTGTTCAAGACTTTTTAATACTAAAACCATTTTTCTCACAAATATTATAGCGTGGGCAACTGACGAAGCACCAGCTATGATTGGTCGTCACCGTGGTTTTATAGCACATTTAAAAGAAGCGATTCCAAATATCTTTACAATTCACTACATTTTTCAAAGACAGCACTTAACTGCTAAACATCTTAGCGGTAGACTACATAAGACTTTGGATGATGTTATTAAAGTGAGTAAAATAAAAGACAAGACATTGAATATCAGTATTTTTCGGGAACTTTGACATGAAAATGAAGAATTTGAGTGTCTTTTGCTTCACATTGAAGTTAGGTGGTTCTCAAATGGAATCTGTCTGTGACGCTTTAATGATGTCTACGATGCTGTTTTGGAATTTCTTAATTCACTTGACGAGAACATGTGTAATGTTCTAAAAAAGGAAAAGGTTGACATCCCATATCTTTCCGGTAATTTCACCAGATTAAATGAGGTTAACATCCAATTGCAGGGAAGCAACGTGAATCTTATAAAGGCAGAGGAATTATAAATACTTTTATCAGCAAATTAACATTATACAAGCAGAGCATTGCAAGATGATATTTTCTGCAGTTCCCAGGTCTACAAAATAATAGACGATGATTTAATATTAGATACATATTTGGATTGTTATTTTTCCCATCTTCTGACACCGAAAGAAGACTTGATGATCAGATTCAAAGACATTCATGAGCTTAGAATACCCGATTGGATCAAACATCCATTTCTTTCTGATGCCACTTCTGTTCATCCAAATGTGTGTGAAGAATTTATTGACTTAACAAATGATTTTGAAGCTCAAGTACCATTTCAACAGCGTGGCTATGAAAGATTCTGTCCAAACATGCAATGCACGTCTCATCAGCATTGGCAAGAAATAAAATTACTGCTCATTGGTCGAGAAAGCATTCAGAGTGGTATTGCAATTGTTAGCTAAGCAGCGAAATAATTGCAAATTAGTAAAAGAGGAGACTTGAGACTTCGTTTATCGAACATTGAACCTGATATTAAAAAATTAGCAGGATCATATCAGGCTCAGATAGCCATTAATCATTGGCTTATTAAATACAGTCAGTTGACATCTTTTTTGAGTAAAAATTAATTTGTATCAGTCATAATTTTAATTACCTATCAGTTCAAATATGCTGTTGGTAATTCACGGTTGCTTAATAATATTTAATTATTTTATTGATTCATTAACTTAGTGTAGAAACGAGCAGGGGGCGCCAGGCGAAAAAAAGGTTAAGAACCACTGATCTAGAATGAGTTATATGAGTATAGACTTGGTTATTGAAATAGATTTTGACTGTGCTGCCACCTATTGTGATTGCGAAGTAATTTATCAGTGTAAATTGGTGATAATATTTTTTATTAAATCATCAGACAATCTTAGCGGCCATTTATTAACTTCGGCATCTAAAGTTCTTAAAAATGCGGAACTATTGAATGAATGTATGAAATAAATGTAAAGATGGAGTCGTGTTCACAGTTTGGTTTCCATAGCAACGTATAGTAATGTGGAGAACGATAGTATTACAGAAAGAAATAGAATCACCTGTCACTACACCAGTCTCCATATTTTGAAATGGAATTTTAGTTTGCCTAAATTTTATCTGTTTCACAAAGCGGAGTATTATAAAAGCACTTGTAAGGCGTTCTCTTAAACTCTCGCTTTTATTCGAGAAAGTGCATTTTTTTTTTTGTTTTCACTTTCTGTATCATAATTTCCAATGCAAACACATCTTTCGTTCGATTCCGCCTATTTTGTCCTTTGCTTGGCAGTTAAAATGTATTTCTATTATTGTTTATTCTTTAAAACTTCCAAGAAAAATAGCACCAAGAGTGTTATACGCTTGCAATTTCGAATTTCTTTGACTCAAGCAGTCAACTATCGACATGATTATCTCCCGTTTCCATAGAAACACAACCAATGAGAAGCCCGAAAGATAAAGAGTGTAACCGAATAGTTGATATCCCGATGTTCTCCAGTGAAAGGGTGCAGGCCTTAATGTGGAAATAAATATGCTGAGAAGTTGCACCTCCTGACTTTAGATGAAGTTTTGAATGGAACGATCGCTGATGCAAAAGATCCGATTGGAATGCCGGAGGTCAATCGTATAGAATCTGCTGTTGACTCGAAATGATTTAACGCTTAAGTTGGAGAACGTAGAATGCAGATAAATCTCAGTGAAATATAAGCTTCCTTTGAAAGTCTCTTCTTCTTATACAGGATTTAAAAACGGCTTTTTTAACCAACCATCTTCATTCATACCATATGATTTCGTATTTACAACAAGAGTCTATTATTCTGATAAAACCAAGAGAAGAGAATACCAATGTCGATTCCCTAGTTTTTAAATATGAACTCTTGGCTATAATAATTTGATCTAGCTCCGGAGTAATTTTTTTTACTTCAAGATTAAAACAAAAATCTTCCAAAATTTTTGTTTCAAACTCATTGAGAATTCATACAGTAATATATCAGTTATTTGATGCTAAATGTTCACAGAAATTTCTTAATTTTCGGGGAAATCAGAGTATTCATCATTTCCACCTACGCTGTGTCCATCTTGCTCCCGTTGCCACCCATCGCTATTTTCATGACGCATAACTATGCTTGAGTATATATTTCATGATCCTCTTTCTCTGCTAACTGCGCATGTTTAAAGTCGGAATAAATTGTTAATCCTGGCAGTAGATATCTCATCCTCTCTATCTCCAAGATTTAACAACTTTGTGTAAATTTAATAAATAAATAAATCAATGCAGCAACAATTTCTAGATGTGCTTTAATATTTGTAACTGAAGTATTTATTCTGAACACCTATTCATATTTCACATGTCCTAGGTACAACAAATTTTACGGTAGCCATGTATGTAAAAATTTCTGGGGTTTTTTTTTGTAAAAATGTTGGTTTTTACATGCATGCATATAAAAAAATCTTCACCCATCTAGAAAAAAAAAACTTTTTTTTTTCTAGATGGGCGAAGCAAAAATGATTTTCATCTTCCCCGTTATCTGTAGAGGACAGTGTACGGATAAGGTGTTATTGAGCTATTAAAGCTCTGATCATGGCAGGAGGGTAACAGCAACAGCCGAGCCTCAGTTAGAACTTCATTGGCTACAGCATTCCCATCCATTACCTTACCTGGGTACCCATTTTAGTCCACTCGTACGACATACATGGACTGGTATGTAAGTAAAGCCCTCTCTAAAAATTAAGACGATCTCCGGTCCACTTCCTACGAGTGGCCGAAAGATCGTCCAACTCAGCGTTGGTTCCACTCAATGACGACACCCCACCACCACTGAGCAGAACGGTTCATATTCCAGGGAAAAGCATCCACCGACAAAGCCACTCAGGTCACGCAGGAGAACACCCTCCCTAGAGAACTCCCTCAGGGCTTTGTCCTGAGAGAGCATTTTGAACCCCCCCCTCACCGAGAGCAAAATTCCTTAGGAACCTAAGAGCGAAACTCTGCGTCCCATTTTAGTTGCCTCTTACGACATGCATGGGATATAGTGACGTTACTCTTATCCCCATCACCCCACGCACCTCCACACCTGCCACTTCAAGGTTTTAAGTTTGAGGATTGGTTAATACACTGTAGTTTAAATAACGTTTAATAAAAATGGCTGTGCTGCCACCACTAGAGTTAAGTCTGTCTGTCCTATATAGAATATAACCTCTTAGTCTTGGGTTGTTTGATAGTCTGAGGTGGGATTCGCTGATCAATATTATGTCCGGATTGTATCTCTTTGCGAATTCTTGCAACTGTAGAATATTATTTCTCAAGCCATTATCATTCCATGCTATAATCATGAGGGAGTTTGGTTTGAAATTTTTAAACATTATAGAGAGCTGTTAATATGGATTGGGTTTCTAGATAAAATTTCTTTCTCGAAGATGGTGAGGTGCTTGCCGTGCTGAATTCGTGCAGCATTGTGGCGAGTGAAGCAGTCAGAACTGATCTTCGTTTGGAGCTTGTTTGCTCTCGAGATGAAGGAATCTGAGTTCGTGCTGCTTCTGCATATGCCTTGGACATGAATGAAGGTCGAGTGCCTTCGTGGTTCAGGATGGCGACCTGCTTGATTGGTGTTATGGTGTTATTGCATGGGGGGGGGCATGGTTCTTGCTGACCCACGATTTTTTGGGTTTAAAAGACACCCCTTGTAATTAGTGGGATGTGGTCTTCTACAGTTAGCACAATAGGCAGGCGTAGATCTTGGTGCAGGTGTTGGTCTGGTGTCCCTTTCCATATTTCAGACAGCTTTTGGCGTGCCCGAATTTTTGGCATCTATGGCATTGCCCTTCCGATGCCTTCTTCCTTAAACGTTCAGTTGTAAGTTTGAGCCTGCAAATATCTGTCACTTTATATATCATTTTCTGTGCATTGCTGATTTCGACCAATACCAGCGGGATTAGCCGTTTTCAGATCTCAGCATCCTACTGACTTTGATTGGGGGCAGTCCTTGGCTGTGAGTTCGGCAGTGATTTCATCAGTTGTGATGCCCTCAGCAACCCCCTCTAAGCACCACTTTAAGATTTTTCTCGCTTGCTAGTGCGAAGGTATGGAAGGGCAGTTTGTAGTTATTCAGCATGTTAGTCATCTTACGATAATCTGAAACATTGGTAGGATGATTCTTGACATCCTCATCAATATTTCTTGCCCTGGAGAAGTTGATGTTTTGTTCTCCTAGGGACCTTGAGACTGAGGTCCACTTCTCTTTATCTCGGAGTATAACGAGGGACCTTTTCTTTTCTATCTTAGGTATCGTGTGTTGCTACATCCTCTTCCATATGATCTTCAGATGTTCTACGTCTTTTATTTGATTGTTCCTCCTGTGAACAATCGTACTGTCGCGAGTCTTTGGAGGTGAAACAGGTGTGAAATCGCCTTCAGTGTCCACATCATCATCTTCCGTATCATTAATCTGATTGAAGAGATTCAGACAGTCAGGATATTCTGTCTCGAATTTCTTCAAGATGAATTTGAGAACGTCAAGTGTCAGATCTTTGTTTAAATTTTGAATGCCCTCCTTAATGTCTTTTACGTCCTCCATCATTGCACACCGTATACTGTCAAAGAACACTCCGGTGTCTCTAGATAATCCTGTACACTTTGTAGAATCCAATGACAAATCCTGTAGACCCACACTGGTGTCTACCAGCAAAACAATAGACGTTAGAGTTTGTGATGCCGTAATAGCAGGGAAAAGGGGTGACGAGGACTCACTTGACCACACAGCGAAAACCTACCTCCCTAAAGTACCATTAATCCACCACTGTTCCTCTTTGCGGGTGGGGCCTACACGGCCATCAGACCTCCTGCATATTTCATACAGAGGAGGAGAAAGTAGGTTTCGAACTGCGTTAGCTCCAGTGCAATGTGCGATTCCCGAAAACCTTATATATGAAATTCAATCAGGCACAGTCTAAAACAATACCTCCGGTCAAACTTCAGCAATCGAATTCAATTCCGTCAATGATCAGTGAACAAAAATTTCCTTATGGTCCTTATAAGGACTGGCTTAAAGGGGCGAAGCAAGAATGCTTTTCATCTTCCCCGTTATCTGTAGAGGACAGTGTAGGGATAAGGTGTTATTGAGCTATTAAAGCTCTGATCATGGCAGTAGGTTAACAGCAATAGCGGAGCCTCAGTTAGAACTTCATTGGCTACAGCATTGCCATCCGTTACCCTCCAAGGGTATTGGATTGAATGAATCAATCACCGCATCTCACGGTCGATTGATTCACCGTACGTGAACAAAAATTTCCTTATAAGGACTGGCTTAAAGGGGCGAAGTAGGAATGCTTTTCATATTCCCCGTTATCTGTAGAGGACAGTGTAGGGATAAGGCGTTATTGAGCAATTAAAGCTCTGATCATGGCAGGAGGGTAACAGCAATAGCCGAGCCTCGGTTGGAACTTCATTGGCTACAGCATTGCCATCCATTACCCTTCAAGGGTATTGGATTGAATGAATCAATCACCGCATCGAACAAAAATTTATTTTTCGTTATGAAATTAATAAATCGAGTAAGCAAGATTAATTTTAGTGTTTTTAATATATCTTTGCATTTTAGAGAAAAAAAAGTATAAATTTATTTTATTTCAATTTTTAGACAAAAAATTAAGCTTGCTTAATTGTTTTATAAATATCATCCACATAATTTGAATGTAGCACAGGGCAAAATGATTTTTGCCCTGTGCTACATTCAAATTTGTTTTCATGTTTGTTTTCATGTTTTCATGTTTACATTCATGTTTGTTTTGTTTCAATGTTTTGGATCGATAATATACAGCGGAACGAAGGTTGTCTATAAATATTAAGAGTTAAGACGGCATGGTAGTTTGAATATCCGGGACAACTTACTCAGTGTTCAAAGCTTCATTAAAATGAACATACATATCTGATTTTTTTTTCAGGATCTTCTAGCATTTATAAATTTATAATGCTATACAGGTTCAACCATTATTTTATAAAAAAAATTAAAAAAAAAATCAGCTAACGCCTTTTTATTCCCGTATACGGGAGTAGGCGAGGCCATTTAGCCCTATCTAACTTTTGGAGACTGAGTGGGCAGTTCAATCTCCACTGGTACCCAATCAGAGACAGATGGCCCAAGGCTATCACTAATTAAGCGGTACGCAGTGAAGAGAGAAGGCTCAGATGTGCCGCCATCTCGTGGTCCCTAACCCTAACACAATATATTTAATGTCTGAAATAATGCGGGTTCTACGGTCGATTTTCTTGAGTTTACAGGACGAAAAACCCGAGTTTCCGGGAGGAAAAACCTGCTTGCCCGTGCCAGAGATCGACTAACTCGGGAACCGGTCGAAAAAAGGCTTAGAAAAATTTCCTCTAGTCGCTGACTAGACTCGAAACCAAGTCTTCCTTCGTGCGGCCTAGCGCGGTGGTGTGCAAACGCCACATCCACTGAGCTACACAGGCTCTACCATTACTTTATATGAATTTGAAATATTTTAGTTTTTTCTCGCGTATTGTCTTCATGTATAATTATGTAGCACAGCTAACACTTCTTGTTTTTGCTTGTTTCGAAATTGCACCGATATTCTTGAAGCATTTGTTTTTCAGTAAAAAGTATTTATTTTAATAATATATTATAAAAAGAATTTTAATATTTTATTTGATAAAATAATGTGTTTTAAAGATTATTGGCAGTAATTATGTTTTTTGCATTAAAACTGCATATATATATATATATATATATATATATATATATATATATACAGTATATAATAAGCCAGGCTCATTAACAGAATCTAGTAACTAATCTAATAACTACACAATTTAGTTCGTTTCAAATGCTTCTGGGTAACATTGGCTCAAAGGAGAGGACATAGCACTGTTCAGTATAGTGGATTGATATTTCAATTGTTCGATTCTAAAAATACGAAGTTGTTTGTAATAAAAATGCATTTAATAAATTATAATTTTAATTTTAAACGAGTAGTAAATTACGATTATCGATACATCCCAATACACCATTATGTCTCGTATAACACTCGCTTATGTGATTAAATCTGGCATTTTTGTTCGACATCATCCGGGTATTAGTAACTACACTAACAAGCAACTCATGAAAATGAGCCAAGCCAGTATTGATAAGTTTCCCCAAATAGCATAATAACTTCTCGACATTTATTTAATTTGTAATCAGAAAAAGTTCATTATCAGGAACTGGAAAAAGCGTTTACTTGTTTGTTTTATTTGATTTTGTACAGAAGAGCTGTTCGAGCAACTCTCGTGTTGGTCCCTTTATTTGGACTTCATTTTTTCCTTGTCGTTTACCGTTTCCGGTCTGGGGAGGGTAAATGACACTTTAGAAGTGTACACGTGTTTCAGTTATGCTGTGGATGGATTGCAGGAAAGTGAAGCAAATGATTATACTGTAAAACTCGATATAACTTAGAATTACCAAAGCGCTTTACATCAATTTTTACTAAGGTCAATTCTCATGAGAACATTTACAAAAATAACCTTGTTTGTCCCTATGTATTTTATGTTAAAGATTAATGTAAATAACCCTAATTGATTGTATTTACTGTTTTAACTAAAGTTTTTAGAATGTCAAAAACAGAGGCGATGCTTTGCCATCGGAAGTTTTGTATAATAGCTATATATAAGTGCACAAGAAAGTTGTTTACGGTTTAGTGTGTGAGAAAGTTGTTTGCGAGCTCTGCGCATGAACACCTTCAAAGTTAGCATCAAAGAGATCCGCTAGTTTCAGAGAAGTTTCCGCTGCCCGACAAGACAAAGAAAAATAGAGTGCACGGAGGAGAAAAACGAACGGGTCAGCCTTAACAAAAAGATCAAGGAGAACTGCCGATTTCTTCGGGGTTTACAACCCTTGGTGCAAGGTCCCGAGAAGGCGAAAATAAAAGAGGACTGAGCCGAACATCGTGAGGAGAGTCCAAGTTCCGTTGCCGAGAGAGAAGAGGCGAAGTCGAGAAGACAGAGGGGGGAGGCGAAATCCAGTTGCCGAGAGAGAGCAGAGGCGAAGCGCTTTTACTGAAGAGAGCCAGAGGCAGTCGTCCGCGGAGAACCAGAAGCAATCGGATCCAGAGGAACAGACTTTACGGCGAACCGCCGCCAGAGGAAAAATTGGGAGACCAGCCGATGCCAAGTGCCGGTCGGATGTCCTAGTGCTGCGGGAAGTCAACCGAAATACAATTTCGAAAATAAATCTGCACTTCGTCCGCTAGGTGGTGTTGCCATATTAAGTTTATTTCTGCCTCTTTTCTTCGTTGCTATTTCTTATTCAATTTTCCTTTGTTTTCGACTGAATTAATCTATGTACGCTTTTATTTTTTCTTTGTTTCTAGTTTGTTTTCTAACATCTCCAAGATTGTATTTTTTTCATTCTGTTTTGATCAGAATCGAATTTTTTCACTTCCTGTTTAGTCGTTGCTGTGGACAGAATTCGTGTTGTATCTCTTGAACGATTTCCTCTGCTTGCCTCTTTCCAAATCTAATTAGCGCAGTAGTTTTTTTTTTTTTTTTTTCAAAATTTTAAATTACAAGTCACTCTTGCAGAGCCTCCCCACCCTTCATTGTTTAAAGACGTCAGTTTCTTAATCATCTTAACTAACATGAACTCGGAGTTGTTTTCTTTCTTTAGGAGGATGAACATTCTGGTTCTGCGCAGATTTTTTTTCTTTTGTTTTCTCGAATAAAATTGTGTTAGTGTGTAACTTTTCTTACATGATCTGAAGGCCTGCTTGTTTGTCTCATTATAAATCTTTTTCATTTACGTATAGTGAAAGAGGATAGGCAAAACTTTCCCTTTATTCCAGTTTCTGGAATGCACTTCTCTTTTAAAAGAGGAAGCCGTGTATTACGCATACATCGGATTGGGTTTTTGTGAATTACACCGAAACAAAGTTATGAGGCCAGTGGATGATTGATCTCAATTACGCCTATTCGGGCCTGACATTCGCAATGCATAAAGCGAATCCTCTCACTGGCAAGTTGATACTGTGAACAGTAATAGAAGCAGATATTAAACAGATCATCTTCTGTTTCAATTTCAAAGAAATCTTAAAATGGAAAGTTTCCTTTCCTGTCTTAATGAAACCAGTGAAATTGATGAATTAATTTTTGAAACTGAAACTGTAGGATGAAATTAATAAGAGCTCTACGTTGATCTATTTATATGTGTAAAGCAGTAAAAGAAACTGTTTTTTTCTCTAGTAAATAATTTGCGATTTATGCTAATAATTAAATTGCTTGAAATAAAGCAAGATCCATTCTCATTGAAACAAATTCTAAATAGTTAGAGGGTTAAAATCTAGCTTTGAGGGTTAGATGAAATCTACCCCCCCCGCCACACACACACACACACACACACGCACGCACGCACACACACACACACACACGCACACACACACCCGCACGCACGCACGCACGCAAATACTTTGAGGTGGGTGGAGAAACCCAACCTTTCCGTGTGTTAAATCCCAGAACGAAATGAGAGCTGGGATATGTCCGATACTTCCAACGCCGAATAACACGTGACTAGCTGAACAATCATTCAGTCATTCTCGTTTCATTGCAAAATAAACATCGGTAAAGCAAAAGATTTTAAAAACTGTCTTTCGAAATTTGGTTTAACATAAACATTAATAAACAATTTGATAATATACAAAATATTACAATCACATGCTACCCACTCCACATGAATGTAAATTTCTCCCGCTCACAGCGCCGTATTTTCCCCTATCGATCATTTTTGAACTTTTTTTTAATCAAAATCTCTTACTCAGGTTCAAGAATCGTAGGCATTCTGTAATAATCATGACGATTGATTTTGCATGACTCATCACTGTTGTTCTTGGAGAAAAGAACTTACTTCTATATCAAACTATTCCCGTTCTATCTCACGTACCTGTTTACTGGTGCACTAAGTTCAGAGTTAAGGTTTACTTATGATAATACACTACCGCATATCCTCAAAAAATGCTCCGTAAGATAGCAATTTCTGCTTCCGAAATTCGACCTACTATTACATTGGATAATAATTCACCAGAAACAGAACATCTTAGCGATGTAAAACGAATAAACTTTGAGTAACAATCTCAAACAATTCAATTATATACTGAAGTTTGTTTTGTTTAGATAAATATTTGACTAATACAATTTGTATTTTAATATTTGTAAAATTTGTAATTACAATTTGTAATACATATTAGAATATTTGTATTATACAAATATTCTATATGAAACATAATTGTATCTGAGATAATATTCATTACTGAATTAAGAATTTTAAATTTCTTTTTTTAATCTATATTAAAAATATACCATAAAACTGATTGTATTCTCCTAATATTTGATTATTATGACGTAATTATGAAATATAGGATTCATTCAATCCAATACCCTTGGAGGGTAATGGATGGCAATGCTGTAGCCAATGAAGTTCTGACTGTGGCTTGGCTATTGCTGTTACCCTCCTGCCATGATCAGAGCTTTAATAGCTCAATAACACCTTATCCCTACACTGTCCTCTACAGATAACGGGGAAGATGAAAAGCATTCTTGCTTCGCCCCTTTAAGCCAGTCCTTATAAGGATATAAGGATTAAATATATTGTCTCAAGCTTTCAGAAAAAAAAATTTAAATTAATTGAATTCAGTTAGGTTGAATGGCAGCAATGTAAGGTGCTCATACATGTCTTGCCAAGAAACTAATTCTATTATCTTTTATGGTTTCTTGGTATCTCTTTTATATCAATTCACATATTATGCAAATATGTTTGAATTTTATTCCTTGTATATTGTCCATATGTTATTTAAATTTTATTTATTTCATATTAACATGGCAATTTAAATAAATTTCTTTTCGCTAGTACGTTTGAAGTTCATAATTTCAGTAGAATTGTCATTAATAACATTCATTTAAAATGAAATTATTATCGTGAGTCATAAATTTATTATGTAACAAAGATAACTTTTAAAAACTTTTAACACTGATTTCTAATATTTGCTCATTTTCTTATATTTTGTCGTTCGAAAGGTACAAACGGAGGCATACACTTAAGATGCGTCGAGCATCGATGATTAATCTTAAATGAAAACTACTCACATTACAAGTGATATTCCATCTTTGTGTCATTTTTCTCCATTTCCTAATATTAAATATTGCCAAATGTTCAACAGAAAATAATTAGATTAATGAAGAAAAAATTCTACAAATTTCGTATAAGTTTTACATAGTAAATTTAGAGGACAAATTTCATTAAGATAAAATTAATCTTCAGTTGCAGACAGATAACTATTGGAGAGAGATTCTTCAGTAGAAGGACCACGACACGATACCAATCCTGCTTAGTTAAAGCCATAAATAAACTAAGCTTCAATATCATTTATAAACTCATTCCGTTTTTATATTAACATAAAAGCAGTAAATTAAACATAGTGAAAGGTGCAAAACAAAGTGTATGCTACGTTTCAAATCCTCTACTTCATGAGGTGGAATAAATTCAGTACAAAGACTCCATCATACGCATCTGAGAACTCGATGGGTGACGACATAGTTCCAGCAAAGTTTTTAGGTTAATAATATATACGTCGATATAAGAGTATTTTAATGTATTTAAAAGAAAAACGAGTTTTATATAAAAAATCGTAGCATCTTAAATACTTTGTTTTTTACTTCAAAATTTTAAATTTAAATATTAAATAAATTAGAGTATCATTTATACAATTTTTTTCTTTTTTGAAATTAATCATGATATCCAACGTGTGTAGATATATTCTAAAAATGATCATGGTAGGATTCCCGAGGGTAACGGATGGCAATGCTGTAGCCAATGAAGTTTTAACTTAGACTCGGCTATTGTCATTACCCCGCCATGACCAGAGCTTATAACTCCATCCATACATTTTCTTCTACTAATAACGGGGGATATGAAAGCATTGATGCTTCACCCATCTAGCTAAAAAAAAAAAAAGAAAAAAATCTGAAAATGTACTTTTTTATAACGACTTGTGTGGAGTTTTAATTAATATGTTAATTAAATTGAGGGTCCCTAACTTTGATTGTTCTCTCAAGAGAGCCAATCGTCAGTCAGTAGGAGCGGTAACATTTCCGGTCTCTTCAGTCAAACTACAAAAAATATAGAAGGAGCGCTTCCTGTATCTCTTCATGCCCTTAGTTAGCCTCATAGCTTATGCGTGCATCTTGCCGCGATAAATGTTAATGGGCTAAAAATACTTAAACAAATGTAGATTTTACTAAAAATTGTCAAACACTTTATTGATTAAGTTTATAGCCACTGCTGTGATTTTAGGATATTCATTCTTAGCGAACGGGCTTAAAGAATTCGATGATCCTTGCTTTATATATATAAATTCACACATGTCCATTTTAAACTGAATCAACTATTTCAAACCATTTTTATTTCATGCATTCATTCAGGTCAGTTTTCTACTGAGAGAGGATTAGCAGAATATCGTAGTACTCTTTGACTGAGATTTTTTTGCTCAGTTTATTTAAGAATTGTAACAGTATATCAGTTTCACCCACCTTGTTACTTCATTTTTAAAATTTTTAAAATTGGGGAAACAAAATTAAATTTATTACTTTTTATATCTTGAATTAAAAAAGCTAAAATGTCTTTGTGAAATTTACGTTGGACTTAAGATCGACTTAAAATAGGGCTTAACAATGCTTAATCTTTCCCTTGGAGACAAATTTAGAACATTTCAAGGGGATCTCATCGGGCATTGTGCTGTTTGATATTTATATAATAATAGTTTCATAGGTATATATTTATAATCTATACTATTAGTTAACAATATTAATTAATTTATCTGAAAACCGAAGGAAAATAGGTGCATTAGGCCGCACTATAGCGACCGCAAAAGGCCGCAGTTCCTCTCTTCTGGTTTATAGGATACATTTAAGAGAAAATATCGGAAGAACGTAAATTATTGAAACTGTTGAAAAACACGTGACAAATTGCTTAAGAGTAGGAGCTTCGTTACCACACAAATTTACGAGGTTTTAATTCTCCCTCCACATAATCAATTCCTTTTTAGCCACCATTTCGGTACTCCAATTATGCCAAGCTCTCCCATTAATCATTGCTGCAAGCTCCACGCTTTTCTAATTACGTTTTGCATCTTCTTTCTGACTATCTAAACAAATGGGAAATGTTTAAATGATAATTTACCATTTAATGTCAGCAACCGTTTTTATTGTTACCATTATCATTCAGTGTTTTCATCTTTTAAATTAACAGTTAATTACCTCAACACTTGGGCCATTTAAATGGAATGAATTAACGATGCGAATGTAAAAAAAAATGTAATTTAAAATGTGGCTGTACCTCTTTTGACAGAAAAATTAATTTCTTTTTTTTTTCCCAAGAGATTTCCTGTTACTTTCCTGTTAAAAGTTATAAAAATAAACACGACTGTTGTTTATTTAAAAGTTTGAAAAATTACGTAAACTTTCAAAAATTACAAAGTGTAAAACGAGAATGTTGTTATGTAGGAAGCGGATTCTGTCTTTAAACTTGCTTTTCATCTTGTTTAAGATGTAACTAGGTTATTTCTAACTGTTGCCATGAAAATATTACATCACTTCTTAAATCGACAATCGAAAGTCATTGATAATCGGTAAATACTTTACCGATTGACTAAAATGTGGTGCCACCAGTAAAATACGTCTTTAATTTATAAATAGAATAAAAGTCCCGAGCAGGTTCCACCAAAATACAATTTCGAAAATAAATTTGCACTTCGTCCGCTAGGTGGTGCTCAACACAGTTTTTGATTTATTGTTTCCATTTCTTATGATAAACTGAAGACATTCTTTTGATCGTCTTGCAGCATTGAACAGCTGTTGGGAATCAGCGCAGTTTGTTTGCTGACAGCGAAAAGCACGAGGAGGTCTCTTCAAGAAATATCTTAAAGGAAAATATCTTAGTTGTGCCTGCTGTTGAATAATCTTTCTGAATTTATTTCATAACTGACATTTGCACGCGACTATCAAGGAGTTTTCACTCGATCATTTTTCACTGATTTATTACTGGAGATGAATTTATCATCTGTTTTTTTTGTTTTTTTCAAAATTTGAATTGCATTCACACTTCGTCACTCGCTGGCAAATATTTAAGATGAACCAGCTTTTTGAGTAATTCAAAACCACTTACTGTGAAAATAAATAGAAGGGATATTTAAAAGATATTGGAATCATATTGCATTTTGTATGCAAACAAAAACATTCACAAGTTAAGGCTAATAAGAGTAATAACGTATTTGAAGTGTGACGTCATTACATATGCTGTAGACAATTCTTCGGGATTGGTGGGTAACATCTATAACAATTTCTTCATTTTGTCCTACGAATTCATTCATACTGTGTTTACTTTATCGTTTTGTTTTATTTGAAATAATGAAACAAATTATGTTTACTTAGAGATTTGCAAATTATTTTTAATTTTTTAAGACATTTTAAAACACCATTTTTTTTAATACTTAAATATATTTAGATATGCAGTTGCCGTTACCTAGAGCTATTTGAATGGTAGTATAATCATAAAAGTCCTTTTTAGGACTTCCAGGGTAACAATTAGCAATGCTGAACCGAGGAAGTAAACTGAGGTTCGGCTGTTGCTGTTATCCTGGGTGTGAGTTTTTGAGTTCGCTCCCTTAGGGTTTTTGCCTTAAGGGAGCACCTTGAGTCTCCGGGGAAGGTGTTCTCCGGCAGGGCCCGCTGAGGGTTTCTTGTCGGTGAATTATTTTCCTCGGAATTTGAGCGGTTCTGCTCAGGAGTCGGGGAGCCCATCGGGGTGCTAGGATGGGGCGGCCGACACTGAGTGGAACCAACGCTGAGCGGTTCTGCTTAAACGGGGAGCCCGTCGGGGTGCTTGGACGGGGCGGCCGTCAATGAGTGGAACCAACGCTGAGACATGGACGGTCTTTCGCCCACTATGGAGTGGCCTAGAGATCGTCCGATTTTTTGAGATTTTACCCTTTACTTACTAATCAGGGTAACAAATGGCAATGTTGTAGCCAATGAAGTTTTAACTGAGGCTCGGCTATTGCCGTTACCAGCCATGATTAGAGCTTTTTAGCTCAATAACACTCCATCCACACAGATTTACTTCATTCAGATGACGGGATAAAGAGTCAAGGACTCAGTCCATCGCCCAGTTCTTATAAGAACTAGAGCTATTTATTTAGATAGAGAAGTGATGAGAATCGACCGTGAGATGCGGTGATTGAGATTGATTTTATACCCTTGGAGGTAATGAATGGCAATGCTGAACCAATGAAGTTTAACTGAGGTTCGGCTGTTGCTGTTACCCCCTTGGGCGATGAGATTCGAGAGTTTGTTCTCTTAAGGTTTTTGCCTTAAGGGAGCAATTTGAGTCTCCGGGGAAAGTGTTCTCCAGCACGGCCCGGTGAGGGGCTTTGTCGGTGAATTATTTTCTTTGGAATTTGAGCGGTTCTGCTCAGTGGTCGGGGAGCCCGTCACTGAGTGGAACCAACTCTGAGATATGGACAGTCTTTCGCCCACTATGGAGTGGCCTAGAGATCGTCCGATTTTTTGAGATGTCACCTTTACTTAAACAGTCGGTGATTGATTTTATACCCTTGGAGGGTAATGGATGGCAATGCTGTAGCCAATGAAGTTCTAACTGGGACTCGGCTATTGCTGTTACCCTCTTGCCATGATCAGAGCTTTAATTTAATAGCTCAATAACACCTTATCCCTACACTGTCCTCCACAGATAACGGGGAAGATGAAAAGCATTGTTGCTTCGCCCATTTAAACCAGTCCTTATAAGGACTAGCTTAAGGTATGCAGCTAAATTATGGACTAGATATGCAGTTGCCGTTATGGAGCTAAAAGCTCCACGACTGGAGCTTTTAGTTCAATAACAACCCATCCGCATAGATTTTCTTCATTCACATGAAGGGATAAAGAGTCAAGGACCCAGTCCATCTCCCAGTCCTTTTTAGAATGTTTAATCTTTCAAATACAAATGATCTATATATTGTTAATCCTAATTCTGTTTCATATACAGAGTTTTATAAGTTACATAAAAACTTAATTTGAGCGGAAGCTCACCATTTAGTTATTTCCAGATAATATGACACTTGCTTCATGAATTCGGAGGGTCGTTTGTGTGTGTATTTTAATAATTTTAAACATTTTTATAAATTAATAATGCACCTTTATTTTTAATATTACATTAACCTCATTAAGTAGTGACAAAAGTCAAGTTTTTCGCGTTCTATCTTTCCAGTAGAAATGATCCATACTTGTGTCCTTAAGAATACTTCTATTTCATATGACGTTTTATGACAAGTTAAATATCTTGACGTTCTGTGCTTCATAGACAACTCTGCCTATCCGTTATTTCCATAAACTCTGAATTGTAAAACACTCGACACACGTCTCTTCCAGTGCCGAAATTCCGAAAATGTTTTTATCTCAAATAACACGCAGGGTGGAAAATTTGCAGTCAAACCTCTCTGACAGCTCTCTTGTAGTGACAATCGATTACTATAAATGCCCACTAATTTCTCTCCTTTTTACTCATCCTGGTGAAAAACAGTCAGTCGAGCCCAGTTTAATTAAGAATGTATTACATAGTTGTAAAGGAGACCTCGTCAAACTCACATAAATACTTTAAAACATTATTCCCGAACTATTTTAATCTCATTTAATCTTTCTAATTTACTCTTTAATATCACCCTCCCCTTGAAAATCAACAAACTCGATTTCATTTCTTAATTGCGTCTTCTGTTCATCCCCTCCCACCTGACTGCAATGACAAATGATAAAACTGAAAAATGTGCTAATTCTCCCTTTAATTGGTTAGCTTGCTTTGAAAACAGTCGAATAATTACTTTGCTAACAATGTCTTCGAATTCTTTGTTGAGGATTACATAATTACTTTTGTAAATAAGGGCAAACACACTGCTTGGCAACTTTCCAATTGTTAAGTGACGTCAGAGTCGAACAACATTTCAATTGTTGAGCTTTCTCCTGTGTTCTGTCCTTTACTAGGTTACAGGAAAAATCTTCCATACTCCCCAAGAAGCAGGCAAACTCAATTAATTAAACATTAGATTAGACAGACTTATGACTGTTTCTAGTATATCCTAGTTCTTCTGTTGTTGTTTTTTTGTTCATTAGGTGAGAGATGAATTTCATTTGAAAGTGTAAGAAGGCCACTCTAATTAAGATTTGAAATGGTCTACAAGTTTGTTATTATACAATTATGGAGAATATTTCAGATCTATTAATATTGAATAATATTTATTCACTCGTATTTTATTCATCCTTTTCTAAAAGTTCAACTTTCACAAGCACTTTCTTTAAAATTTACTCTTAATTTCATTGAGTGGGTGTCGATCTTTCGAAATTAATTCTCGACTCCAAAAAATCCTACCAATGAAGAGAATTCTTTCTAGGATTGCGATGTATTCGCACAATTAATGAGAATTTTTTTCGTTCGTTTTTTTTAAAGAAACTGGTTAAAAATTTTCATATTTGAGGGAATCAGAATATTTGTAATTGAAGTGAGATTATTTCCTGTTTTTAACGTTAGAGGCATTCACTTGAATTTTTAAATATAAAATGAACTGTGAGCATTTTCGAAGAACGTGCGTAAATTGAAATACATTAATTAGACTGAATCTACTGAACCAAAAACCAGCTCGATTCAGGAACGTTTTCCCCCAATTTTACCATGCATATGAATAAAGTTTGATACTTTAACCAGAAGAAATAAAATATCAAGTTTCCACTTAAAAGAAGAGCGGTCATCGGTGAGACAAAAATTAGATGAAAGTACACTTGATAATAGCTGACAAATAAAAAAAAAGTATGTGCATACATTAAAATATGGTAAATGTTCAGATCTAGTCCTCGATTCAACCTGCTAAGAAGAATATTTGTGACTTTCCGTTTCTTATATATTTATAATAGTAGAATTCCTGATTAATTACGGATCTTGTTACACCCTTCTATCCGAAACTCGACCTTTAAAAGTCAGCGAAAAACCACTCCATTGCAAGTGTCAAAGGTGCATTTAAAACCTTGTTCTCCTCATCTTTTAAACATAGTTTAGCGTCAAGTATCACACTGCTAATGAAAACTAATGCCTGTCACACTAAATCGATACTTGCCTACTTATGTTAAGGACCTTTCATTAAAAAAAAAAAAAAAAAAAAGAAGTGGTTCCAGTAGATGTTCGTCGCAAAATCTGCCAATTATAGATGCCAGGAAAGGATCCCGGAAATATATTAATAAAATGTTAGGTATTTGATATTTCTCATTTTCTGTTACAATTCATACGGAAAAAAGGACACGATGAATATGACTGATTTGATTCGTTTTTTCTGCAGCGTATCAGATGTGTGGAGAATGAAATAAACTGTTATGATTGTATTTAATAATGTGTAGATTTATCTAGTGTGGTATTCAGTTTTTTTATTCACAGTTAAAGAATTAAAATGTCTAAAAAATTTACTAAAGAAATAGAAAAAAAGCAACTATTGAAATATACAATCTAGGGTTCTAAAAGTTTGCTGATTGTCACAATGCAGAGGGCGCTTAGCAACTGAACAACCAATCGGAATTTTGTGTTTTGCAACAACAGAAGAATGCTATTTTTATTCAACAGATGAACACGACAATATCTAACTGGATTTACTGTTACAATAAAACACGTTTCAAAACAAATATTTTTGGGCTTTCAATCGCTGTCTTATGCTTAACATCGATTTGGAAATGAGAAAGAAGGGAGGTCACTGTCAATTTATAATTGAAACAATTTATATTTGAGTTGGTCTCAATTTATAATTGAGACCAACACGGCCTGAGCCGATTTTACATATTTTTAAGATATTTAATTACTTGAATTCCACAGATGTGGTTTAAATCATGAATACTTGCCTACCAATATGAAAATATCGAATTTAAAGGCTGCCACAATTTTGTCTACATTTGAAAGATAACTTCTGAAAGAAGTCCCCATGGTGATAAACTATCCATTTTTGCACTGAAAATTTCTTCTGATAGTGATAGGTTTAGTGTACTTGAGACATTGTCAAGAATGAGATCGCTATCATCTGGACATCGGAATCGGTTTCAGAGTTAAAGATGGATCGCAGAATTTAAAAGTAGTTAACTAAGCGCAGATAAGCTAACTTAACTGAGCCTGTAATCAACCGATTAGTTTTCCGCAACTTCTACACTATTCGACTAATCCCTGGCGATATATCACCGGCATTCGTTATCACCGAGGATCACTAGCACCCACTCTCCGTAGAACTTAGGATTACGTAGTAACACAATCATTGCCGTCACTACTTAAACGATCACCCGGAAATTTATTATACTCAGACTCTAGAAGTTTGTAAAGTAATATTTGAGGCAAAATCGTCGGTTCACACAGGAAGTTTGTTTCGCCTCTTGGAGCTCATCAGGTAACCAATGGTGTTGAAATTGCAGCAGAAATCCTGAAGAGAATAGTTTTTTTTTTTATTCATCTCTTAAAAACGCCTGTTTCTACAGAAAAATTGTTACTGCAAAATATTGATCGTCTATTGATGTGTCTACAAAATCGTGGACTTCGTTTTTATGCTAAGAGGCGAAGCGTGTAGTTGGAGATTAATAGCGAAATAATTAGCTCTGGTCATCGTTAATTTACATTTGGATCAACAAATAAAACCCAGTCATTAAAATCAAATATCAAACTAACAGCACTTTTTATTTCTATTTTATAGAATTGCGGAGATGAGGAATAATTTTGATATCCATAAAAGTGTTCATATCTTCCTCCCTCCTCCAAGACGATTTGTCCATACTTGCTAATAGTACTGCTACGATCTATTTACTCTCGTAGATATCTTCGATGGTAGACAGTCAGGGACGGTTTATCACGTATCTCATTGTATAAAATGCCTCGAGGATGATTGTAAATGACATATTTCACGTGAGTGCATCAACCGGCCCTACTTATTAAAAGACATTACAAGTATAACGCTATGCGCTAACCACTCAGCCAGCCTGGTTGGCTGAAACGGTAGGATCCCCCTCCCCGTCATGTTGTTGGCAAATAATACGACTAAAGTTTTAAAGTTTTTAAAGTTTTTAAAGAGCTTAACTTTCTCTCATACGTCCGACGATTAAAAAAGTTTATCTTCAAAGAAATAAAATTCTTCTGGATCGAAGAACGCTTATTAAAGTGTTGAGTAAGTAGGCAGCGATCTTGGCTCGAGAGTTTAGAATGGCTACGCATGCGCGCTACTACTATAAGTAGAACAGGTTACTCTGGCAAACATTTTAATTTAGAATATATCAGAGACATATTTAAAGGGGAATTTTCAGCTAAAAGTGTGGAAACCGATCTGAAACGGGGGAGGAAGGCTCTCCTTTAAACAGCCGGTTGAAGAACTCGAGCTAGAACTCCTGATAGCTGTTCCGACGTAGTCTAAACTGCCACCCCTTCTCCGATAGTTGTCCCAGTATCATCCAAACATTTTTCTCTCTTTCATGATCGTTGTACTGGTATGATGTAAACCATCTCTCTCTCTCTCTCTCTAATTAAATCTATCTGCGATTGATGGACAAATGCTCCTCACGAGTCTTTTAATCCATACTTCAACCTGTTGGATATACAAGCCGGTTGCAAGAGAAAGTAATTCAAGTATATTACACGGTTTTCTGATGTAATTGGTCCCATGGTGAGTCTGAGCACTATTTGCTGTCGACATTATTTTCTGCTGCGCATCTTTTATTCATGGTCTGCTGCGTCGTTCATTTTAAGTCTTGACGCCTCTCAAGAATCAATTCAATTACGGGGTCAAATATCTACTCGTTGGTTTCTAAGGCGATAGTTATTCGGTTAATAATTTATCAAAATTCAGATTCTCTCACCAGTTTTGGAGGGAGAAGTCAAACTGTAGATCAGTGGGCATGTTTAGTCTAAAAATTTCATTGTTGAGAATTATGTTAGTCAAAATTTCATTGTTGCAGATCGCATTAGTCTAAACCTGATTGTTGCATCTTGCAATAAGCATATGACTGTTCTCATTAATGATCAGTTACATAAATTACGGTGGAGCTTTTGACAATTCATGATATAGATGCATATAACTGTATTAGTGCGATTAACTCATCAATGCAGTTCCTACACATTTTTAATCAGCGTTATCGGCCGAGGTGGATGAATTAGTGAGACCAAATTGCATTTCTTATCCATGTTATTCAACGGGTGTTACAGAATCGTATCCAGGTTTAGCTTGACGTCTATAGACATCATGGCCTGTTGGGGAGTTACGAAAAATGCATATTGTGAACTTACCTAATTAGTTGATCACATCGTAAGTAAAAGCTTGTTTGGCATGTCGTACTGAATACGGTAATCGAAAGGTGTTTATTATATTTACATGTCGTATGCAAATTTCGCTGGCGATGTCATGAACGATTTTTAGGTTGGGAAGGGGGAGCGGAAAAATGAACGAAGGTAAGAGCTGCAAATTTACCGAAAGAGTTTTACATCATAAATGATGAAAAGCCTACCTTTGTCCACTTTTGGCTGTAATATTTGATGCTAAGCTTTTTTGTTACGTGAAACAAATCAAAATCGTTTTCATTGAGATATGACGTTAACGTCTCGCTCACAAGAACAAATCCTTCTTCAGTTTTGTCCATTTCAAGTAAACCTTTTACTGCACATAAAATAGAAATGTTTAAACTTTCTCAACTGGAAGATGTTATTTTTAATTTTCTCCCTCCCTTGAGAAATGTTCGTAGTAGAAGTATTCGTAATAATATCGAGCTAATTTTTATCAAAAGCAATTCTAACAATAATGACGTTTGTCACATTGTTGCTTCTAATTGTTGTTGCTAACACTGTCGATATTTCAAGAGCAGCATTTAGAAGAAGAATGTCCTTCAATAAAGCCTAAACCGTTCATTGGAAACCAGTGACTCATCTCGACTGATGAAGGATTCAAACTTTATTTCAATATTTCACCTTAAATAATGGTTGACACCAAATAATTACAAGCTGCAATGGCTGTCGTGCATCGATTATGACAGGATACGATTATTAGGCTCATAATAATGACCTTTTCTAACAACCCCTACGAATGAAATCTCCACAGTTCGCTTATAAATAGGCAGACGGGACAAATGACAGTTAGGAGCAGCAATTTCCATTTCTAAGGGTAAAGTGAATTGCAATTATGGCTAGTTTAGATTTCTTCATCGTATTAGAACAATTCGTTTCATCATTTTCTGTCTGTAGATTTTATTCTTCCTACGAGATTTTTATTATTCATCTACTGCTACTGCCTATTTTAAATTTTATTCCTCGTTTGATATTTTTTGCTCCTTCATCCTATTCTATTATCATCAAATAGACAAGATGAAAGCGACAGATACCTTAAGACCTCAGAACATTAAAAATGCCCAAAGCATTGAACATTGGCACGTTCAATGCGTTCTCTTTGAACTTCTACAATATTTTCTTGCTATTTATCCTGACGTAGTTGACAGCATGTTAACAGACAAGTGCAGTAGCGATAAGTAATAGGTCATTTATTGGGATGCGTATTTGAACTCAATTTCGTTTGGATGCTTGCCTTTGTACGGCTCAGAAATTCGTAACATAGAGACCGTGGGAAGACTGACATAGAATTCCAATGGAAGCAGTGAAAAATATAATTAGGAATTAATTAAAAACGCCAATAAACAGAGCTTCGGGACCTATGAAAAGACAAAAGGGAATTTTAGCCATTGTATTCTGTAACAGTACTTTCTGAGATACCGAATGATTGCAACAATGATATACTCGTTGCTGTGGTGATTCTAACAATGATCCCAATAATGGATACTCATAATGACCTTATTGTTGTTCTAACAAAGTTAAAATGAAGCATTCGTTATGATATTAACAGTTGTAGCTTCTGTCAGACTAATAGCGTGATCATTACAACAGAATATATTCAGATTGTCACTTACTGATTAAGCATTTGTAAGTTCCAAAGTATCGATCAGTTTTCGATTAAATTATGCTAAAAAAGAAACAAACTAAAAAAATCTCTCAAACTGTTCAATAGTCGTGTACGTACTCCAGACTTCTACCCGATACAATTCGTGGGTTCATCGACGTTTAAAGTAAAGTTTTACGTACGGACTGTGAAAAGATGTTTTTAAAACCAAATTTAAATTTCACTTTAAACTTGGACACCACCTAGGAATGTCGCATCATATTTTGACACCGCCTGTCTAGAACGGCAATTGAAGCTGCATCTAAGGTATGAAGGAATATTTTTGTACAGTGGAAAAGTTCCGTGAGGTGCGTCACTGCAAACCATTTTATTCTGTCTCGTAATTCGCTTCTGATAAATATTTACAATTACTAGTATCTCAAAGGAAGTCTTTCCAATTGTGCACGCTCGCAAACTCGATCCGATATTACGAGATAACCCCCTAATCATGCTTTTTACATTGCTACACATGAGATGTCTTTTTATTATCATCGGAGAAGGATTACTTTGAGGTCACGTGTGTTTAAAACGTGTGTAAGTCTGTTATCTAACTGAAAGTTTCGTCTGGTAGTGAAGCAATTCTTCTCACGTCTTATTTTTGATCTTTTGCTTTCTGTTCCACCGTGCACTTTCCTGCTAAGACCGTTGCCACCAGGCGGACAAATTAACGGCCACAGGAGAGGATAAACTGATTTCCTGGCAAGTGTTAGAACCCTTTGTGATGGCTTTTCCCGGAGGACCAGAAAGTAAATGGTACGTTGAGAACTGGAAATGGTGTGGAGGATCAGATGCTACATGAGCACCACCTCCGATAAATGAAGCCGGAAAGATAAGTATGCGAAGACGTCACGGACGGCAGATACTCTTCAAATACATCCCTGACTTGTTTCTGCACGGAAAGTAATACGCCGTTTTTGTAACACCTCTTCGAGCTGAATAATAACTCCAGAGATCAAAGAGACAATCATTAAAATCTTGACCTTGAAAAGTTCTGAAGGTTGATGACGTCATTTCTACAGATTCCTTTTTCTTTTTAGAAAATTGGGAGGCTAACCATACGAAATAATCTCATCCATTGCGCCATATTTATAAAACTTCATATCGTAGCGTCGCCCGTCAATTAGCATTCACTGTCACCGTAAATGATCTGCACCTGCAAATGGTAGCAGTTTCTGAAGCAGAATCGTTTCCCTGTCATGAACAGAGATGTAGTTCGTCAACAATGAAAACAGCGATTTATTTCTTTTTACACTTTTCGGTACTCGTATTCATTCTATGACAGAACAGTAATGTGCGCTTGCAGCGACACCTGGTGAAGTATTTGTTAACTTATTCTTCAAAAGGTCATTTTTGTTCTGAAATGTGGGTTCATATTGTGAGATCAGAATTGAACGAAGCTTTCGAGTTCGGCGTGATTCGCTGGCGCAGAGACAGAAGAGAACTATGACCCTTCAAAGTATGTAGACTATTTACGGACAAGATCTCGTATCAACACGCATTTTATTCTGTTACATAAGTCTCATAATTCTATCAGAAATTAAATTATCTTGACGACTTCTATTTTAAACTACCTGTTGGTATCAGAATGTGATTTTCATTTGTTCGATCCGATTGGTTCATATATTTGATCTTAGGACCTAAGAGAGGAATAAACACAAACTCGACAGTGTGTGTAGTAATGCCATTATTACTGCTATAATTTGAAAAACAACATACAAATAAATAAAAGCAGTATGAGAATACTGACAAGGCTTCGCCGTAATGACGCAATAAGTCACATGACAGTGAGGACCAATGATTTTTTTCTTCTTCGAAATACTACTGACGAAATAGGAAATTTGACACTTTTAATATGGGAACAAACACCTGTGATTGATGCGATACTGGACTGCGATTTAAATTATTGTATTCGGTTTTTCTTTTCATTTCTTCAAGTTATCTTTCCTCTTTCTTGTTCACAGTCTTGAGGTGCATTTATAAGAGCGAATTAATACAGTGCTGGTAGAGAAGATGAACTCATCTCGTTCTTATTTGCACTTTGGGGGATACTTTGCCGTCCACCTAAGAGCAGAGAATAAACTCTATAAATTCAGAAAGAAAAACGAAAACACACACGGGGGGGGGGGAAGAGGATGGGAGAGAATAGTCCGCCCAATAAAAGTTTACTAATATTTGGTTTTGTACACGTACGTCCGCTGCGCCGAAACATCCGTACTATACGAGTTTTTATTTTGTATTTTGATGGGATATTGATCTATTGAGTGGCGTTCACCTTAGCTGGAAGAAGCCAAAGCAATGAATCCAGGAATCTGCTTGTAAAAACAGATATCAGCATAGGCGGGCGGATCAAGTGTCCTAACCTTATGGCGTGGGAGAATCAATACAGGACAATAATGTACACGGAGAGAGAGAGAGAGAATGAAGAGGAAATGTCAGAACAGGTCAAAAATAAAAGCAGTTGAGGTAGATCTTAATATTTTAAGTGTTAATACGGGAATTTTTACCTATCATTTGGGGATAGTTTCTTGATTATGTCGGTAATAAGCATATATTTCCGCTGTTTTTTTTTAAATTGTCTATTTTAATCAACATTCATTTAGCAAGGATCCTAAAGGCTAAATTTCATTGAAATTCGTCCTTCCACCAGTTTACGTAAAGAAACAAAATTAAGAAAATTAACATTCTTTAATTTGTTTATAGTAAAACATAAATTCGACCGGTGAAAATGTTTTTTCACAAAATATCCCATACAATTAATATATTTTTATTTTGCCATATGTGTTATCGTTAATTAAAAAAATGTTATTCTTATTAGGAATTAAAGTGTGTGTGTGTGTAACATGCGAAAGAAACTAATTTTAATTTCATAAAAGAAACACAAATGACTCAAACTCGACTCACTTTACTTGTTCGGTATTATAAAGAATTATCCTCAAGATGACCACAAATTAGCTCTTATTTGTGGTAAGGTTTTAAGGAATATAATCTTCTCCGGAAAGTGGAAAATTTTAGTTCCCTTTTCATCAAATCACCCTCGTATTATCGGCACTCGATAAAAATAACCCAACGGTTCCTGTTGCAGTGTCCAATAATGTTCTACGCATGCGCATAAATAGTAACTCCATTGTTAACAGAAAAACAAGAATGCAATTCTTTTATTTACGAAGTATCTCCCTCTTTCTTTTCAGCAATGTTCTGCCTTCATTTCTAATTTATTACATTCTTTCTTAGGCAATTCCTAAAATAATCTTTCATTTCCTGTAGTTTTTTTCCATTCTTAACATGCCTCGTGCACAGTAAGAGTACTGAAAATTACGTCGATTGCAGAAGTGCATGATTAACGATAATAGCTAATGAGTACGCACTAACACAACCAAACGGAGTTAAATATGCTTCTCTAGAATGAGAATTCTTTGAATAACAACTTCATTAACTGTAGAAATATTTCGTTCCTAAAATATTTGTGTCGCTTTTCAGTAAGGATGAAATCTAATGGTTGTGTCCAAGGCGATGATTATACCCCGCGGATATGTGAATTACACACGCAAATCGTCTGGAGAGCTGTTTACCACAGACACATTAATGTGGAGGCATGGTAAAATATCAACGCGCACATCCCTAGCGAGTCTGAATAGACAACGTCATTGGTCGATATCTACGTGGATTCTCCGTTGCCTAATTTGCTGTTCCTCAAAAGGTAGTCTCGATAAAGATGTGTCTGTAAATGGATGAGCTGAAGATGTCTAAATCACTCAGTGTAATCTGAACTTCATCCTTGATCGACAGTTGGTTCTTGTTATAAACTAATTAATTTAATAGCAACGATTTTATAGAATACCAAGCTACTCTAAAAAAATAGAATGAAAGCACACACACACACACACATGCATAGTATCAAGCTTAAAAGGCTTAATCCACAGTCTGTTGGGGGGGGGGGGGGGTAGATGAAGTGCGTTAAACACTCGACCAACCAGGCTGGCTTGTATGAAACTTAAGGATCAGGAGATGGATGCAATAACCCCTCCATTTTCCTCCTTTCCCATATTAGGCCATAGTGGCCCGTTAAGTTCGTATTAGGCACGGCCTACTACGATTTGAAACCGCGACCGCCTCAAGGATAGGGTGGTTGACCGTATGCTAGATGCGTGTGTTCACGGGGGAGAGAAACGAAAAACCCGTTTCGGGTGGAGAAAAACAAAACAAAACAAAACTCTACCTCCGTATGAGATCGGCTAACTTACCTTTAGTCGAAAGAGACCAGATAAAAGTTCCTCCCGTCACGAAACGGGAATAGAAGTCAGGTCTTTCCGACCCTTCGTCTATACTGAGTGTGCTAAGGAAGCTCACCTCCGATCGTACTATACTAAACTAGGAAGCGCTCAAACCTTTAACAACGTAGGCTTCGCCAGATTTAGATATTTCCAACAGATTGGAGAAGGGCAAATGTTATTCCCCCCATTCATAAAAAGGATAGAACTCTAGAGAAAGGGAGAAATGGAAAACTTCAATAACTATAATACTGATATCAATTTACAGTCAAAGGAAATATGCGTTGTCAATAATTAAAAGAGTCAGTGAGTAGATTTAACGTTTTAAATTTGTCAGACTGTTCTACTGAATGTGCTGATAAAAGTAATAGTCAATGATATTCCACCAGAATATTATTGACAGCTAATATCCTACGGAGATGAGGGATTTTACTCCCGGAAACTTTTTTTTTTTAATTATAAAACAACAACTGCAATAATATACCGTATACTTAGTAACTCATTTTTTAAAATGCAAATATATATATATAATTATGTATTCTTAGGCTGTATTTCCTTGAAATGCCGTTGCTTCCTTGCAAATCTCACGATGTGCTTTTTATATATAAGGACTGGCTTAAAGGGGCGAAGCAAGAGTACTTTTCATATTCCCCGTTATCTGTAGAGAACAGTGTAAGGATAAGGTGTTATTGAGCTATTAAAGCTCTGATCATGGCAGGAGCGTAACAGCAATAGCCAAGCCGCAGTTAGAACTTCATATATAATCCATTACCCTCCAAGGGTATTAATCACCGCATCTCACGGTCGATTAACCACCGATGTTCTTTTTTCTTATAAGAACTGGGCGATGGACTGAGTCCTTGACTCTTTATCTCGTCATCTGAATGAAGTAAATCTGTGTGGATGGAGTGTTATTGAGCTAAAAGCTCTGGTTATAGCTGGGTAACGGCAAAAGCCGAGCCTCAGTTAAAACTTCATTGGCTACAGCATTGCCATTTGTTACCCTGGAAGTCCTAAAAAGGACTTCCCGATGTTCTTTTTAAGAACCTAGTTTAATTATAATATGCTAATATAGAAAAATTTGAAAGGTGTATTATAGATTTTCTAAAATTTTGTAAGTATTTAGAAAAAATTTAAATAAAATGAAGAATTTAATATTTGTCAAATTATTATTCACAAGGAAATATTTAATTCCTGAAACAATTTAAAACTAGTATATATAACTTACTAATTGAAACTTTTACAATTTTTTAAACATAGAGGTAGGTAGACTAAAGTTTCTCCCTCCTTTGTTTAGCTTAGATGTTCATTAAATGGATTCGTGACATCCCAACATCAACAAACAAACAAACAAACACACGTATACACGTATTGCATTGTGAAATTTGTATCGCTTCTAAGAACAGATGCTTCATTTACGTCTTAACGTGAACAAACAACAAGACCGGAATATTATTGGTATCCATTGTAATATAATTTGAGCAATAAACTCTATCTTTATAGTTTTAAAGTACTAATAAATGTGAGTGAGTTGTATTCCTATATAATAATAACACATTAGTAGAATGTCCTGTTAATGTGAAATATTTCGCCTTAACAGTAACACGTGCATAATAGTCTTTCTAAGTGTGTGTGTGTGTGTGTGTGTGTGTGTGTGTGTGTGTGTGTGTGTGTGTGTGTGTGTGTGTGTGTGTGTGTGTGTGTGTGTTATGTGAGTATATTTGTTATTACACATAGTATATAATAATGAATACATATAATTTCAACTCTTGGATAAGTTATACAGTCGGAATTATTCATTTAAATTATCTAATTTCTATTGTATATTAAATAATATGTAATTTATATTTCAATTTATTCAAATAGAAGCGATTTTAAGGAGAATTAAGACAAATTTTAATCTATAACAAAAAACACCATTTTGAAATTTAGAATCTAATTTATTTAAATATAAAAACATAGACGTGAGTTGTGTGTTTTATTTGTTGTTATATCTAGTATGTAGTGATTGGAAAATTGCTTATGATCGCAATTAGAAATCCCGCAGGTCTTGAGACCTGTAAGCAGAAATTTTGTAGAGGATATTGCAGATGAAAAGGATTGCCAGCAATATCGAGCGATTAGCTAGATGCGCAGATCAATAGCATATGAAATTTCAGAAAATGAAGAACGCTTACCTCTATATATATCATTTATCATTCAAAACTATCGCACTGAACTAATACGCGAGCCGCCATTTGCATTCCTACATGGATAATATTACTGATCTGCTAGAGCATCTAAACAAAGAGCAAGCATTAAAATTGTTTAAATTACTGCTTAAAAAATTTGATACTGAATGGCCAGGTTTCCTAAACCTGTACACACAGCCGGAAGAATCCGACGATATGGAGGGCGAAGTGGAAGAGATCAATGACACATCCATCTCCCTGCTCGAGAGCCTCAGTCAGACGGTCTTCACAGGAGAACAGACGGGCAAGAGACGTAGAATCGAGGATGATCATGTGGAAAACGAAACACCCTCACAAATAGTCCCTGAAAAAAGGGAAAAGGTCCCCCCGGTAATTCTCCGTGAAAAGGGAAAATGGACCACAGTTGCAAGAAACCTAATAGAACATCAAATTGGATACTCCTGGGCCAAAAACACCGACGAAGGTGTAAAAATTCAACCAACAACAGTCACAGACTACAGAGGAATAACAAAAATGATGGATAACAACAAACTACAGTACCACACCTTCGCACTAAGCAGCGAAAGAAATCTAAAGGTTGTACTGCGAGGTGTCACCGAAGGCATTACCTCCGAGGAGATCGCGGCTGACCTTACCTAGCAGGGCCTAACACCTATCAAAGTCAGCCGGATGTACAGATCCGATAAACAACCGATGCCATTAGCATTGGTTGAGATACAGAACACACAAAGACAAATTTATGACATAACTGCGGTCTGTGGACTTAAAATATCAACAGAGCCACTCAGGAAAAGGACATCAGCAAGGCAATGCCATCGTTGCCAAAAGTTTGGCCATGCCCAAAGACTCTGTAAAGCCGAGTTCAGATGCCTGAAGTGTGGCGAGAAGCATCAAACCATTACATGCACAAAAGCAAGAACCACACCAGCCAAATGTGCCAACTGTGGAGGTCCCCACCCAGCAAACTACAGGATGCAGCCACCATCCCAGAAATCACGGAACTACAAGACCCGTCCAACCTCCCCCAATCTGAACCACCACTCAAAGCATCTCTGCTGCACAGTCATCAAACCACCAAAACCCAATCCATAAAAGTGCTCAACCTTCCACCAAGACCTATGCAGAAGCAGCCCGCCCAAAGGACACAATACAAAGCAATCAAATAGGCTCCAACATCACAGCAATACTGACTGCTTCGCTAGCCACTATGCTGCAGGAATTCAGCAGAACAAACCCAACTCCATCCTCCACAAAGAGATTCCTGCAAGGAACCCATTCCATACTCACAGCACTCAACTATGAATAAAACAAAAGTAAAACCTAACTCGCTTCTAATTGCAGCCTGGAATGCCAATGGCCTCACCAACAAAACATTAGAACTACAGGAATTCGCACAAAGACACAACCCGGACATAATGCTGATCAACGAGACCCAGCTAAGACCTGCCAACAACCCAAAAGTGAGAGGATACACAATATACCGAACGGATAGACTCAGCTCCAGAGGGGGAGGCACTGCCATCTACATCAAACCATACCTCCACCACAATGCCATATCCAACCCACAGACTACAAACCTGGAAACCACAGGAATACAAGTCCACACAAACAATGCTGGAAGCCTCAAGATATTTGCTACCTACAACTCACCAAGCAATCCTCTACTGACAACAGACCTGGATGCAGTCCTAGGCACCACAGACCCCACCATCATAGTAGGTGACTTGAACGCCAAACACACAGCATGGTTCAGCACCACCAACAACAGAAGTGGTCGCATACTACACAACTATTCAACACTTAACTCAGTTGTGGTAGCAGGACCCACTGAGCACACTCATTACAGCCCTAATGGCAGATCAGATGTACTTGACATAGCTATCCTTAGAAACATCAGTTATCAATACAAACTAGAGACGCTCAATGAACTATCATCCGACCACAACCCAATCCTGATCAAACTTGGCACGCAAGACCAACTGGCCCACCAGCACACCTTCATATCGTGGGATAGGCTAGCTAAAATCCTACCAGAATACATTGGTCCTGTACCAATCATCCACAAAAAAGAAGAAATAGATGAAGCAATAAGCAATTTAACAAGCCAAATTAAAAAAGCACTAGAAGCAGTTACCAAAACCACAACCAACCACCCATCCGGTCGGCTCCCAGAAAACATAACGGACCTCATCAGAACAAAAAACAAAGCCAGGAAAAGATACCACAACACAAGAGCCCCACAGGACAAGAAAACTCTGAACAAGTTGAACAACCAAGTCAGAAAAGCACTTCAAATCCACAGGAACCAGGATTGGGACAATAAACTATCATCACTCAACCCAGAAGATCATACAATATGGAAATTTCTGAAGATTCTGCGCACTAAACACAATCCCCTACCGCCCATGCAA
This sequence comes from Typopeltis vanoorti, assembly GCF_054136105.1. Taxonomy (NCBI): domain Eukaryota; kingdom Metazoa; phylum Arthropoda; class Arachnida; order Uropygi; family Thelyphonidae; genus Typopeltis; species Typopeltis vanoorti. The sequence continues at coordinate 94,647,137 of NC_143561.1, read as the reverse complement.
ACTGCTCATGGAACGGCGCATAAAGAAAAAGCAGAAGTAATAGCAGAAAACCTAGAAAAACAATGCAGCCCGTCATATGATAATATAAACATCACCCACATATATAAAGTCCACCAGCAGGTCAAGCGTACCTTAAGTCAGTCCGAAGACAAACCAGCCAGCATCACCCCCACTAGTCCAGTTGAAATAACCAACATCATAAAACATCTAAACAACAAAAAAGGTCCAGGGCCAGATGGAATACTAACAGAATCATCAAATTACTTCCTAGAAAAGCTGTTATGCACCTGGTTAACATAACCAATGCAATATTGAGGATACAACACTTCCCCTCTGCATGGAAAACAGCAGACATCATACCAATAAAAAAGCCAGGAAACAATCCGCAACTCCCGCAAAGCTACCGTCCAATAAGCCTGCTTTCCAACCTGGGAAAGATTGCTGAAAAAATTATCCTTTCAAGACTACAAGAAAAATCAGACCAAATAGGAATAATTCCAAACGAACAATTCGGCTTCCGCCGTATGCACAGCACAGTGCAACAAATACACAGAATAGTGGAGCATATCACTCAAGGATACAACTGGAACCTTCACACAGCTGCAGTTTTTCTGGATATTGCCAAGGCCTTTGATAAGGTATGGCATCAAGGATTACTCTATAAACTCATTCAGGCCAACATTCCAACAAACCTTACCCGTCTAATAAAATCATATCTCACTGACAGATCCATGCAGATAAAAATAAATGGCACCATCTCAACTAGGCGCAAAATCCTGGCAGGAGTACCACAGGGATCTCTTTTGGCTCCTTTACTTTTCACAATCTACGTGGCGGACATTCCACAGAACCTGAGGACTACCATCACAGCCCTATATGCTGACGACACAGCCATAATGACAAGATCTCTCCGCCCACACCTGGCGATCAGTCGTCTCCAGGATACTATCACAAAGCTAGAGAAATGGTTCTCCGACTGGAGGATACAAGTAAACCACGTCAAAAGCTCAGCTATACTGTTCACCAGACGCAAAGCCTTCATCCAAGATGATATTGAACTTCTCGGAAAAAAGATACCATGGCAGACAGAAGCCAAATACCTTGGAGTACAGCTAGACAAAAAGCTAAATTTCAACAGCTATATCAAGCTCATAGGCACAAAGACATCCAGAACCATAGCCCAACTCTATCCCCTGATCAATCGCAACAGCAAATTGGATAAACTCAACAAGCTGTTATTATATAAGATGGTAATTCGACCAGTAATCACATACGCATCCCCGGCATGGAGTCACACATCCAAATCTAACATCCAGAAACTACAGAGGATACAAAACAAATGCCTGCGGATGATCTTAGATGCCCCATGGTTCGTCAGAAACACGCAGATCCACAGAGAAACCGGAACCCCTGACATCCGTTCTCTCCTTCATGACCATGCGGAAAAGTTCTTCAGCAAGGCACATTCTCATCCCAATCCACTAATCAGACAAGCTTCCAGTTATAGTGAACATGACTATCAAAAACACAAAAGACCCAAGGCAATCCTGCTTTCAGCAGAACAGAGCTAACTCCATAGTTCACAAAGTGCGTGCATAAGTCTCACAACCTCCCCCATCAAGCTTCTCCACACAGATAAAGGGGAAAATAAAAAGCATATTATGCTTCACCCAGCAAGCCAGTAACGTTGTTGTTGTTGTTGTTGTTGTTGTGTGGTTGTCCTTTTTAGGACTTCCAGGGTAACAAATGGCAATGCTGTACCAATGAAGTTTAACTGAGGCTCGGCTGTTGCTGTTACCCCCTTGGGCGATGAGATTCGAGAGAGTTTTTGAGTTCGTTCTCTTAAGGTTTTTGCCTTATAGGAGCATTTTGAGTCTCCGGGGGAAGTGTTCTCCGGCACGGCCCGGTGAGGGGCTTTGTCGGTGAATTATTTTCTTCGGAATTTGAGCAGTTCTGCTCGGTGGTGGCGTGTGGGTGGATGGCCATCACTGAGTGGAGCCAACGCTGAGATGGACGGTCTTTCGCCCACGATTGAGTGGCCTAGGGATCGTCCGAATTTTTAGAGACGGCTTTACCTTTAAATATGGCAATTCTGTACCCAATGAAGTTTTAACTGAGGCCCGGGTATTGCTGTTACCCAGCCATGACTAGAGCTGTTAGCTCAATAACGCCCCATCCACACAGATTTTCTTCATTCAGATGACGAGATAAAGAGTCAAGGACTCAGTCCACTCCTAGTTCTTTTAAGAATGTGAGTTGTGTGATACCATAGCATTCTTTCTATGAGGTTTTATTGCAATTCAAGTAAACGGAGCGAGACGTTTTCTGTACGTTATTATAAATTTGGAATTGTAAAAGATAGATGAACACCAGTATCTGTCTAAAACAGTGATTTTAATATTTTTCATAACAGCACACCGAGACTAATTATTAAAATACTGCGGAACACTAAAAATATATTATTTTAATTTTTTTGATTATCTGGCATAAAATAGGCATAATTTTGATTGATTTATGCACACAAAAAAATGGAAGACCAGACTCTAATAAATAAATGCGCAAATTATTACGACATTATTTCTTTCAATTAATTTGTTTTCATAAATCTCGCGGCACACCGGTTGAAAATCGCTGGTCTAAAACAGTAATCGAACTTATTTTTTCATACAGATTTCTGACTTCCTCTATTACATTCACTTATTGATCAATTTAATGGTTCTGAAGTATCGAAAAGTGTAGATTTGTTGCGAAGCATTTCTTATTCTCGGCTGTCAAGAATGAAAATCATATAGCTCACGAAAAGATCTTGTAACCATGGCAACGAAGGAAATTCGAAGTGTTTGCTGCTCTAAAAGTTTCTTTGCCTATCTAATGGCATTCCAGTTAAAGTAATGCAGTACAAAGTGTGCTTCGGGTTTGAGATTTTTTGTTTCTTCAGAAGAAAGATGTCCAGCGATGAAACTTTCGAAATAGAGTCGACGTCAGTGTTCGCGTTCGTATGAACTTTGGTTTTCCGTTTACTTTCAACCGCTTAAACACTCTTGTCTGGTGTCTTCGTAGTGAGTTTGTTTGCGAATGCTTTTATTATGACATTTACGAAGCTCACTGCGGACATCTCAATCCACAGTGACGGAAACCCCTTGAATATTAGAGCTTATGGGAAGGAACACTTTTTTTATGTTCATTTTAATTTTAATTTCAAAGAATTTAATGAAATGTACATCTAATAAAATGAAAAAAAATGATCACGCACTTTGGGTAGGAACGATGTTTTCTACGTTGCAAACGATATTTATTGTTAGGCTACTCTTGATTATTAGGCTACAAGGGTTCAGTGACGAATCTCTGCAATGAAAACACTGTTAGGAAATGCCACAGAAACCGGACAACAGCTAAACAAAGGGAAGGTCATTGTATTATTCAAGGATGACTCTTATTATCTACGAAAACATCTCGTCATTCGAAATGGCAATCAACAAATGATTCATACACACCTTGTTTATGAAAAATTTCTGAATTTTTGGTAACAGTTCGTCAAAAGTAGAGCAAGGTTATATGACACGTGTTCTTTGTGATCCTCTGACAGGGGTGTTGTTTACTTTATGTCAGCCGAACGTGTGTTTCCATGAAAACACGCTTCCTATGAAATGAACAACACTTGTCAGAGTAGAGTGTTTCGTTTGGATGACTCACCTTTTGTTGGCTCCTAAACCGACCCCCAGAGTTGCGTATAAAAGATCCCAAGTACGCAGGGGGTTCCCCAAAATTACAAACTCTGAGCCTGAGACGCGACAATTTCTTCTTACTAATGGCCAAGGTAATGTATCTTGAGACTCTTAATCAGTCATTAACGACTTTACTTCAGGTGATTATTTTACTAATAAAAGCTAATAATATACTCGTAATTTATGCATTTTCTTCCTTTATTTCAATAGGTAGTATTTGCTGCACTCTTTGTCCTGGCTATCAGCGTTGTCGGTGGCGAGCATCGCTGCCCCGCCTACTGTGAACCGGTGCAGCAGAATGAATGTACCCGAATGGGATGGCAGTATCAGCCGCAGCAAACGAATTCCTGTAATTCTCGTCACTGTTGCCCAGTGTGCTACAGACAAGTTGGTAAGTAGATGTGTATTGTGCTTTGTGCTGCCAAAACCCGTTTTTTTTTAATCACTCTAGTCCGATGTTATTCGATCATTTAGACCATACAACAACATCATCTAGTAGAGTTCTTTTCTTTCTAGTAGGCAATCAGTTTTATTACTTGAATTTCTTGTCCCAATAGGCAACCCCGGTTAGGAGAGCTTACACGTGTTTTTTAATATAAAACTTAGTATACTGTGTTCGTTTGCGCGGTTAGCCTAGTGGCTGTGTGCTTTGCAACCATATGAGTGGAGAAAGAGTGTCCTAGGTTCGATTCCTGTCGGAGACTTGAGGAGCTGAAGGATCTTCTCAGCCATATCTAAGAAAGCCGCTCTTCGGAGTGGACAGTAGGGTTCTTTCCCCAGTTTATTCTAGGGTTTTTCATCCCACAAACAGGCAAACTGGACCATTGAACATAGAGGATACAGTGTTGTGTCCCATATGTGTTTATTTATATGTTTCCCTTTCCTTTCCTTTATATATCTTCGCGTATCGTCACTAGAAATTTAAACTCTTGCTCCTCTTAGTATCCTAAAACATTTATTTTTTTTTAAAGCTGCGCCATTTAAGATATTTAGTTTGTAAAGATATTTTAAAGATATTTAAAACAAGAAGCAAATTCCTAAATAAGTTTAGAGGTGAAATAATCATGCAGTTGTAATCTTGATCTTGTAATTTAACCTTTTCTCCCCCCCCCCACGCATAGGTTCGTACGTTATAACAAGCGGTGCATTGAATGGCAATTTTAGACAACTGAATATTTGATAAGCAAAAGTTTATTAAACTCATAAATACAATACAATACATTAAATTCTAAAAACTTCAATTCAATACTAAATTAATACAATGTTAATAAGTCTAGCAAAATACAAAATGAAACATTTACACTAGCACGTGGGATAAACTGTTATGCCTCCAAAAAGACTCTACGCACACACACACACACACACACACACACACACACACACACACACACACACACACACACACACACACACACACACACACACACACACACACACACACACACACACACACACAAGATAAAGGGGCCTTCCCGTCAATGATTAAGTAGGTTTAAATCTTTTAACCGCTCAAGCACAATAATGTGATACAATATTTCAATTAGACACAAATGGATTACACACATTAATTCACAAGCGTTATGAGGACAGCAATTCCGTTGCTACAATGACCACATTCAATTCTTTTGACCTTTCTCAGGTAAGGGTAAATTACATATACTAGTATCTATACACACTATCGCTCGTTCAGTAATACTGATAAACTAGTTCCCTCTTTCTCTATACTATCAAGTGAGCTAAAGTCCTAGTTCAACTCTCATTCAAGTCCTTCAATTGCTTACTAATACGAATTACAATTACAGCCATTTTAAATTAACAGAATTAACATAAAATCTTTCATAATACAGTTTGGTGAAGCTCTTATACTAGACGTTACTTGTCTGCGATTCCTGAAGAAAACTCCTTCTGTAGTGGAACATATTTGGGGTACTTCGGATCATGAAGGCCATCTCGGTTGCAGCATATCAGGGTTCTTCTAAGGAAACGCGATCTATCTACTGTTCTGCAGTCATCAGATTCGCCATGAGGATATCCACAATTTCTATTGATGGTTTTCTTCTTTTAGACCAGGGTTGGCTTGGTATGCGGTGGATACCTTACTTCCCGCCCATGTGGTGTCCTTTGTTCTCGATGGTAGAAAAACGGGACCTAAATCCCACTTACTATTATTCCATGTCGTGGCGGACGGAGGGGACTCCTGATCGTCACTCAGGAAACTGCATAAGATAACTTCCAAACGAAAACTAGCAAAAAACCCTGTGGGGGGTCCTAACCATTTTATATTATGACCCTAAGGGCACCTCCTGCAATTAATTTTCTTTCTCCCGACATTAGGATACGTTTCTCGTAACCTGGTTAGGGTGGCGTCTCCCTGCTGAACTTTCCATCTTTGGTGGGCCGTGTGCACGCGACTGACCCGCGGCAGTGTCTAAATCGTGAACCGTGACCTTGGACTTTACTTCGGTTCTCGGTAACCCTATGAGTCAGTTTTATCAAACTCTATCAGCTCACCTATTTTTTCTAAGAATTAGCACAACTCACAATCTCTTGTTTCAAGTGTATAACAAGCAAGCCTTTTACATGCAAATTTATTATAACTAAATACTGTAAATTAATTATCTATATTTTCTAATATTATATAATCAATGTTCTTATACGAGTTAACAATTATTCCTTTCAATATATTTATTTCATTTTATACTTAGATGCAAGCACGATTTTCTTCTTAAGGTTTCTACTTGTTAAACTGTGATCAAGTAAATTCTCTTATGAAGTTTACAAAGATTACAAATTTAACAACAGCCATAGGATATAGTACGGCAAGAAGGTAAAGGAAACCCACCTTGGTCATAGTCACTTCAATGATCTGAACTGTTTTAAAGATTTATTTACCAAAATTGGAAAAGGAAGTGCAACTTATAGGACGTAAGAAGACTCTTATAATGTTATTGCGCCAATGGACTTTAAATATATTTCGTAATTTTATTTTTTTTCCTGGACAATTATTGAAGTTATTTGTTGACTAGAATAAAGAATGATAATAACAGTTTGATTCTTTTTGTTATTAAAACAATTTGAAACCAATCTATCCAAAATTTCTATCAACTGATATTCATTGGGATAACAGACTTGAAAATATAGTCCAATGATCGATGGCACCAAGAGACAATTTCAGTAATAGCCAAAGAGGAAGCAAAAATAAATAAACTTATTATTTAAATTAAATTATAAATTTAATATAAATGAAAATATTAAATATTAAGTTGAGTATTAAACCATCAAATCAAGTATTAAGTTTTCAAAGGTTTCCTTCCAATAGAATAATCTTCACACACCTTTTTCAAATTTCTATAGATCATTTTAAAATCTTTGCGATTACGAGTATTTCTTTTCGTTGTGTAGAAGATCTGGTTTGATTTTTTTTAAATTAAATGTTATTAGTTCCTAATCTTAATATTTGAAAAGCATGTTATTTTTTATTGCTTAGAGAAATTTAATGATTTTTTACTGCTATTTTCTTTCTTTTTCCACACAGCAATAGGAGATCGTTGCAATGGCACATTTTGCGATACGACGTCAGGCTACGTGTTGGTGTGTGATGATGATGCCTACTGTGACTACAACGACAACATGTGCAGACAACGTCAGCAGTGGAGAGAATGGTAGACAGAATGCAAGGACAACGGCCAGGATAGACAAAAAAATGTACACTAATGGCGAAATTGATATTTCTATTACAACTATTATATGTTAAAAACCTAAAATGTTAAATATTCTACTTCTGCTTGATTAAACTTCGCACCAGTTTGTATTCTTTCTCTGCTGCTGACAAATCCTACACCTACACATGTAAATCAGAGTGATCTCAAAGAAACAGGATCTATTCAACGACTAATTCTGTCTGCCCCTTTGATGATGTCTTCTCCTCAGGACTCTGGTGTCTTACACTTCAAATATAAAAACTATTTGTATGATGAGAATGAGTATTTCGATGCCTTTTCCTACTCGTTTCAATGTTATCTCATTTCTATTGCACAGCGTATCTCAAAATTCTATCTAATTACCTTAATCTGATGTGACTTGATTTTCGGACTTCCAAAATTATATTTGCAAAGTTGTTTAAGATTTCATTTCAGCGTATTCAGTAAATATTCTGCCAACTTATGACATTTCTCAGGAAGGATATTTACGTTAAAATCGACACCAAAGGACTTTGTAGTTGCGACCGACTTCGAAAGTGATGTAATGTATTTTAATATCACTTTCAGCCACACGCCTCATAAAAGAGAAACAAAATTCTAATCACAAATCATTTTTGAGATATAAAATGGTGATGGTTACGTATTTTTTATTATGAAAGCCAGTCATAATCAGCGTTTTTATGTTGCTTTGATAGCTTATCTTTTATCTTTCCTACAGTTTATAATCCACGTATTTGTGATCAGCAAAGTTTGAACAACATCTTGCAGATAGAATACTTGTACAGTGTTTTGCAACTTAATTTTGATAAAGCTGAATTGTAAAGCGTACTCCTTTGGTTCATTGTATCAGGTTTATTAAAGAATTAAGTAGAGTTAGGGCAAGTGTTAAAATGTGTAAAGATTATTTCTTTCCAATTATAATCAAATATTATAGATATAAAACTAAAGAACAGTAAGCTCCTTGTTAGCTTCTGGTGTCTTGCACTAACTTCAGTTGCAAACTTGCAACTTTGTTAGCAACTGAAGTTAACTTCCGCTGATCGTATTGATTTCAGAATAGTTAATAAAATTAGGAAACGTTGCGTGTAACGCTTCTAACCTGCGATGTGCTTCTTATTTTTAGGTGATATTCAAACATAGTTTGTGCAGAGATCGTTTGATCTTTCGTACGGTGAATTGTTACACGATCTTTTGCATGTCTCGTAATAGATACAAGCGAATATATTTATGCAATGAACACTACATTTCAGTCAATGCTGCTTCACCTATACAGGAAGTAAAAAAATAGGTTCACAGAACTGAAGCTATGATGACGCCATCGGTATATTGTATTCCTGAAATGTGCATTGAATTCAAACTGTTCCATAACTATTTTATCTGTGAATGGATGCAGTTATTTAAAGAAGAATTAGCCAAATATTAATAAAAGTATACTTGTATTAATTAAATAATTAATACAAACACCGTAAACACCTAGGCACATGTATTTGTGCCTAGGTGTTGACGAAGCAGCACTGTTTAATAAATTCTTGTCTTGCTGCAAAGAAAACTGGCCCTTCTCTTCTGAGAGTTTGAGCTGTATTACATAGCTTTAATAATCCACTAGTCAGATTAAATATATAACAACTCATATTTTAATGAATATTGTTAATTATGGTATCCACGTTGAATATTGTTTATTTTAGTATTTCATTATGTTTATTATTTTAAGGTGTTCTTCTATTACTATAAGAATCTTTAAGTTATAAAAAAATATCTCTTTAAAGTATATTTTATCATCTCTTTTATAAATGTTTATAAAGTCTTATATATATATATATATCTTTATAAATATAAATATATTTATAAATTTGTACTAGTGAGAAATAAAAGGAAAAGAGAATAAACCCTACTGAAGACGGAGAAATTGTAAGGAATGATGGAGAGTGCACCCCTTCTCCCCCGAACGTCTCTAGGGAACTGTCAACCGAATAGAATTGGGGAATAATTCAAAGATTCCGAAAATGTTGAGAAATGCGACACAGATCTTACGGAAGCCCACACACTCAAGGTCAAAAATGATTGGTTCCAGGAACGGGCTGTGTGGCTTTCATTGATGAAGGAACGGAAGCGATCGTCAAAGATTGACGCGTGGATGCACTGCAATTAATAATTAGACCCGTCGTTGACTAATGAATACAGTTTGTTTTATTTTAGTTATTATACACTCCTACTCACAGCCTTACGAAAAATATGAATTGTTTTCGTTAGTGTCTGATTTCGGCTCCTTTTTTTATCACCAAAATTTGTCATCAAAGTGTGGCTTAACAGGAAAGACTGCCTACTGTGTGCTTACGTGTGCACGGATTCCAAATGACAGCGAGGTTACAGGGATATTTTACATCGCACTGAACTTCAGTTTTCGTTCTTTGAAAGGTGACACATTTCAGCTGAAATAACTGCTTGTTTGTTTTTTTCTGTCTCTCCTAGTGAAAACTGCTACCTGCTTTGTAAGTCAATATTGTAATCTTGTGTTATTTAATAAACGACCCCTTTCTTTTATTTCCGTAAAAAGAACGAGAGAAATATGTTAACCTATTAGGATGGGTCTGTTTTATTCTTGCGTATACCGGACAGTTTGGGAAATTCGCCACATTTCGATTGCCTGTACAATAGTGTCTCATTTTAGATTCAATGGAAAGAGAAATTAAAATATACCATTTACTAATCATGTGACGTGCATCAACATGCCCCTATGCGTTGTACTTCCTATTAAGCTAGTACATATATACATATAACCCCTATGATTCGATCACAGTCGATGGCTTTCGTGCATTCTTCACGTGATTTACGTTTCTGCCTGTAAATGAAATTCATTTTAATTATCAGAGCACGGAAGGATAGCCGAAGTCTAAATACGAAACAATTCGCATTTCTATCGAAGCGAGGCGTTTCTCCCAAATTTCATTGATCAATTATGAGTGCAATCTATTGGAACATATCTCCTTAGCAATGTGCAGAGGAAAGGCACGCAGACAAAGCGATAGAACGATCTCCAATAATCCTATTTCTGTGCTTTTATCCCAGAATTAGTAAGTTGGCACACCAAAGACATCCTTCGGAATATTTTTCTTCTGAGATTATTTCTAGATTGATTTAAATAAATAGTTAGAAAAATTTACTCGGAAAAATTCCTCTGCTTGTACACCAACAATAGTGTATTTGCTATTAACAGAAATTCATAATCGATCGGAAATTATGTGCAGGTACTCAGCGAAGGGATGAGAGACGAAGATCAGCTTCCAAATAATTAATTGAAATACGCACAAACACTCGATCAACAAATATTCGAGTCCGTTGATTAATGTTGTTTTCCCCAGTTGCTTTAGATTTCCTGTAAATCCCACTCGAGAGACGTCTGGCGAGTCCAAGAAACTATTTAAGAAGTAATTGATGAATAATAAACGAATCAAATTAAAGCCACCAGTCTATAACAATAAAATACAAAATATAATGGTATTAGATGGATAGAAACGAATTCAAGCAGAATCGAAATATTAAATTTATATAATCCGAAGCCTAATCATTGGTGTACTTAACACCATGCAATGATAAACAAAGGAGAATTAATATGAAAACAATAAGTAACGGATTGTATTTATCAGCTTTGTTCGCCTCTATCTATAACAATGAAAGTTAGCGCTTTGATTCGTTTTATTCTGCGTAGTTTCCGGTTTGGGCACAAACAAGTGAATAATTAGCACCACGAAGCTGAAGACCGCTCATAGCGAATCTGTTATTCTGGAACTTCCCCGAATTTCCCTTAGTTAGAAGCGATGAAAGTTCAACGAAAGGGTGTCTTCGGCGAGTACGGGTGCATCAGTATCTTTCCACCGTTAACGGACTACTAACGAAATCTTGTAGCTCAGCGAATGCGTCCTAATTAAGTGAATGCACCTAGTTTATGGGGAGGAGGACGGGAGGGGGGAAAGGTTGATCGGGACACGGAGCGGAAGAAACACTTTATGCGAATGTTCCCGCCGCAACTGACTTCAATTACTTTTCACTGGCGTGAATCGACTTCATCGGTGCAGCGTAACCCCGTCGAAAACACCCACGCATCTCTCTCTCTCTCTCTCTCTCTCTCATCCTCTCCTTATCTGAATTGCGTTAGCCGTAATCCATCTGAGCCATGCGCTGTTAAACTCTGGTTGCACGAGACGGAAAAACAGAAACGAAATTGTGTTCTGTGCAGAAAACTACCCCATTGCAGTTATCTTCTTTCCATTTAGTATTTCCGTCTGTCTTTCTTAATTCATTCTTCCAGACATTTCGATGTTTTTCAAATTCTTCGTTAGGATTTTGAAGATGAAAAAAAAAAAAAAAAAAAAAACGGAAGCTTATATTTCAGTATCATCTGTTGAATGAAATCTTCAGTACCTAAGCTGCTGCTTCTTCCCCCCCTTCATTGAATTGTAGTCTATCTTATGCTATTTATAGTGCGAGACACTGAAATTCAATTCCGGTTTGTATCAAGTTCGGATAGTCTGAAACCGAAAACAAAATAATTTCCAAAAGGATCAAACTCCTCTTAGAAAATCCTTAATCCAAACCGCTCATAATCTGTGAGTTTAACTTTTTTATTATGCAAGTGTAGCGTGCCGAATACACAATGGAGAGTAATACGGATCTGCATGTGAAATCACCGGTCGATTCTGCTAAGCCGATAACATGAAATGTTTTCATTAGCTCTGTTTACAGTTAATCTCCTGAACAAAGCGGATCAGATCAACCCAAACAGATTCAGCCCATTAGAGTGGTTTAATACCCCCATGGCAGTTGTTTTTCTCCCTCAGAATTATAAGATATTGAGAAAATAATCGGGGACTTAAGCTATTCAAAGAAAGTCGGATTGCACTCGGGAATATGCTAAACTACCTTTGCATAATAGTGGGGATTAGCATTTTAATCAAGAAGTTTGTAAAGCAATCAGAACCGTTTTGTATGGATTTGTCTTTTTTCTCTCTCTCTCCTCGTGTCCATCGTACATCATTTCAGGCTGAGAAATGCACAAATTCTAATTATATAATTAAGTATCACCTTCTCCTTCGTTCCCAGAGGTATTCTATCATTTCTCCTTATAAAAATCACTTCATTTCATATATTTTGTTCACTTTCTCGAAATAAGTACGAGAACCCCCCCCCCCCCAAATAATATTTTTAATACTCGACAGTAAAAATGGGATAGTGTGAGGAGTGGATGTTAGTGTAGATTAACGAATAAGTAGTAGTTGACTTTCTGACCAGTGGCGCACCCAGAGGGCGGCCAGGGGGCCCTTTCCCCCAAAGAAAAAGGAAAAAAAACACTAGAAAATTTTCCCAAAATCTTTTCCTAATTAAATTTTTTTTTTTTTAAATTTGTGTTGTGTCTTCTATTTCTATACTACTTATGAAATTAGCGATCATTGCAGATGCTCAGAAGGTCGTATGCGATGCGTACTGTGCATTCTCAAATCGTCTACTCAACCCCCCCCCCCATCAAGATTAAATCCTGAGTGCGCTACTGTTTCTGACTGTAGAAAACGTTTCAACAAATGAACTATTTATGGACACGAATGCGTGCACATTTGATATTTTTAACCCTCCTCTCCATCCATCTAACTTTCATTCCTTTGTGAAACCAAAAAACCTTTCAAAAACTCCTTCCTCTTAGTCGATGAAGTGAAAGACGAAAATGAATCAATCAGTTTGAAAAAATCATTGAATCCTCAAATATATTTAAAACTAATATCGTTTCATTAAAAATAAGTTCTACGTATCGTTTTCATATATAGTTGTTGTAAGAATATAATCAGTTATTGTACATTATATTTAATTTATTGTGTCAGTGTAAAGTTTATTGTAAGTTATTGCAAATTATAATATATAATTAGTTATTGTAAATTATAATATATAATTAGTTATTCTAAATGTGCATGCTTTTTTATTCTCTAGTACTAGGAGTATAAAACTGTCAAAAACACAGCATTATTTGCAAAGCACACTCAAAGATTCTGGAAGATATTACACGTATGCTATTGCTGTCCCCATCTTTCTAAATCTAATTGTAATATCCACTCCACAACCATAAAATAGTCAAGTATCGATCTGTCATTAGAAAAATCCCTTCAGTTTGCGAACAGCTATTAAGTTAAATCTCATTATACTAATTCAGATACATTGTTAGCAGGTTCGTCCATTATTAGGAAATGTAAACAATGAAACATCTATCGTGTTCATTTCTACTCTGTTGTATCGCTAACTGCTTTCGATTTCATGCCAACAATGGATTGCTGTCACTTTGTTTTGTTTATAATTTATGGAAAGTGCATAAAAAGTTAGGAGGCCACTACAGTATCTTAAATGTGCAGTTTACGTTTTTTTTTTCTTAGACAAGATATAATTAGCATTTTTAGATATGCATAATTCCTTAGTTTTTCGCATATTTTTTCCTCAAGGAATATGAGATAAAACGTTTATATTGTGATTTCGATCTCATTCAAAATTTCTTTATTCTCTTTGTGTTCGTAATTTCTTTCTTGGGAGAAGACAGATAATAACCGGATCCTGCTGAGAAACTTTTCTGAGAAATTGTCAGGAAAATAAATTAATTTGCAGCTGGGAAGACACGTAAGAAATTAAAAGTCAAAATTCTTTCTGAAGCTTTTATTCACTCACAAAATTAATTTCTTTCGTAGTTTTGCGACAGCCAAAGCAACTGACAATTGCTTAAACGTTTCCTAGTTAAAAAAAAAAAAAAAATAGGAGCCAGCGCTTTCCACTCGTAAACGAAGACATAATGGAGTGTGTCGGATCAAAAAAAACGAAAGTACGCATGCGCATTTATTACATCTTCCGCCTGTCCCTTTTTAATTTCTTCTTTAGGAGCTACGGAGTTTGTGATGAGTTTTCACTGTAGTTCCAACACACACGGGCGTAGTGAAGGCTCCTTAATTTCAAACTCTAGGCAGCAGGTTGTAAAACATCTTACACTGCTAACTTTAACAAAATATATTATTAAAATAAGTTATTTTCGTCTTAGAACAAAGTTTCTGCACTTTTTCTCAAGAGCAAGAAGTTACTAACATCGCGCAAATATTAAAAACCAGGAAGGATTAACTGGAACAAGAATGTTTCCTTGTTCCAGTTAATCAACAATGCTGGGAGACAACAATACTTTGCTCCCAGCATTGTTGTGCCTATTTAGATTTACACACATTGTTGATAAACTGTTACGTAACAAAGCAAAAAATGTAGTTTTATTAGTTCTGATTGAAGTTCATGTTTCTATTCTAAATTAGAAAACGAAGAATTAAATTACTGTGTTAGAAAAGTAAGAATAGTGTTCTTGCTCTGAATCGATAGAACATATCACCGAAAATTATTGAGTTAGTTGGTGTGGCATGGTTCGCCTTAAAACTCTCTAAGATTACGTTCAAACAAAGTTTCATTCAGTCTATTACACAAATATGAGTATAAAATATGAAAATATAACAGTTTCCAGCGAGAGATATTATTATTATTGAATCTTCCCTTTAAATGGGCTTTCACTTCCACTGCACTGTATTTCTGTACAAGTTTCAGCAAGAAACCGCCAATAATTGAAATAGCAGAGAATTTTCTAACAAGAACAGAAACGTTAGAAGGGAATTAGCGTGACACTAACGACAGTCCGCACTTGTCCAATTATTTCTAGTTGTATACTCATCATCGCTTTTCATATTTCTCAATAAAGATTGAATCGCCTAGTAAATGGTATTTATAATCGCGTCTTAAGTTCCTTTTGACACAGCAGTAAATAAATGAAACAGATGGCAGGCATAACAATGTATGTGACTATTACGACACTGATCAGTTGGGAATTGACAACAATATATGATCAGAAACACATTCTAATATTAGATACTGTTTTCAGTGATAAGCGACCATTGTTGGGTTTTCAAAGAACGATATAACAATGGTTTATTGGCATTAATTGTTAGAGAAAGACGACAATCAGAAATTTTAAACAAAGAACTATTCAAAAATAGTTATTTGAATATACTGTATATGCTTTTGTTATATTAATCATGTTTTCGGAAGATGATATAATGCGTTTATCTTTTTCCTCTTCATCGAAGAAATCTATTAGGATCTATCTTTTAAAAATCTGCCAACAGAAAGGCATTCATTCTTTGCTATGCACTATTATAAACATTTTTTTTCTGGTGATTCGTAGTTTAAACGATCCTTTGCAGTTCCATCTCTTAACAATCTACTTGACCAGTTACTTTTTTTAGCTATAGAAGATTTGCAATTTATTTCATGTAAATATATTTGTATGAACGTGTAGCATTACCATTTGCTGACAGATTTGCGACAGCACTACTCACTTTATTATAATGTTTCTCTATCACGAGGCTTCGTTTTATTGATTGAGACGAGCACGATGATATGAATGACAGAGTTTGCTAAAAATAATTTTAATTTTTTTTAAAAAAGAATAAAAATATTAAGATATTGTCAGAAATATGTAAATAATGAAATTTAAAAAAACAAATTGTATTTTTTTTAAATATTTAGAACACAATTTTTATTATTCCATGTTTTGCTTTAATAGTTACATTATAACAGATTACTGCAATTGTGAGATGCTGTGATTAATACCCTTGGAGGATAATGGATGGCAATGCTGTACCAATGAAGTTTAACTGAGGTCCGGCTGATGCTGTTACCCCCCTGGGGCGCTGAGATTCGAGAGTTATGAGTACGCTCTCTTAAAGTTTTTGCCTTAAGGGAGCAATTTGAGTCTCCTGGAAAGTGTTCTCTGGCACGGCCCGCTGAGGGGTTTTGTCGGTGAATGCTTTTCTTCGGAATTTGAGCGGTTCTGCTCGGTGATGGCGTGTGGGTGGAAGGCCATCACTGAGATGGACGGTCTTTCGCCCATGATTGAGTGGTCTAGGGATCGTCCGAATTTTTAGAGACGGCTTTACCTTTACATATGGCAATGCTGTAGCCATTGAAGTCCTAACTGAGGCTCGGCTATTGCTGTTACCATCCTGCCGTTATCAGAGCTTTGATAGCTCAATAACACCTTATCCCTACATTGTCCTCTACAGATAACGGGGAAGATGAAAAGCATTCTTGCTTTGCCCCTTTAAGCCAGTCCTTATTAGGATAAGGACTACTGCATTAAATTACTTGCGGTTACGTAAAGTAAGTAGTGACGAGTGACATTGTTTAAGAAATTTAGCTAAAAAATAATGAAAAGAAACAAGGATATTAAAATATTCCAATATATGGATTAAAGAAACAAATAATCGAATTATACAGTTGCTTACTGTATGAAAATATATTTAACAACATGAAAAGACGAGAAATAATTAGAAATTTTTATGGGGAAATAAAAACCATGTGTTGTGAAGGAAATAATGTCTCTCTATGGATATTTTGATTTCCAATCACTGATTTCTAAAATGTTTTTAAATCCTTAAAACCTCCTTAACCCGTTCATACTGTCGAAGTGGGCAAGGAGATAAATCCCGGCTTCTATTCCAATCACTCATATCATCCTATGATAAATAATCGCTTTTTCGAAACAGATTATTTGAGGATTTGACAATTTTGAGCTCAAAATTAGTTTTAAAATAAGCAAATTATCATACAATCTGAATTGTCTTCCATAGTAATAAATACGTGTCATTATTGAGTACAACTAACTGAAACAATATCAGAAATATAGTACTGTTGCAATACATATTATTCTAACAGCAAATGCTCTCAAGACTGAACTAAGCTGTTGAAAGAGAATGCAATACAATATCAAATAACAGTAACAATGATCTTTTTTATATTCATTGTTTCAAGAACTCAGTATTATTATTTGCCAGTCGGCTGACCATTCACCTTCTTCATAGAAGTATTGTTGTACAACAATAAGCACAGATAAAACAACAAAGAAACAACAATAAATACGTAATCATGCAGGTGATAGTTGGCCAGGCCTATGAAGACGCCATCAATCTTACAATCGAATTTTGTTTCGTTTTATGTCCAATATGCTCTTTCGAGAGTATTTAATTGCCTAGCAAAGTTACCCAAAGGCTTTATTTATTAAACAAAGGCTTAACTTTATTGAATATATTAATTAGCGCAACTGAAAGTGTTGACGTTGCTATAGTAATGCTGTAGACTCTCGTTAGCGTTTATTAGTCCTTTTGATTGACGCCTTAGCTTAATTCATGACGTTGTAGAGCAACTCCTGAAAGGGTGCAATTCTCTTTATTATAGAAATCTAACGCAGTATTGCCCTTATGCTTTTATAGTATAAAGAGAAACCTAAATCCGATTAGTGCGCATGCGCATAAGTCACTTTGAACAGGTGAACAACTAACTAGCTTAGATATGCATAGCAGCGCTGTATTTCACAGAACCCTGGAGTTTTGCGAAAACGTGTAAGGTTTCCCAAGAGCATACAAATATTTATAACTTGTGTTATTAGATGAAACCTTCAGCGAATGGGAAAAATAAATATTATTATTAAACATACCTATTTCTAGATGTTATTTTATTATTTGTAATATCACCGAAGGTAATTTCTACTGTTAAAGAACTTCTGCTTACTTCGGGTGGCCCCGAAAGTGAATGGTCTTATGGGCATCGCAACGAAGGTCATGTTCTTTCTTCTTTTCCTCCCCTCCCCCGGCTATTTCATCCGCTTTCAGTATTGTAGTTTGGCGCTACGGCATGTTTAATTTCGTAACGACGTACGAAGCAGTTTCAGTGCACAACCCACAGTTTTCCATCCCAGCTAAAGCATGTGTCGTTTGACTGGCGGTACTTACGGCTTGAAGCGTAGATCGCCAAGGGATGAACTAAAGTAGAAATCTTTTAAGAAGAATTTCGGTAAGAAGTTTGGAAGCTTTTTTTTTTTTACGTCAAAAATGTTCTGAAAGTTCCCCAATGTAGTCTTGAAGTTTGATGTAAGATAAAGAAACCCTTTCCAGAACAACTTAGACTATTTTCTACACATGACTGGATCTCCTAACGTACTTTCTTCTATTCCAAACTAAATGACGGGTATAGACTCCTCTCCGTCTTTTATTTTTTAACTTGCACAGTTTCAGACACGTAAAACTGATTTGATATCCAATGGCGGACAATAAAAATGCGAGTATTTTTTTAAAACTTTCTTTACTTTACAGAATATTATAATTTAAGACATTAATCTGAGGTCTTTCTCTTACCAGTAAAAGTAATTTAATACGTTTACGAACAAACGCCTACATGAACTCAATGGCCTTCAATTACGATTAATTTCTAACGAACTAATGTCAAAAAAAAACTGTCCTAATATGGTTTGTCGGGGTTTCGACCTCCAACCATAAAACCACACTGAATCATGACTGCCTGAAGTACTTAGTTTAGATGTCTTTAAGAGTTGATTTTTGAGTTAGGCATACCTTCATCATAAGATTTCGTTCTTTGTCCAGCTTGTCTTAAAAGAACCCGTTCCATCATGACGTTCTTCCGTTGATATTTCAGGAACAGTAATTTAATATGAAAAAAAAAAAAATACAAATTCCTACTAATTACTATGGAGATTGTATATTTGTTGCTTTCATGAAGTCTTATGATTGTCATATGACGTGAAGATTCAGTAGCACTCTGTAGATGTCATAATGCGCAGTTTATAATCCCCATTACAAAGGAAAATGTTTGATAGTTTTACGGGGAGATATCGCAGGATGGTAAATAAATCTTCATTGGAGTGACGCTGGAAAGGAAGCCAGTCCACCACTCTTACATGTTATTGTAATAATGAGCCTCCATAGCTCAGTCGGTAGAGACGAAGCCTTTGATCAGAAAGACCTGGGTTCGATTCCCATCCATGATGTAAGGAAAAACTTTATCTGGTCTCTTTAGACTAAAGTTGAGTTAGCCGGTCTCATACGGAGGTTTTTTCAACCGAAAACTCTGGTTTTTCGTCTGCCAGAACAGGCCCTGTGAACAGCCATGAATATTGCCCTCAAGGGATGAAGCAGAGGAGTGACGAACCGGCTGCATTCAATTCGTCGTAACCTCCCCCCCATTAGGGGACTCTATCGGTCCTAAAGGGATGGATGAGATGAATCAATTGTAATCATCTCCACGCCAGCAAATGATGACATATTGGTGAAGAATTTTCCCATGAGTACTAAGAGGAATCTCAGAAATGCTATAAAGAAAGTTAAAGTTAGGTTCTGTGTTGTAGCGTATTTATTTGCCAAACATGTAACATGGGATTACTACTTAAAAATATACCTTCTTATTCTTCTAAGTTTCTTGAGGTCTGAGACTCCGACTATGATGATATTCGGTTACTTAAGTCAACTGTCTAACATAGCATAAATGAGAGGGAAATTCTTCTTTATTAGCCGATAAATTATATTTATATTCTAAGTAGTCCTTTCTAGCCCCGCATGAACTTTGAAGAGTACGAAAAAAGCGCAATAAATAGCCAAAGATCTTCTAGATCGCCTTATAGTCCTTATAAGGACTGGCTTAAAGGGGCGAAGCAAGAATGCTTTTCATCTTCCCCGTTATCTGTAGAGGACAATGTAGAGATAAGGTGTTATTGAGCTATTAAAGCTCTGATCGTGGCAGGAGGGTAACAGCAATAGCCGAGCCTCAGTTAGAACTTCATTGACTACAACATTGTCATCCATTACCCTCCAAAGATATTAATAATATTAATTTCTCTCTTATTATCCTTATAAGGACTGGCTTAAAGGGGCGAAGCAAGAATGCTTTTCATCTTCCCCGTTATATGTAGAGGACAGTGCAGGGATAAGGTGTTATTGAGCTATTAAAGCTCTGGTCATGGCAAGAGGGTAACAGCAATAGCCGAGCCTCAGTTAGAACTTCATTGGCTACAGCATTGCCATCCATTACCCTCCCAGGGTTTCATCCATCCTACTGCTTGTAGCCTTTATAGGCTGCTTGCTTTAAACTTTTCATTAGATGCAAGGTCTGTGGTATACAGACAAAAACGTCACGTGTTATATCATAATTTGAGCTGTCGAATATAATTGTTCAAGAAATGGAGTTTTTTTTTTTTTTTCGCGGAACGACTTTTTCCAAGTTTTTCCCTCTTGGATAACCTTATTAATGACTTTGCCAAGTTTGGGTTTTCCATTACTGGTCTTCAAGAGTGGATTTTCCACTTCATCTAACTCTTGCCTGTCGAAGTTGTTACTGTACTTGGACGTATTCGACTTTCGTTGTGGAAATGGGGTGACTGTATACATAGTGTAACGACTTCTAACATTTTAATGAAAATCGGTGAATAAACTTATCACAAAAGAGATACTGTTTTATTAGTAGCTGTCGATTAGGACATTAACTACAACCATAGACCAAATGATACTCAGATAACAAGCAAAAGAAGACAATGAAGAAAACCAACAAAAGTAAAAAGGCTTAGCAACTACGTTTGGCATTTTCAGCTCTTATATAAATAGACTAAATAAGAAAATGAGTGATTCTGTAGGAGGACACAAAGAAAACCTTGCATGAATGACGGAGAATTGAAAAGGTTACTAAGGTAAAAATATGTAAGCAGTGGCAGTAATTGCAGAGTTCAAAAAAGAAATTACGAGCAGTCGACTGGTGTAAATCTAATAGCTAGTTCTGTTGTAATTACGACAAAAGCAACCAAAGGTTATAAGTGCGTGTTTTTTTCTGCTTCTCTAGCTGTTTTCTGTTAGCGGCATCATAGACGAGATGAGAACTCTTGAAAGAGTTCTCATCTCTATGATGCCAAGAGAACAAATGTGTCATCGCTATCATTACTGAGGATCTCAGTAAGATTAGCTTCAATCTTGTTTTTCCTCACAACTTACTTGAATAATACCGTAATCATTCTGAAAAAGAGCACACTTAGTTCATTCCTAATGATGCCCTTTGAAATGCACAAGCCTGGGTTCGAATCGCATCTAGCATGCAAAAACCTTTTAAAGGTTTTTGAAAAAGTGACCTATCCGGTGTCATACAGAGGTCGCGATATTTCTTCTGCAAAAATCGGATTTTTTCGTCTCGTAAAGTAGACAAGGCAGTCAGAAGTCACACAATTGGAATATAATGCATTGATTTCGTAGCCTTGGTTGCTTCGGCCGTAATTCAACATTACTCCTCTTTAAACGCACCCTCAGTGATACGGCATCTCTGCTCACCCTCTCAGAAACATATTTACATAAAAGAGTACAATGTCGTTCATGTGCAATTTTCTGTCACAAAGTTTGATGGCTTCGGACCTTCTCTCCTTATTATAACAATCGAAAGGTAGAAAAAAAAAAGTTGCTTTTTAAAGCGTTTCCCCACCCAGAAAAATAACTTATGCAACAACTCGGGAGTCTGTCTCCAGAGGAGACAGACGCCTGTAAATGAAATGAAAGAAATGAAAGGGCCTCCGTAGTTTAGTCGGGGTAGACGAATCCCTTTGGTAGGAAAGATCTCTGTCCGATTCTCGTCCATGAAACGAGGAACCCTTTATCAAATCATTTCGACTAAAGGTGAGTTAGTTGTCTCATACGGACGGTTTTTTCCTCCTGGTAACGTGGGTTTTTCATCCCAGAAAACAGGCAAACCGGTCCCGTGAACGCGCTTCTACAGACACAAACACTTCCTGTAGGCCAAGGAAGCCAACAGGGAAACCACCATGTTCAATTATTATTTGCTAGCTAAGTAGCATACGACTATCCCACCAACAATAAAGTTGATAAGGACTGCACACACAAAGAAACAGGGGAAAAAAACTGAATTCTTGATGAAAAATACCATTTTCCACACCTCCGATGAGAGCGGTTTGAATCCGTTGACATTTTACGTAGACGCATCCTTGCTGATTCCAAATACGAAACCAGTTCTATAGCATGGTGTGTGTGTATGTCTCGTTATCTCGCGCGCACGCACAGCAAATCGGGTTTAGATTATCAAAGCTTCCAGAATTCCTTTAAAAAAATATCGAGCCCATGGGTATGATCGAGCACTTGCCTATAAATCCCAACGAAAGTTTTAACTAAAACGTAATATTTGATAGCAGCATCAAAATTTGAAATAAATTTCTAAATCACTTTGTGGAAAATGCAAAAGTTGAGTAAGCAACACTAACATCACGTAATGTTTATGTAAAACTAGTAACAGCTTCTAGAAAACTCATTCTAACGAAAATTGTCATTACTCAAGGCAGGACAACAGTTCTGAGACAAGCCAAAGCTGCAACCAGTCTCTTATGAAGTCTGAATGAGAATTCAGTGGCCTTTTGATATGCAACACAATCGCGAAAATGTGAAACTGCTGTGATCAGCGATGTCCAGTTTCCCCAGCGAAGCTTTTGTTGAGCGTGCTTGCAGGAACAAAAGTAGTCACTTGAATCAACTAAATAGCACTATTGTGCTTTCGATTATCACCGAAATTATCTTTTATTTAAACCATCTTTGCCTAACGGCGTGTTATAATGAAAGTTAGTCTTTCATGAATGTGTAAATGACATTTGTTACGTTTTATTTAAATGCTAGAAGTTTGTTTTCCGCATACATTAGCTTATAGAACTGAAATGTTCAACCGTGAAAGTTGTTAACAAATCTCCTTTATATTGCTACACTGATTTCATTTCAACTGAAATAATGTTCTAGAATATCATATCAAGATAAAACACACCAGAGTTTGAAATACGTTTGCCAACGGATTCCCAGGTCATAATAAATATTATTATTTGGGCAATTGCCTTTGTGAAATATGTCATTCAGCGCGAAATATCTTAATCACCTGGATATTTCCTCTTTGTCAAATGTCAAATATATGTGTAATCTATAACTTTATGCAGTTGAATTATCTGGGGAATACTCGAATACCAACTTGATGCTCGTTTTTACATTTTTTTAAGTGACTGTTCATCTTGGTTATCATACCAATACTTCAACATTATCAGTCTGTTTCTACCAGTAGGAGACGCTAAGCGCCAAGAGTAGTATCTGCTCTCAAAAGAGAAGCATTTTCAACCTGGCTAACATTGAATGTAGTATGTGTTCTGGCAAGTGAGATGTCAAGCTTTTTTGAGGATTTCTTGTATGTTTCAAATTTTTATGAAAACAAGTAATAAACCCTTAGAAGTCTTTTTTTTTTTATTGTAACATTTCAGGGATCTGAGCATTAAAATTCTGACCTTCGCTTGTCAACGCATACTTCATTCAAACTGAAGGTAAAATGGTTTGTCTTCTGGAAGCGTCTCCTACTGCTCTTTGGAGTGTAGCGCCTCCTACTGGTAGAGAGGATGTAATGATTATGTTAAAATAATATGGAGAAATTAATACTTCTAAATAAGCATTACTTACATGGTTTTTTATTACAGAATATTGTGCTTTTTCCAAAAAAAAAAATAAAATAAAATAAAAAATACAGTTTTTAGATTTTGACTTCGTTTTATTTAAAGGATAATTTTTGTTCTCTTTCCACAAACCAAAATACATTATTTAAAAACTGTACCTTACTATAATAAGATTTGCAAAATAACATTAAAATAGATGAGCAGAGTAAAGATATATATGATTGTATGTATGACTCCATTAAGCTTCAAATTTCGTATTCGATAACGTAAGGATGTTGAATACTTAGAAAAAGGCGTTTCCGAGGCGTTTCCAAACACAGGGTCCTATGGACCCTGTTTTTGTTCATATAAGCGTAATGGTAGATACGCAGTCAATGTCTAATTTTGTTTAACGTTTTTAAACGATGTTCTTAAAATGCCATCCCACTGTGAAGATTGTTGTCTTAACCATAAATGTAAAGCCATTGGAATGGTGAGGGAGTAACTATTGATAATAACCAATAAACACATTATAATGTACTTAACTTTGATAAAAATGTTGAAATACCGTGAGCAGAAAGATAAATCCAAACCTCGTGTGTTCCTGAACATTCACACAATCAATACCAAGAATAATTAGGAATTTTTAAAATACACAGTATCTTAATGTCAGTTATACAGAGCACAATTTCTTGCAAAATCTGAAGCCATGTGATACCTCTGTTACTTTCAAGTCGACAGAATAAGAATTGATTAATTGTCATAACCATACACTGTTCTAAAAACGAATGTGATAATTGCTATAGAAATATATAGAATCTAATAAAGGTATTTTAAAATGCTCTTAAATGTTTTTATTTTAAAAGAAAACACTTATTTTTTATGAAAATTATTTCGATATCATTTAAAAGTTAAGTTAATGTTTAAATATAAGCAATGTGAGAAAGCCATGCAAGTTGTGGGAGGAAGTCATTATTGGGGAATTAATCCGGACCCTGGGAGTGTAATGGATGGCAATGCCGTAGCCAATGAAGTTTTAACTGAGGCTCGGCTATTGCTGTTACCCTCTTGCCATGATCAGAGCTCTAATAGATCGATAACACCTTATCCCTACACTGTTCTTTACAGATAACGGGGAAGATGAAAAACATTCTTGCTTCTCCCCTTTAAGGCATGTCCTTATAAGGATAAGGATGCAAGTTGTGTGGTATTTTATGTCTCTTTTAAAGAAAAATGTTCTTTAAAATTACAATTTAGTTGCATTATTGTGATACACAAATTAAATGTTTTTTTAAATTTTAAGTTTAATGTTTTTTCATCAAACCTTCATCTCTCAAATTCATCATTATAAGAACTGCTCGATAGCTCGGATTTACCCAGGGAAATTTTTTGTCTTTTTTTGGTGCTGCAATTACGACAGAAATTTTTTTCAGGCTTTAAAACCGGACTAATCGAAGCCGAACTATGCGAGATATTACTGCATAATAATATGATATTAAATAATTAAAGGTGTATTTCTTTTTTTTTTATTTTATGAAAATATCTTTACAATTTTAAATTAAAATATTTTACATATTTTAATATGTTATTTTATTTTAATAAAATTTTCTTAAAATATGTGAAACATACTCATGACATTTTTAGATACGAAGAAATATGCTGATCCATTTTTTTTAAACAACAATTACTAAATGAACACTTATTCTGTTTTATACAAATCGAAAATAAATACTCTTTGATGCTTTACGAAGTACAGTTTTGGAAACATTGAGGATAAATTACACTCTTGTCCTCTGAAGCACGTGAATAAATGTCTTAGATAAACTGGTACAAGTTCCAAGCTGTACTATTTGGACACACGGTATGTCTTCTATGGAGGATGACATGATATCTTACCTCTCTTCCCCCTCGTAAACCTGGATTTTTCAACTCTAAAATTAGGCAGGCAGAACTCGCGCAAATTGGCACAATTGTGCCTAGTTTCATATTCTCTGCAATTCTGCATTAGAATGTCGAAATATCACGAAGTTGGAAATATTTTTTTACTCGTCCATAAAGCGTGTGCTTTGTTGCTAGGCGAATTGAGAGGATGACGTCATCTGTTTTTATCGCGTTATCAACAGCACAAAAGAAGTTTTATTGTGGGAAATGAGAATCCTAATGGATCGTCAAAAGCAAAGGAATTTCTAAGAACAAGAAGGTAATGCCTATCAGAAGTAAAACAATGCCAGAACTTCATGTTTTGTAGGATAAAGTCTCGTATTAGAAGCCGCATTTCGAATTGACTGCGTAAATTTGCGCCAGGAAAAAAAAATCAATTGAAATCAATAAGAAAGTGGAGACGAAAGAATGCTATGAATTTTTCGTTCTATTATATTACGCAGTCGTCTCTGTTCGTTTCTCTCTTACAGTTAATTATTTACTGGCGGAGGTCACTTCGTATAATGAATGCCAAGTGTTTGCTGAATTTTTCATCGACAACTATCATAACTATCTTCGGCCTTTTTTACCTACACGTAATAATGGCGGTGTTGAGCAGTAAATGAAGATCCACTGCAAGGACCGTGTTCTTTAAATATATTATGCATTCGAACACTCAGCTGTCATTGAAATGATCAGAGAACATTAGTCTTTTATCCCTTGCACGTGCTAATTATTCACCCTCCGTTATTTAGAAGACCGAACAATCATCGCACCAATAACACTTAAAATTTTCCCAGAAGGGGGTCATTAAAGGACATTTCTTTATTCGTGGCCATTTTTATATCCCAAAACTACCGTCTAAATCTCCATCCTCCCGGTCATTCACTTCACAACACAGCAATAAACATTTGAACTCCATGAAGCTTTGGTGTCGGAACTTTCTATTGGACTCAAAGTTCCCGTCTGCGTGCTTCTTCGGTGGTAGCGAAGTGTGTATTTTAATCCTAAGGGATTAAATCATCGAATGTCTCCTTTAGGATGATGGCACACATATGTATATTTCGGATTTACGACCAACCAATGATGGCTCAGCTTATTTTCTTGCATCACAAATCGGAAGTTATTTCGAATAATTGCGAAAGGATTAAAAATTATACATTTCATGAAAGGCATTCTTCCAAATTTAATCTCACTCCAGATGATATTTGGTGTTGCAAACTTTTTCAGTCCCCCCTTTGCATACTTTTTAATAGAAATCTGCGGACAACTTTTACGATCGACATCTGCTAGTTTTGTGTCTTTCAACGTTTTTGGTAAGTCGAGTGAAAGTAACCTGGCACTAGACTATAAATTTATAAACTTCTTTAATTTATTTATACTTCATAATTTCTTATCAGAAATTCAAGTTTGAGCTATTTTTGCGCTGCATTGAAAAGTATACCTAGATACCAACTATATAGCTAAATTATTGAAATCTCACATAGGCAACTCTAGTTCCTATGTGAGGTTTCCGTTCTTAAAACCTCCTCAGATTTCTTAGAAAAATTGAAAAATATCTCATTGCAACCTACAGATCTTGTGACGAGCTTTGATATAGAATCTTTATATACAAATGTACCTCTCAAGGAGACTTTAAAGTTACTGGCTGACATCTTTCCAGAAGACATTATAAAACTATTCAATTTCGTAATACACTCTGGATATTTCTTATGTCAAAACCAATTTTACACCCAAGTAGAAGGAACGGCCATGAGAAGTCCTCTCTCTCCTGCTTTAGCCAACGTTTATTTAGAAAATCTAGAAAAAGTCCTCTTCTCGTCTATTTTCCCACAACCATCCTTTCGGGTAATATATGCCCTCACAACAAATACTCGTTATCTTCTTTTTTAAATAGTATCAATTCCTTACATCATCGTATAAAGTTTACTACGGAAATGAAAAAAAAAAAAATAACCAGTTATCATTTTTAGACGCTTTCCTCATCCAGTCACCTTCAAATACTCTTATAACTACAGTTTACAGGAAACCAACGTTCACAGGTCGTTATATTCTTAAAGAATCAGCCCATCATCCTTGTCAAAAAACAGGAATCATAAAATTTCTAATCAGAAGAGCCAAAACGAATTGTTCTACTTCTAATTTTCTACAGAAAGAACTTTCTACTGTCCAACAACACATGAAACTCAATGGCTTTTCCGAAAAGAGTACACAACATCTTCTCGATTTTTATAATCCACCATTAAACAACAAAGATTCAATACGTCGAGTTCCAATTTCATACATCTCCGGGATTTCAGAACCTATCTCAAGAATTCTGAAGAAATATGAGTTAACAGCTACGTATTCACCTATCAACAAATTATCTTCCCATTTTCCTTCTCCTAAAGACAAACGCTCAACTATGTCTCTTCCTGGAGTTTATCAAATTCCCTGCAATTGTGATCTCTCCTATTTTGGACAATCTGGACGCTCTCTTGAAAAACGAATACAAGAACATCAATCCTTCATTCATCACAACGAACCGTAAAAATCTGGATTGGCTCAGCACGGGATGGACACTAACAACAACATCCTTTGGTCAAAAACTCGCCTTTTACATAGATCCTGCTATAAATTTGAACGTTTATTCAAAGAAAGCGAAGAGGCCTTACTCCATCGTCCTAACCTGAATCGGAATGACTGTATATCTATATCAAAAATCTGGGAAAGTCTAATCAGGATAACTCATTAATTCATATTAATTTTATGTTATTTAATATTATTAATTAATATCTTTATTTCAATCATGTCTCTGCTTAAAAATATTCTCTTTAATATTTAGTGATATAATATCACGCGGCTTGTTCTATTTTTAAATGATCTATTGTTAGTATTCCACCTTGTATTTTTTTAAAACTGTTCTTGTAATGCCACTGAAGATGGGCTGCAATTTTCAGACCGAAATATTTGGCTAATTAAATATCTTTCTTGTGTTTACGTGCTTATATTATTCAATCTTTATGTCACAAGTATCCTTAAAATATCATTATTATTTAGTATGTTATAATTTACGGTAAATATTTATTTCCAATTCCGGAAATATTTCCAATATTTCCGCCTATATTTCCAAGAATCCTTTTTAATTATCTATCCATTATAGAAGCTGATTTCAAGATAATTTTTAGTGCTGTGTCACATTGACCCAGCGTTAATTTCCCTTTTCTGTTCTTCAACGAGGTTTTACTGAGCAACCAAAATATATTTCAGGATTACCCTCACTGATGAAGGTCCTTCGTTATTAAGATTTTTTTTTTGAGAAAGAATACCTCGAAGAAAGGAGTTTGCTGTCTCTCAAAGCGGTTAAAAATCATTTCGGTTGTAGCTCCGGGAATTTTAATAATCTAAATTATTTTATATTCACTTTAGCTTCGTGTCATCTTGTTAAAGCAAGCATAATTTATGGTTTTGCATTCATCTACAAGAATTGGCAAACTGCGGAAGTCAATTACAACAATATGAATTATCGAAACGTAGCAGTAAGTGTGGGAACTCCACGCGATGGTTGTCATTTAAATCTTTTTTAACTCGCTCTTAATTTATGTACCCAGTTTGTGACAGTAAGCAGACATGTTTGGGAATTGCCTGCTAGATGAAAGGAAAAACGTCGCTAGCATTTCAAATACAGCATGAGCTCTTGAATATCATCATTTCCCAGGGCACCTCTACTGCCATAGCGTGTAAAAATGACATTTATTTTCGAAAATCACATGACCTGGATTTTTCTATTTATAATATACGAACGTCCTTCGCGTTATGAACATGGGCCACTCAGATGCAAACAGAAGTTCTTTTACGATTTGATGATTCCTCCTTTGGGAATAATTTCTTTCTAAAAATAAGTGATCAATGGTGTGTGGTGATGAAAGGTAGCAAGTTGCATCCTCAGTGAGAACGTCCTTAACGACGCTCCCGTAACTTCAGAATGTGATGGTGTTAGGCTTTATGCACATTTGACGTCAGTTTGACACCCTATAATCACTCCTTTACTACCTCATTGTGTTTTTGGAGTAAAGTGTCTGCTAGAAGAAGTGATAGGGTCGCAGATGCCCTATCCAGAAAGTTGGTATGGCAATCATAAGCATCAGTGTCCCTGGCTAGATATTGAGAGCGGATAACAACTTGTCAAACAGGTCAGCATGGTGTTAGTTGAGGGGGTGGGGGGAACATAATTCAGATACAATGACAAATATAGGCGCTTCATATAATTCTTGATAGCAATGATTATTTGAAAACCCGGCATCCCTCGAGAAATGTGTTTAAACCTTTATATATATATATATTTTTTTTTTTTATTTCCCGGAATGTTCTGAAGTTGACGGTGCACTATGATGTTGCTTCGCCTTTATTTCAATGTAATTGTAAGTCAATGAACTTTTACTCACTTTTCCAAGGCAAATTTGCATATAGATGGAAATAAAGCATTTCAAGAAACGAGAGCTTCGGCGCGCGTTGCATGTTAAAAACTCTGATTTGCCAATCTATCTGATTGAGGCAAATAGATCCTATTATTGCCATGGAAACATAACGTCACATTTGTCTTCATCAGTAAAACATTTTATTTATTTGGGGTTTTTAATTTTAATTAAATGTAATAAAATTTTTGATTATCGCTTTTAATTCTAAAGTAATTATTTATTTTATTCCTGGGCCAGGAATTGGCAAACGAATTTTCTAAGGAGGATCGGATTGTGAATATTTTAAGCTTTCAGGCCAAGAGGTATATCGAGGATATCAATATGGCATACGTGCGACTAAGAAACGCTTGGTACTCAAAACACTTAAGTTAGCAATGAGTACGATTGGAATTGCTGGTAAGATTCAGAAACGACAGTGCAACCTACAACAGGGGTCGCCAAAGTTATTTGCCCGTCGATCCCTTCAAGAGTTTTTTGACTTTTTATCGACCCCCTATATTTTACTATTACGTAATTATAATAGGACAAGCAAAAAAGACTCTTATGTGAGTTTTTAGATTGTTTATTTTATAGTTACAGTGATATATAGATCCTATTACTATCACCAGTAATATCACCAGCGCTGCTCAACTCTTCAGCATAGAGAAGTTTAGTTCGTGAATGAATAACGATTGAATTATAATATGTATGTTGATGAATTTTAGAACATTAACGCTCACTTATATGTCGATGCGCAAAAATGAGACTGGGATCGAATACTTGTATCAGTAAATAAGAACCACTCACGTGTTGTAATCTCGCTCCCACTGCGCCGGCCAGCAGGAACCACCAACATCCGTTTATTGGTAAATACGTCATTTTGGCTTACTTGATTGGCCTCAGTAACTATTTTCATGACATTACTCCATCTTACAGGTCCTATTCATGTCACTGCTTCCACGATTCACTCTTAAATGCGTTGTCAATCAGGATGGAGGTAATCCAAGTTAACCGAATTAAATATTACCCGTACAATGATGTCTTATATTTTTCTGTCGACCCCTGAGCGCGAATCGACCCCCTTTGGTGACCACTGACCTACAATTACTGCCACAGCAGTGCGAAAGCGACTATAGACAATACGCAAACCAATGGACATAGCTGAATCACATTAACGCTACTCTATGAATACTAAAACAGAAACTTAATGATTGTCAGGAAATTAATTTCAATAAAGGACATCTTAGAATCGCTCGTAGTACAACAATATAAGCAGCGAGTCTTAGTATTACTACACATTGAATTCTAAAATTAATATAACAGTATGAGTATGCAACTACATTACACTTACGACTTATAAGGACGGCTTAAAGGGGCGAAGCAAGAATGCTTTTCATCTTCCCCGTTATCTGTAGAGGACAGTGTATGGATAAGGTGTTATTGAGCTATTAAAGCTCTGATCATGGCAGGAGGGTAACAGCAATAGCCGAGCCTCAGTTATAACTTCATTGGCTACAACATTGCCATCCATTACCCTCCAAGGGTATTAATCATATTATCTCCTCCATTACACTTACGAAAATTTAAACAAAACTATTAGTATAAATATTATCATAAAAAATTAAAGGTATGTGAAGAAGAAATAGAGATTTTTTAAACAGAAGTATTTTATTAAATATTATTATTTTTCCGTAAATTATTAATCTTTCATTATTGTTTCATAATGTAATTTTAATTTAGAACATTTTTTTAATAAATCCGGTACTTAACAGATAACAAGAAAGATAAATGAGCGTGTATTATACTTTCTCCTATCTTAAAGCGTATACATTAAAGCTAATTTCGGTCACCACAGGACAGGACAGGATTTTATGTTGTATAATACTGGGTAATAAATTAAGACCACATCTAGGAGACTCACATAAATGCTACTTAATGAAACTATAACTCAAACGCTTCATTAACGTGTTAAAAAAATCATAATCCAAGTCCTATCTATGTAATGATGTATTGAGAGTGAAGTCCTGTTTGTTTGGTATCGCTTGTCAGAACCCTCTAGTGAGCAACTGAAAAGTTCGTCAATCACAATAGAAGCAAGAAAGTTTTTTTTTTTAATCACAGACGGAACTAATGGAACTGTTCCTCTTTTTAAGCTTCTGACTTGAAATTCAATTTGTTTATCGCTTTCTCTCCAGCAAGCGAAAAAAAATTGAATATCCTCAACCTAATGTTTCACTCTGTCAAGGTATTGTAATGTCATAATGCAAGCCAGGAGGAATATAACATGTCACTGGCTGGAAATTTACCGCTACGTAGCGTTAAGAACATCTACATGTCAGCCATTCGATGTCAAGTCGTATTTAAGAGATTTTCTAAATCATACGACACGTTAGGTTCCGGACCACATCCGTATAGCGACACTCCGCTTGTAGGTAGATCCTTGTAATAGTTTAAAAACGTTTTAAGCAGTCATATGTGGGTAAATGACTTAAAGCATTTATTTACGTCAGATTTAGAATAATTTTCGCAAACGAAAAAAATTATTCTTAATAGTCTACACCATTAAAGTTTTTCCTATTTCGACAATAAAATTGTCACGTTTACGGATAACTGTAGTATTAACTGGTGTAGACTCATCACTTTATCTTTGTTTTTAACTACTGTAATAACAGGTGTGGGATAAGTTTACCTGCGACCAATATATCTGTGTTCGGTATCGAAAACATGGCGAATACCATCATCATCAAATTTAATGATATTTTAATTATAATTTACAGCGATACCCCAACACACAGAGATGTAGCCAGCAACAACATCGTAAATAGAGGTTGTCGAAAACAGAACATCAGTTGATCCCCGACAGCTTCATGTTGGTAAAACCGTCATCGAGCGACATCGGCTTCGTATGAATGGGCATTGGTCATAATTTAAAAGAATAGCATAAGTGAATCGTCGTAAAGCTGCTATTATTGCATGCTGAATTCAATTGTAGGAATTCATCTATCCGGAAGTGAAGTATGACCCTCTTTCTCAGGGTAATGAGACTTATTGGATGTGTGTTACTCACAATCCATAAGTTTCCTACACATTTTTATATTTTGCTGTCATTGGAGCGATCCCAATACTTCTATCAGTATAGTATGAATATATATTCAGATATTTATACGTATTGTAAATTCATACACATCTGCAATAAGAGCTTCGGTTTTATATGGCTGTGATGTATGTACCCCAATGTAGTACCGTTTTCTACTGCCTTATACGTAATCAGAACCAGTTGTTTCCATGGAGACTTTAGAAGTATGACGTCACATCCATTTCGTTAGTCGAACAAACAAATCAAACTTATATGGATTTTAAAATATATGGATATTGCATTTTTATAAGCATTATGGAATACGTATCTCACCATATTTTTTTTTTTTTTTGGAATTTATTTGTCCTTTCTCTGTGTTATCCGTGCCTTTAGAATTGACGTACAGGCTTTCTTTCCGTCGTTACCAAGGGCAGTCGCTGTCTCAATCTTATTGGCAATATTTTCGTCTTTGATGCGGATCATTTGTTCAGGTACCCCGTCTTGAAAGAAGTCGCTTTTTCAGCAGTATCGTTATTTCAAAGTAGAAACGCACGATTTTCTGGGTCAACGAAATTCCTGCGACCTCATTCTTAGTGAGAGCGAAGGTCACTCGTCATTTGTCTTCTTACGAAACAAATGGCAGAACGAGATACCTGTGGACCTCTACACGCATTTTAAAAGGAAACGTTCCTTCCTTGTTATGTGAACGGAGGGATTTTCTTGTCTTTCATACTTCACTTAAGGACACTTCATTTAATCCTGAAAAATCGAACTAAATTGCTCTGTTCCCAAGCAACTACGTGCTCTGATAGAATATATATATATATATTAGAATATGAAATTAATTTACTATATACAATTGATAGAATAAATACTGACTCTTTAACCTTAGTTGCCTCTATACTATTCTAACAAATTGAAACAACATTGGCGTGCATACACCTGCAGGTCTGCTTTTCATAGAAGGAACTGTGCTTTCTACTAACCCCTCAGGAAAACAAATTTTTAAGGTTCCTGTTCCCCAAAGGCTAAACTAATTTTCTATCCATGGGGAAAGGATCCAAATCATCGGCGGTATTCACTGCCGTACCAGAAGGTTAAAGTTCAGATTGCTTATTGCGAAAGAAACTCGACCACTTCTGAATAAATCCATCTTGTACGATGACTGGGACTTCCAGTCATCTTGGAGTACTCCTAAGTAGTCTTAACGTAATTTGAATTGATAGTTGATCTATAACGAAAATTCGTCTAAATCCTCCCCATTGGTTTCTTTATTTCTATCGGAGCGCCTTTCGAAATTCATTCGCGCAGTCAACTTACTCTCGTAACCAATAAGTAGAAAAAGTAGCCATTATCCTAAAGGATAATCCTTCATCAGCGATCATGATTTTCGACACGAGTTTCTAATTTTTATACAGTAGATAGATGTGTTACGTAAATTACAACAGTGAAAGCATATTCTTCTTTCAATTTCTATACTCAAGCATAAATAACATTTGCTCCATTTATACTAAGAATATCAATCGAGAAATATTTTACTCGCCGTGTAACCACAAAGAGAGACGCAAAATAGAAAGTGTTTTAATTCGACTAGTTTCGTGAAAAACTGTTTCACTTCATCAGGAAATAGCACGAATAAATTTTAAAAAATACAAGTAAAGTAATAACAGTTCACATTTCTAGTGAAGAATGTTTGAAAATGTTTCAACAATAGAAAGAGTGCAGTCACGCTTTTTTGTTACACTGTAGGGGATACTTCATCCTTTCAGCTGATTCATTGAATGCCCTTGAGTAAAAGCAGCAATCAGTGTCTACTAGATGTTTTATATCTGTTCTTTGTGTTACCAACCTTGATTTGTGCTTTCTTGCATTCTAAACGTCCTTGATGTGTTCCTCACATATGTTAGTTTGTCCAATTTAGTGTACACGACAATTTCGTGTAGAAACACACCTATTTCTTTTTAAGTTTCCAATTTTGCTTTCTAATTTATCATGTTATTTTCTGATGAAGCGAAAGAAAGAATTTCACGAAATTAATCGAATTACAAAAATATGTTTATATTTGGCATCTTTGTTTGTAGTTAAATACCGAATAAAATAATTCTAGAATGTACTATTACAAAACACCATGGAAATAATGTCAACAGTAAACATTATAGGAAAATATACTTCAATGTAACAAACATATATTTTTTATTTGCAAATAACAAAATGGTGTATGGATATAAATTTTAAAATACTCCAGAAAAGTAAGAGTTATAGAAGTTTTTCTGACATTTTAAAAAATGTTTTAACATATTTCAAAATGCTACTTTTTCATATCATCAACTTAGAGAAATATAGAAAGGATATTTCTATTTTAATACAATCAAGGTTGTTTTTAATTCAGTCCATCACAAATTTCCTTGTAATGAGCTATTTTAGGTAGTGTGTTCGGTTTGAGTTATTGCGCATAGCTTTAAATAATGCCATATGAAAGAACGGATCACATTAGCAAAGAAGGGAAGTCGGCCATAGTGATCGAATGACAGATTGAATTTTTAAATAATTAGAAATAGCGGATTGTAGTAATATACAGTATTTGGAGCGAAGGCAAAGGGCAATCCCCATGGGCAAGGTGTATCTGCCATATAAGTATACATTGAAGTATAAATTGGAGGAATATGATGCTCCCAAGTTAGTGCAACTGTGTCCAGGTGAAATAGCCGTGAGAAGGGAACTTATGGAGTTTGAAAGAGTTGTGATGGGATGCCTTTGATTAACTGCTGTGATAAATGTAGTACAAAAAATTAGCATTAAAAAGACAACGAAAATAATCAGAGATTGAATGAAAACTATCAATGCTGGAAAATCATGCGAGAAAAGAATTATTCAAAATACCTCGTGTTTATTTGAATTATTAATAGCGCACTTCCGAACCATGAGGTGAGGTTTATTGACTTACACGGGGATTGTAATCTACTCGAGGCTTTTAACTACTAACCACTCTGCTTTGCAGCACTTCAATATCTATCATCGCATAGACTGCCTTGAAATTGAATAACAACGATGGAAGTTCAACAGAATGTATCCAAACACTTTCCAAGTGACATCCTCTTCATATGAAGCGATTCTGGTGGCTTATTCCCGGAAGATTTCTCCATCTCGCTATTACAACATTCCTGAGTGTGTGTGTGTGTGTGTGTGTGTGTGCATGTTTTGAAGAGTCTCGAAATACCGCGCGATAGCGAGAGAGTCTTGTAAATAGACTGAAGTTTAACCCAAATGTTTCAAGTGTTTAGGGAGATGGTGACACAGCTTTGGAATCCGGGGAATAAAAGGGAAACGTTTAGTGCGTGTTTCGTATTGAAATGTTCGTGTTTGGATTGATGGCAAAATCTCCCTCGCTGTTCAAATAGCAGAGAAAATTCAATTTTGCAACTGTAAATATGTTCCGGCTGTTTGATAACAAATCCCTTGGCGGATCTTCTTAAAATGTGAAATACAAACTCGAAAAGGTCTCCCCGTCACATGACCCTCGAGTTTTGTTTTGTTTCTGTGCATTTAAAGCCGCAACTAACAAGATGCATTTCTTTTTCTTTTCATAAAAAAAAAAATTTTTTTTTTTTCGGCGACGGGTTTCAGATATTTTTCATTTTTTGCGCTTTCTTTTTTCCTTTTTCGTATTTTCTTTCCCTTTTCACCACTATTCGCTTATTTTCCTTTTCTTTCTCTTTGTGCTTTTCGTTTGTTTCTTCTTTTTTTTTCAAGAGCAATATTGCATTCTGACGTCAGCATGACGTAACATGGGCTTTGTTTTGTTCATTGTTGAACTAATTATACAGGAATTTATCGTTGGAAATTTCATTGTTTTATTAATATCAAATAAGTATCTAAATGTTTATGCACAACTTTTTTTTTCACTAGCTATTAAATTGCTGTTCGTACGGAAGTTTTTTTCTTGGTTGTGATAATTTTATGTTTTTAGTGTACAGAAATTTATTCACTAACCTCATGAGAGGTTTTTTCATTTCGTAAACATTCATTACTCATTTAAATCTCAATTAAATAACCGAACTACATCATGATTAGCAGTTATTGGTCACGTAGTAAATACCCATCCTTCTCAATTAACACATCCTGCAGAAAAGTAGTAACAGATGAACTTATTTTATGAGAATGTTTTGGGAAAATCTAAGGCTAGAAGAACCAATAAACAACGAATAAGCTAATGTGAGTATATTATACGAGGGTGGCCTGAACGGTTCTCTGCCTAACAATGAAAAAATGAATTTATATGTTCAAAATTATTATTTCTCAACCTAATTTCCCTTAAGACTCATACATTTATTATAGCGATGCTTCAGCGTCATTATCCCTTCCCTGTAGTGGTTCTCAGTAATATCTGCAAAACATCCCTCTATAGCTGCAATCGCATCTTCATTCGAAGAAAAACGCTGACCAGCGAGGACGAATTTCAGTTTTGGGAAGAGATAGAAGTCAGAGGGAGCCAAATCTGGGGGATTGGGTGGATGTTCGAACAATTCATAATGCAGATCCCTTAATTTTCCCATTGCCAAAACACTTTTGTAGACAGATGCATTTGTCCTGAAGAAAGATGACTTTTTTCTTCCTCAAACCAAATCTTTTCTCACAAATGTTTTCGTCTAGTCTGGCTAAAACATCGCATTAATATTCTCCGATTATTGTTTTACCCTTTTGAAGATAATTAATAAACAAAATAGCTTTAGCATTCCAAAACACCGATGCTATGACCTTACCTGCTGATGGAACCGCCTTTATCTTCTTTAGCGCTGAACAACCGGCTTCTGTTCACTGTTTTGACTGCTGGTTTGATTCTGGTGTTGCCAATTTACTGGTGAATCCAAATCCCATCCATAGTAATAAATCGATGCACAAAATCAGTTTTATTCTTGTTAAAACGCTCCACGTAATGTTCAGAGATTTTCATGCGAGTGCATTTTTTGATCGGCTGTGAGCAAGCGCGGCACCCATCTTGCGCAAAGCCTTTTCATATGCAATTCTTCGTGAAAAATATATCCTACACGTTCATTTGAAATGCCTATAGTCTCAGCAATTTCACGCACTTTGACTCGCCAGTCATCCAATAACATATCGTGCAACTGATCAATGATCAAGTGTTATTATCCTTTTTTGGACGTGTTTCACGTGGATCATCTTTAAGGCTAGTACGGCCGCGTTTAAACTCGGAAGCACATTTCTTAACTGTCGAAAACGAAGGAGAAGAGTGCCCATAAACCTTTATGAATTTCGAATGAATTTCTTTTGGCGTTAAGCCTTCTTTTACAAAGAATTTTATAACCGCACGATACTCAATTTTATCCATTTCAAGGGATACAGACAACACTTTTTCTTTAGACAGCTTTATAAAACAAACTACTTGATAGAATGACTTGCAATTTCACATCGATGCTTATGAGTGTTGTAGCAACTTAGAAAAAAAATCTTGCCGATAGTGTCACCATCTATGGTCGAGGCCGAGAACCTTTCAGACTACTCTCGTACGTCAAAGTGTAAACGTACGTAACATTAGCGTAATGAGGAAGGATTCATGTTATATTTATATTTCGTCTTCATACACTGTTTAAATCTCTCACTCGATGAAAGAAAAATTATTTATTGGAAGTGGGCTAAGTTGTCCCAACATTATTCCAGATATCCTGGAATAACGTTGACAATCTGCTGTAGATTTCCCAACAATTACACTTCACGAGTGCAATGGCTTCTGCATGTGAGAACTGTTCATTATTATTCCAACTCGTGTTTGTTTAAAAACTTCCTGTGCAGCTTCACAGACTAACGCGTCCTTTAACATAGAATTACTCCATAGATACCTTTCGAACTAATTATCGCCCGTATTTGGGGCTATCTAAAAGTATCAACATTTATGGTATTATTAACTCCCTTGTTATAAGGACGAACTTCATATTTGCATCCGCTGCTGTGAAAATGTGTGTCATCCCATCTTTAAGCGTGTTCCAAAATCGTGAATAGGGGGGGGAGTTCAGAAAGCGAAATAAATTTGTTTAAAAAATGACGTTCATATGGACTTAGACGAGTACAGAAATTAATCTTTTGGCGGAATTGCACAAAAAGACAAAGAAAATTGATAACTAATAGTACAACTATGTAATATTATAAAGTAACAGTGGTTTATTATTACTTGGTTGGTTCCTTTTTAGTTTTTGGAGGATGTGTATGCGAAGGAGCATCGAAGACTCCTGTATCATTTGTTAGCCTTGTAGCATTTGGATTCATATCTTCTCTAATTGGAGGAAATGCCAGCTAAACCTCAAAGTGGGAGATGGCTTCCATCATAGCTTTGTTTAATGGAGGAGTGACGTGTTGCCAATTTAATTCCATGATACCATTCCATAGAAAGCCAAACACACTATACATAGTGAAAAGTATTAGCTAGCGACAAATTAGGTGAGCCGGTTGCGTTATAACTTCCTCAAAGAGACCTCAACCGTAATTTTTTATAAAGAATAATATATTAAAAGTGGAAAGGTGCATTAGTATTTTTTTTAAATATTTCAAAACAATTAAAGAAAATGTAAATATTTTAAATAATTTTAAATTATTAATATAGATTATAGATTACTTATAATAAAAATGAAAATTATTATATTTTCTTCCTGAACCTAGAACTAATCTATTGCTTTATCTTTACATAGATTAATTAAACTTGGCGTTGGTTTTTTCCCCATTTTTGAACCAAGAATCTTCCTGACAAGTTAGCGAATATCCAACAGATATTGAATGAGTTGTTACCAACTATTTTCACGTTATGCATCCTTTCAGAAAACTTTAAAGTCTAATTCAATTATTAGTTCAGTATTGTTTTTAGATATTGATATTTGACGTTTTTCATAAAAGGAAATCCGTTTTCCAAATGTATAAATATATAAAAGATAATCAGATCACCTTATATCGCCAAAACATCTACGAGCAAGGTTTTGTGTGCGATTTCCTTTAAAGTCGATTAGCTAATCCGGATCTAATCTGAAATCGCCTACAATTTAACAAATCTTCTCAGAAAGGGCATTTCCTTTTCATCAGGTTTCTATTTCCCTCTTTCCACACTCAAACACGGGAAGACCTTATTAATGCGGTGGTCTGACCGAGGAATTCTTAGCGACTTATATTACTTTGGCCATTAGCGTGTTTTTGTCACCAGGATGGAGTGATACATCAAGAAAGTCATCTATCTTAAAGTCTAGTGACACATCTATCAATGTCATTGGTCAGGTTGCCCATCGGTAAGCATGCAAAGATCGCTGTTGATGGATCGTAACTTTAAGAAGTCTTTTTTGACATTGTGACGTTCGATGTCGCTGTATGAATCACGAGAATCACACAGAACACTAAGATGATAATGGATTTCTAACATTAGCGTGTTCAGAAAGTGAGAGAGAGAGAGAGAGAGAGAGAGAGAGAGAGAGAGAGAGAGAGAGAGAGAGAGAGAGAGAGATGGTAAGCTAAACTTCACTAGTAGAATACACAATGTAGAAAAAATAATTTCAAAGATCTCTGCAACAATCGCTTGTTCCATTGCAACAATGGGGAAATGAGGTTAAAATGAAATTAACACGTTCTGACCACGTGTACAAAGCTTTAGGAAAAAATAAAAATCGCCTGTTTCATTGTTGTAATAATAGGAAACGCAGTTAAAACTTTGTAAATGTAAAAGTTAAAACTTTTACATTTACAAAAAACTGTAAAGACTTTGGAAATAATAGGAAAATGTCTCAGGATTTTATGCAAATAAGTAGCATGTTATTTGAATAAAATAACGTGTTACTTATTTTATTGAAATAAAGATAAAATTATATCGAAAGTGTTATCCTTACAAAAAAAATCTTATTTCTTGAGGCATGATTCCGCATTAAACAATTATCCTGAATTATCCTGTTACGCTATGTTCATATAACGAGCTCTAGCACTGGCTAAGTTTTTTCTCGACAAAGATAAACATTCTTTCAACAAAACGTCCTGAAGATGGCTGCGACTATTTCAACATACTGTAAGGAGTTTGCAGACGACTTGCATACACAAACAAAAAAGGAAAACTACATGGAAAAAAGGAAATCTCTTTCCATTCACGAATAGCAAGGTCTTGATGACGTAACTGATATCAAGAATGTTCATCAACCCAAGACTCTGCTAATCAATCAGCATCACAATAAGCAAATACGTAATGCAAATTAACTTGGAATCTGTCAAACTCTGAGACAACGAACTAGATCAAGTCTTACAAATGTGATTTATGGTGTGTGTAATAGTATCGAAGTGTACTGTTAGATACACACCGTTGCAAAACACGTTGAAAGATCGTCCAACTCCTTTGCTGGATCTCTCTGATGATCTTCCACCTAGAAATAGTTTCATTGCACTCCGTAAGTTTTAAATAACACCATCGTCAACCTTTGTCCTAGTTCCTTTCAATGTGATGTTTGTCCTATTCGTCGTAGGTTTTTGTTACATTATTAACCTAAATACATTATGAATCAGATTCATTAAAATACTTAAAATGATTGTGTATTAGATAAGTTTGAACTCTTTCAGTCTACCTACATCTGCACATCATGTCTTCTACATGATGTGCAAGACGTAACTTTCAGCCTCGATTCACTATTTTACATCTTCTACACTATTTTACAATGAAAGACGATGCAACTATATCAGTAGTTTATCTTCTTTCATTCTATGGAAAAGCACTTCTCCATAGTTAACAAATTATAAATAATTTACAGATTTATAAATTATAGATAAATTATTATATAGATAATAATTTACATAGGGGAACATTCAGATTCCATTCTAAAATTCTTATTTTCTTTTAAAAAATCTAATTTTTCTTAAACATTTCCTCTTACGATTTTCTGGAAGATCGAAAGTAAGAGAACGGTTTTTTTTTTTTTTTCCGAATTTCCTTGTGTTAATCATTTAGCTTATACTCTAGCGATATATATATATATATATATATATATATATAAATTAAGACGATAAATTACTATAAATTAAGACGATCCCCCAGACCACTCCCTATAAGTGGTCGAAAGGTGGTCCAAATCACGTTGGTTCCACTCAGTGACACCCCCTCCCGACCAATG
Source organism: Typopeltis vanoorti (assembly GCF_054136105.1). NCBI lineage: Eukaryota > Metazoa > Arthropoda > Arachnida > Uropygi > Thelyphonidae > Typopeltis > Typopeltis vanoorti. The sequence goes on along the minus strand of NC_143561.1, from coordinate 94,604,800 downwards.
AGCAGAACCCCTCATATTCCAGAGGAAAGTACCTACCGACAAGGCCTCCTCACGAGCAACTCCGGAGCACCCTCCCCAGACACTCAAAATGCTCTCTCAGGGCAAATCCCCCGAAATCTAAGCCCTCCCCCGTCACCCGTAGGAAAATTCCGGAAGAAACATAAGAGAACGAAACTCTAGAAACCCTGCGTCTCATTTATTCGCCTCTTACGACATGCATGGACTACAGTAGCACTATTCTTATCCGGCCACCACACGGGGTAATTTTCGCAGTTATATACGCAACAATTATTGCTATTATAGAAAGATAAACATTTTTATAAGTGTTTAAAAAAATAAGTTTTTTTAATACCTTTAAGCTAAGTACAGTTTATTATAGGTTTTAAATCTTTCTAACGAATAATTGCTTTAAGAGATAATAAAATACTGAAAGGGTGTGGTCTACTTCACAGCTGTATCGATTGTACTGTACTTGTAGGTCTCACAGTTCCCTTTAGTGCACTTCCGACGCTCAGATAAAGAAATTTCTATCCAGATAAAGAGGAGGCAACGTGGATGAGGTAGGATGTCTTCCGAAGAAGAATTATGGACAGATCATTGCAAAAATGCTTTCAGACTCGCCTCTGGCTGCTAACAAGTGGAAACTCATCCTATCATTCTTTCAGCCGCTTCCATTAAATAGGAGAGAAAGACAGAGGATGGATGAGGCCTTAGAACAATGCATCCAGAGGGGCCTTGCGACATTCTAGAAGCCTCAGTTCTGTGAGCCCATAGTCGATTCGAATAAAGAGACGCACGTTCTAGTCAGGCTCATAACGACATCCTTGTAAAGAATTTATGCAAAGCTACAGTGTTTTAAAGCGATTTAATCTCTCACATCCCAATAAGAAAATATTGTTATGCATTCTTTGCTTCTAAATCTGAATCCTTTCAAAGAAATATCAGGGCATTTACACGTATCGTACACCATATTACGATCTTCTAGCTAAACAAGTTTTGTAGGAGATAAATTTGCACATTTGAATATTCACCACATTATTTGTTGATATCATTAATCAGCGATCTACATGAAAATCTTATCCATGTCATCAACAGTTGTAGCTTAATATTCTGGCAACAGAACAATTTATTATCATGTATCTTCGCAAAAGTAGCTTTGTAACAATATAAAATTAAGTTTCTTGAAGCAGTAAAAACACAGTTATTTTATGAATGCATAACAAGATTTTGTGACCATGTTATCTTAAGCTTTTGTGACTCCTTATCCCGAAACATTGCAAATCTATAGTACACGAATACCATGAGTGGAATTTCTTTTCTATTTTCATTTTTTTTTATTTCTTTATTCTTTATTTTTTTTAAATTCTTTTTATTCCTTATTGTATTTTAAATAACTATATCGACATTTTCTATTAAATAAGCTTAGAGAAACAATTGATTGTGTATAGCTCTTGATTTAGTTGTCGAACTTGAAACATTATTTAATATAAATTATTATTGAAACAAAAAAAGCTCAGATTGTTTTCATTAATAGGCTTAAGACTCCTATAGATAATTTTAAGTGTGTTCCTTAAAATTATCGTATAGATAATTTTAAGCGTATTTTGGAGTTCATTTAACAATGATCTCCAAAGAGTTCATTGTTAAACTCCTAATTCAACTGAAAAGAGTAGTAAGAATGACGGATATAACTAGTGGATTCTTATCCCCCTGTATGTAATTCCAAATGGATAAAAAAAATCCGAACCTCTGAGGTCTATCACCGGACTAGTTTTATCATTTGTTATCGTAACATTCGAGTATAAATAATCTTAACTAAACCGCTCAGTGAAATCTTTCAGATGTTATGATAATCAACAGATTGGCAATTGTCAGCTACATAAATTATTCCTCTCATATAACTTCTTAGTACTACTAATGCCCAACTTAATTTTCGATTATTTGAGTTAATTTTTTCTTGTAAAATATGTAAAATATTATAAAATATAAAATATTTTTAAAATGTTTTATATTTTAAATTAAAATATTGACCTTAAATATAGGTGATGGATAGTAAATTATTAATTTTCTTTAACACCAACAAGTTTTTAAAATGTGCTTTAATTATTAAAACGTTTAGAAGAGTTGTGAGTATATAAATTATATATATATCATTGCAAATAATTTAATTGTTCGGTATAAAAAATGCTCTAGATTAAGTTCTAAGAGTAATTGTTTTATTTAATTATTGCCAAGTTCGTTGCGCTTTGTGTACCTGAAATTAGCAACCGTAATAATATCAATGAGCGGATGCCACAAGACTGTTTAGATATTTCAGTTAATATTTTAGTTAACGCGAAGTCTTCAGTGCTTAGTCACGAATTCAACAATAAGAGAAGTGAACCTTGTTTCCAAGTCAACAAAGCGGAACTAATCTGCAACATTCTTGGAACTTTCCAAAGAGAATGAAAATTTAACCATGAGCAAAGTGATGGCAAGATCATTTATTCTGTTGAACTGTGAAGTTGATGGGCATAACATGTGGATCCCTAGTAGCCTTACTTGCTTCGCATTAATCCACCGAGAACTGACAAGGTATTTGAACCGCTTCTCTTGTTGCGTCACATTTTCTGTAAGCGAATCGATGACTTTAAATCTCATTCTTTTAGAGGAGTATTCAGTTCGGAGAAGAGAGAGAATTCGCACGCAGGCGAGTGTAACCCTTGAAATGTTTGGAGAATAACTATTCGACAGATCAATCAACACGACGTATGCTGTATGCTTGTCCCTTGTCCGTTTTGCAGAGATTTACGGCCTTTATTTTGTGAAGTTTGTACGATAAAGATTTTAGATGCTTCTCCAGCAGTCTGTGCATGAATGGCTTGTTTCGTGTGAATATCCGCTTGTGTTTTCTTAAACTTCAACGAGCTCCATAGTCAAACACAATAATGTCCAAGAAAGTTAGTAGAAGATGAACCCTGGAAAGAGGGGGATAGGTATGTATACTAATTCACGTTCTTTTTAGTTCTTCGGGAATAATCGAAAGTACAATTGACAGTTATTGCAAAGCAAACAATTCCATATGCACTTTCTGTCTAGAGAAATAAAATAAAAAACATACATTCGATGTAATAAAAAAGCAGACGAATCCATTGTTTAGTTTCGCAACAAGAAATTTTTTCAAATAATTTTATTGTTAACTACAGCGACAAAAATATCTTCAATAATATGCCTGTCTAACAATGCAAATTTCTACTAATAAATCTACCAGCGAATTAATATTTGTTGATGTGATTTAAACAGATCTTATTGGTTGAAAAGATATCTTATGTTTACGGGTTTGGTCTTCCTTTGAAGGCAGTGTGGAATGGCAAATCGGAAGCAACTCGAGTTTCGAATGCACAGACGGCAGCCCAGTTTTTATTTATGAATGGAATTCGATTTCTACGAACCACATCGTTCAGTGAAACATAGAAGCGTTTTACAGCTTCCGTGGTGTGCATTTCGGATGTTAACACTTGGATTGGCATGCTTGAGAAATGACTGTAGTGGGTGTATAAAAGGACGCAATGTCATTTTAATACGCCACTCTCCGTGAGGGAAAGATCATTCTGCTCTTTTCATATCACATATAAAGAAATCATAGAATTTTTTTTTTTTCCCCAATGGCTTAATGTTCTTTCTTCATAAAAATGAAGTTATAGTCACTTGATAAGTGCCTTTGGTTGTTTCGTTTTGGATTTTAATTGTTGGATTGATTGTTTATTTATTGCCTTCGAATTTAACAATTACTTTTATTGCCTTCAAATTTTAACAATTACTTTTATTGCTCGAAATTCCCTTAGCCATCGTCTATTAAACGAAGTTTTTGCCTTTCTTTTGCAATAACCAATCACTTATTAAAATAAGGGAAATACTTATCAAACGAAATTGATTCGTGGAAGTTTATCTCACAAAGAAGCACGTGATTGTTCGACAACGCAAAATTACGTCAGTAGGAACCAGAACAAATAATAGAAGTTTACATTATCTGTGTTTAATTACGATATCTCTTGAATGGTTGCTATCTATCGTGAATAAATAGTAGCGCCCTCTTTGTGTAAATATTCAAAGGCGTAACTTATGTAAGATATTTCTTGACTGGCGACATCTGTCCAGAATGGTTGATAACGAACTGCGTAAATATTGAAACGAATGTGACTTATTTTCAAATTTATTCAAATAAGAAATACGTCCTTTTTCTACTGTAAAATGCATAAATATCTGTACTATAGATTATGCACGTTTCTTATGTATTTCTATTTTTTTGTTTTTTCAATTAACATAGTTGTTGATAAATTAAATTCAGTACGGTCTGCAGATAAAATTTAGAATTTGTAGAGGGATCTTCAAATAGCCCTTCCGACCGAATAGTGACTACAAGATGAGTAATAAACAAGTGAAGTTGGTATGTTGAAGCATTTTGGAAAGATAGAAATTGTAAAGTCTCATGACCCGTTATGTTTTTTCTTTTTTTTTTAAGTAGACGGGTGTCATTTCTATTCTTTAGATTTCAAACAACCCAAAGAAATTCTATGGCTTCGAAAGAGCCTAAAAGAACGATTTTCCCTCTAATGCATGTTGTGAGTTTTTTTTAAATAATTATTTATTTTTATGTGAAAAAATCGCTCTTTCTAAAGTAGCTGCATTTGGTTAACATTTTCAGGCAGTTCTCATTGTAGTTACGAACCAAACGGTAGACGTTTCAATCGAACGAGAACCTACAAGACATTTGAGATTAGGATCAAAGTGGATAACAAATTTTACAATTCATGTCCAGGAAAAAAAAAAAAAAAAAAAACTAATGAAAAATAAATACGCTTTGTTCAAACACTTAAGCGACTACATGGAAATAAGCATGAAGAGAGTATTATGCGTAGGTATCAGTTTACCTATCAGAATTTATACGCAGCTATATTTGAATTATTTCTGGTAATACCTTAATATCGCTCGCGACTTTTCATTCATTTCGAATCAGTCGAAACAAATCTTTCATAACGATAAATAAATAAACAGGAAAGACACCCTCGCAACTCAATCATGTTCGCCATCAATCATTTCGACTTCCGTATTTCTCTTTACTGCATTTTTGCTCATCAGTTTGAAAGGAAAACGTCGTTATTCATTCGTCAAAGAGGGAAATGGTTTTACACTGACTTGAAACATAAGATGAGGCAATCGGAAGAAAAATGAAACTTGTCTTGCAGTCGTAAACGGACAATTACATGTTTTTGAACTCTTGACATGTTATGCCGGTTGATTCCAGCATCAGCCATTATCTCTAATTTCCATGGGTCGGTTTTGCGTTTTATCGGAAACATGTGAGCTTCACCAAGTTCGCATATCCTAATTCGGTTGTCAGACCACTAATTGGTTTACGTCATACAAAACCAATGCACAGATCACCGTCTAGCTTTCCAATTAGCTTCTGCTTGCAAACTGTGCCTTGGCAGTTCAACTGGCCTCTCTGATGAGATTATAGTTATTATATAATGGTGATTGTCATTTTTTCCCGCAAACACTGTCATTGAATGCGCATTAGAAAGGATGTTATCCATTTCGCAAAGCATACATTTTGTTTGTTAGTTATCAGGCGTACTATTAGGTAAGCCAACCTTTGTAAATTAAAAATAATGAGGAACTAGACATGTTAATCCAATATTAACCTTCTATGATGACATGAAAAATATTTTAATCATCGAGGAAAGGAGTGAAAGAGTTCACGTGCATTTTGGCAAATACTAAGTGCAGATGAGAAGCTTATTTATTCAGTAGCATCTTAAATGTTCATCGATATAATAGAAAATCCCGGTAAATGTGCATCAGTACATTACCACAAGACATCAGAAATGAATGGATGGCTCACATTTATCCAATGTTTGTCATAATAGAAGTTAATGGACTGATAGAATTATAAAAACATGTTCAAAATGATACCTCGTGATTTTACAATAATCTTTCCCTTCTTATCCATTCGTTTCATCGCCTCTATAAAATGAACTATCGTCTGTACAGTTTATCATAATCACTGGCATTATTATAATAATCAGCTGAAATGGTATTTGTTTCCAAGAACCAACATACATTTCATTGTTAGCTGTTTCAACACTCATCATTATTATCGCTAACAAACACTTAAGCGCCCACAATTTGCCAAGTATTCTTGAATTTTGTAATCATAATTCCAGGATAAAATGATTATTCCTATGCTTAGAAGTATGCTATATCTGTAAATTCGTGTCTGTTACTGACCGGTTTCCTGGTTGCGAGACGAAAAATCCGAGCTTTCGACAGGAAGCCAACCCCCGCTGTGAGACTGGCTAACTGATAAACGTAGCTCAATCCAACCCAACTGAGCTACGGAGGCTCTTTGTTTCAACAATAGGATGACATATACGCTTAATGTTTCAGTTTAATGATTGTTGTACCTGCTGCAACAATGAAATGCGAGTATACTTGAAAGCAAATGGAAAAAAGTTTTGTAATAAAATTGTTATTCAATATATAAAAACTTGTTTGTACGGAATGCATTAATTCCTTTATATATACATATATATATATACATATATCATTTTATTCAATAATTGGAAGAGAAAACACAATCATCCACTATACAAATAATTTGTTTAGAGTAGTGTTAAATTACAATAAACAAATAAACAAACGAAAGCATTCTCTTCGACAGACAAAAGATCTTTCTAAACTTTTAAATTTTTAATAAACTTTAAAGAAATGGAAGACTGTCTAAATGAAAAACAGATGATATAAAAGCACTTCTGTTGTTCAAATAAAGGAATAGAATTGCAAAAGAAACGTAATTCATGTCGTGTGATTGCTTTTATGTGCTGTATGAACGATACTTTTCTAAACCCACGAATTTAAGGGGGTGTGGCTTAACTTTGTTTCCTTAGAAACGCATCATTCCTTGCGCAACACAATAGAACGACCTGCCAGTGATGACGCTACACGAAAAGCTAATGTGACACAAAGAGCATACGCCCTTACGTCATGTGCGTCGGTAAGAACACCCAGGGGATCGGAAAGTAATCTGATCCATTATTGGAAATAAATCTGTCGTATTAATCTCTCTCTCTCTCTTTCTCTCTCTCTCTCTCTCTCTCTCTCTCTCTCTCTCTCTCACACACACACACACATCAAAAACCAATTAAAGTTATGCAAAACTACTTAAAGCTTTTAAGCCTGATTATACCAACAAGAAAGACAAGTATACTTCATACAAGAATAGATCAGAATTACGCTCAATAACATCGGGACATGTTATATCCATTGCAGTCGGTACGCTATTCGATAAGGGATGTTATTCCTGTTTTGTTGACAGAAAAGACTACGAAGATAGTCAGTGTGACACATGATATCCCGACAAAGAATCTTTCGACTTTGAATGCATTTTAATGCTACTCGGCAAAAGCCTTTTGCTGTCATCCTAAGCATTAAAAAAAGTAGATTTCTGTCGTAATAGTGTAGCTTAGAACGTTATTTCAATTTATTTATATTCGCAAATGAAAACATAATATCCTCCATTTCAGTTTATTTGATAGTGTTCCTTCTATAGGAATATCATCCGTTGTCATGGTAACTGACTCCATCAGCGAAATTGTTTACCGACTTGGATATTATCTAAAATCTCAAAGAAAAATACGTATGTTTTAAAAAAACATATACTGTAAGAAAAATTTGGATTTTTCAAAAAGTATACTTGCAAGTTTTTTGGGGGTGGAGGGGGAAAAGGTCTACGATTTGACATTTCTTTCATTTTCTATTTATGAATTGTTCTTTGTAGGTCATGCAGTAAAGATGTGTTTACCCAATGGAACGTGGTATATCAACGAAGAATGGCCGACCGAATGGACCAATCACAGTCGCTGCGGAAGGGCTGAAGTGAGTGCCGTAGCAAATATCGTATTCAATGAAAGTTTACGACAGCCTTAAGGCCGTGGTAAACGTTTTGAATAAAAACAGTCTTTCTTCTAAAACCGATTTGAATGCCGGAGGTCAATCGTATACAATGTGGTGTTGACACAAAATAATTTAACGCTTTCATCGGAGAACACAGAATATTTAATTCTTTTGAGAATTCTTTTGAGTGCAATATAAAAGCGTTTGTATTCATCCCATGGGAGAGCTGTTGTCTCCTCTTTATCCTTGAAGGGTTGAACCATTTTGATTTGAAATCGAAGCAACCAAGATGAGGCCAATACACGATGTGTGTTAAATGCGTTTGTTTATTTGGCCAGTTGGCCTCTTCTGCCCGATGAGAAACCAACCAACTCTGTTTAACTCATCTTCAATTGATCTTATAAAAGTTCTTTAAGTCTCAAAATCCAGGTCTTTAGAACTAAAGGACATTGTCTATACTGATCTTTCTGTTTGCAACAAGAAGACGATTTTTCTAATAAAATGGAGATAGCAGCAATGACGATTTCTTAATTTTTATATCAACTTTTGTCTATGGAAATCCAATCCGAATTCGAAGCGATTTTTACATTTCTTAGAAATTATAATTTTTTTTTTTTTTTTTTTTACGAAGTTTTTTTTCCTACAAAGTAGGCTATGGATTCACATGATATGTTTATATCAGGAGAGGATCTTGGTATTATCAATGATGAGAGAAGATGAAACGTGGTCTCTCTTGCATAAAACAAGGCAGGGTTGGTGGCATTAACAAAATTGTCCATCCTACTGAAAAATAGTAAGATCAACGTTTAAAGCACTGATTATAGAAGATCTTCTAGCTTGGAATATGCGAACATTTTAAAGCTAAAAATACGAATGGAGTGTATCGTCGTAAGCACAGTACATCATTTACATTTAAAATATACGCACAATATATTTAAGGTTAGAGATCATCGGTGCCATCTGGTGAGCATAAATTTCATGCTCATTTTTCTCTTCTGACTACGCACTGTTTTAAAGCCCGAATAATCGTTAAACCAGTGGATATCACATGATCTGTCTTTAGGATTAACAACTCAGTTTGTGTAAAATTATTAAATAAATATAAATAATATAGCAAAGAAACTATTTCTAGGTGTGCCTTTACTACTTGTTCTTATAAAGCGTCCAAGCATCCTGCTATTGACATAACGACCATATATCATGGAAATTAGAGAGGAATCAGAAATTGTTTACGTCTTCCGATGTGTTTATTCTGAATAGCAATTCGTCTTCGCACCTCTCCGAAGTAGTGGCAACGTTCGTAGGTAACGAAAATGTTACACTTTTTTCCCTTATATATATAAGAACTGGCTTAAAGGGGCGAAGCAAGAATGCTTTTCATCTTCCCCGTTATCTGTAGAGGACAGTGTAGGGATAAGGTGTTATGTTGGGATAAGGTGTATTGGGCTACTAAAGCTCTGATCATGGCAGGAGGGTAACAGCAATAGCTAAGCTTCAGTTACAACTTCATTGACTACAGCATTGCCATATTTAAAGGTAAAGCCGTCTCTAAAATTTGGACGATCCCTGGGCCACTCAATCGTGGGCGAAAGACCGTCCATCTCAGCGTTGGCTCCACTTAGTAATGGCTTTCCACCCACCATCACCACCGCTCAAATTCCGAAGAAAAGCATTCACCGACAAAGCCCCTGAGCTGGCCGTGCCGGAGAACGCTTCCCCGGAGACTCAAATTGCTCCCTTAAGGCAAAACCTTAAGAGAGCGAACTCAAAACTCTCAAGTCTCTACTCCCCAAGGGGTAACAGCAACAGCAGAGCCTCAGTTAAACTTCATTGGTACAGCATTGCCATCACCGCATCTCACGGTCGATCCATTTGCTTATATTGAAGTCTCACGGTCGATTAACTCATCTCCGAACACACTTTTTTGTCCTTATAGTCCTTATAAGGACTGGCTTAAAGGGGCGAAGCAAGAATGCTTTTCATCTTCCCCGTTACCTGTAGAGGACAGTTTAGGGATAAGGTGTTATTGAGCAATTAAAGCTCTGATCATGGCAGCAGGGTAACAGCAATAGCCGAGCCTCAGTTAGAACTTCATTAGCTACAGCATTGCCATCCATTACCCTCCCACACTTTTTTGTCCTTATAGTCCTTATAAGGACTGGCTTAAAGGGGCGAAGCAAGAATGCTTTTTATCTTCCCCGTTATCTGTAGCGGACAGTGTATGGATAAGGTGTTATTGAGCTATTATTAAAGCTCTGATCATGGCAAGAGGGTAACAGCAATAGCCGAGCCTCAGTTAGAACTTCATTGGCTACAGCATTGCCATCCATTACCCTCCAAGGGTATTGGATTCGGAATTTTCCCGAATCACCACTCGATTATCCACTTTTTTGTATCAATTTTTGTAACTTATTTTAAAACAATTATGAGAAAAATTTTGGTGTTTTTTTTAAACATTTATATATTAGATGGAAAAAACGATAATTTAAAAATTATTTTTAAATATAAATTTAAGTTTCTTTAATGTTTTATAAAAATATTAAAAACATTCTTAGGCTTTAAGTACATATAAATGTATCATGCACATAATTTGAATATAGCACACAACAAAACATAACTAGCAAATAACACTGAATGTTGATGATGTCACTAAACGCCATCATTAAATATACACACTTAGGAGGCAAAACATGATGACCACTACCCTGGTAGTGTTTTGGGCCTCTTTTGGCTGAGATGACTGTTTGCATCAGTCTTATCATTGACCGACAGATGAACAATTCCATAAATGTTCGATGGGATTTCGAATGAGGGGAATTATTCGACCAGGGGAGTACAGAGCAGGCTTGGGTATGCTCTTCAAACGATGGTTGAGCCATGCGAGACTGATGAGAGGGGACATTGTCTTGCTGAAGAGTGCAGATCCGCCGAGCGTTGTCCCCATGTTGGACAATACCTGATCGGAAACTGTTTTCAAGCAAAAATTACCAGTCAAGGTGAGTTCATTGGAGATGACAGGGCCCCAGTGATGTCTGAGAAAAATCCTAATGCCGCTACCACCAATCTGTTTCTGGGCAACTGTGCAATCTACTTATTTTCATTCGAAATATAAGTGTAATGTAATTTTATAATATTCATCAGTGATTTTTCAATGCAGTAAAAATTATTTGATTCCAGGACATCAAGGATACGATATAAAGCTTCAGAATATTTGCTGATGAGTAGTTTGAATTCTTTTTAAAAATTATCTGGAAAATCAATGCAGTTGAAAGTACTTCATTCACGCACGTGTTTCCCAATACTTTTTTTTTCAGTCTGGCTTCAAGGTGATGTTCATTCTGACCAAATACTCTCGCATGACCACCCACATGTGGATGTTCTGCGAAGGATTTCATCTTACCATGATGATCTCTGCAGCCTCCGCAGAACAGAAAAATTTAGACATCTTTGATGTTATCGGATGAGGTAAGTACTGGAATTTGTCTATCGCTCTGTCTTGAGTGTTTTGATCATCACACTAGTAAACATTTTTGTTCAGCTTTTGATGTAAATATTTATGCCTTTTAATTCTATTTATTTTTCTAGCCAAATAGTACAGAAATAAAGCTATAAGTGTGTTGCTATCGAATTCGGCTAATAAAAGGTTAAAAAATTGAATGGAAAGTAAATAGAATGCAAACGATTATTTAGTTTAGTACTAAGCACATTATTTAGTGAAAATAAAATTCTCATATAGTCAAATAAATTCCACTTGCACTGAATAATCTTTATATGCATCTACAGTTTATTTCACCGACTATTTGAAGACCTGATTACAAGGGCAAGCTGACCTGTCCTCTGACGACGATAACAACTCCATGGAATGAGAAACATGTGATTGGACGTACCGTCTGCTATCACTTTTCGTTCGCTTTCTCCACTACTGATCTCTCTCTCACTCACTCTTCAGGTTACGGAAGAGCACGGCAGGAAAATAATTTAATGCTTCCAAGTTATCACCACTTACCCGAGTACTACACTAATAAATATGTTCAGTGATAGTATGTTTCATTAATTCTTCTCTCACTCTCATCGCTTGGATTCTGACCATCTTTTTTCCGTAGAAAAGCTAAACATTTCTATGAAAAATGAAGCCGAATATTCCACTAGGGAATTATTTCTCACTGACGTGTGTTGTATTGTAAAGAAATCTGGTCGCCTTCATCCCTATGCTTGCACATAATATAAATCTGATTTCCTTGAGGATTTTACGTATCATCGATTCTTTATCGAAGCCCACTTACTTCCCTTCGTACGTGAATTATATCAAAGGTATATTTATCATCATCTCAAAGAGCGTCTGGTTTTAAAGTATTTATTTGCTAAGGCAATACTTTGCCACATAATAAAAATACGCGATGCAAACTGTAATTGTTAATATACAAAACTATTTTAATAATGATGAAAGACGTTACTTATTATCACTCGACATTGAGAAATAGATTCATCATCGAACGCTACATTCGCAATATATAGATATTTCAGATTACAATTCTTACATCACCTTCATCCTTTTCTTATTTGGCACTAACACGCCAAAGAATACGAAATCCAAAATTTATCTTCTTGATGTTTATAGACGGTGATTGGCGTCCATCTTTCTCTGAATCCATTATTGAAGTTCGCTTTGTGTCACCGAAGGCCCTTCATTCCGTTTAGAGTTTATCCGATTCATTCTTTAACAGTTAACCGTCCTGTTTATTTTATATCTCGTGTGTACTTATTTTCTACTTCGAAACTCTTAAAGTGTACTTGCATACCCCCCTTTGATAAATTTCACTGACTTCGTGAAGCATGCGTATTGTACGTAGTCAAACCAGTCCTAGTAGAGTCATTGTTCAATTGAACATGCATCTCCAATTTCCCGCATACCTCGTGAGAATGTTAAAGCACGAAGTTTGTGGGTATATGATTGCGATTTAATTTTATTCGTTTTTCATTGTTTATTTCTTAATTAAAGAAATTATTTTGCGATGTAAAACTTAATGGTGATTAATGCTAATTTAACATTGGTCCCCGCGGTTAGTCTAGTGGCTGTGCGCTTCGCAACCATAATCCGGGGAAGGAGTATCCCAGGTTCGATTCCCGTCTAAAACGTGAGGAACTTGAGGATCTTCCTCAGGCATAGCCAAGTTAACCGGTCTTGGGCGCGGGCAGTAAGGTCTTTTCCGCCAGTTTTTCTGGCATTTTTCATCCTGCAAGCAGGAAAACCAGCCCTGTGAGCATACGCTTCTACTACAGTAAAAAAAAAATATCCCCCCTCTCCCCCCAGCGGCAGACTAGGCGACAGGTCGGTTGGGAGTGGTACTAACAAGTAGTCGCATCTAAGTAACACGAGAACACTGCATAGGAAGCGGGAATAACGCGTAGTAAAAGAAGAATGCTAATTTTACATTCTTCTCTTTCTTGCATGTAATTTAATTTTTTTCTTATAAATATACTGTAATTTATTTTATTATTTTAATATTAATTTATTAGTTTAAATAAAATAAAATATTTTTTAAAATTTTAAAAATATAATATACACCTTTTAATATTTCATATCATAATATTGAAATGAAGATAAAAAGTACCAGTTTTGAGGTTTGTTTTCGGTTTAATTAAGCTACTTCTCATAATTGTAGGTTTCCTTTACAGATCGTATTTACGGAAATTCCCGAAAAGTGATTCGAGAAAAACATGTTTATTTAACGTATTTCAAAAATAAACATAAAGAAAGGATAATTTTTTGTTTTGTTTTTGAAGGTTAAATTTTCAGTCTTCGGAGAGTTGATATTTATAATAGTACATTGGAGTATTATTGTTTATGGATTTGAACATTTTTTCTCTTGTATTATCGTATACTGTAATATGTAGTGCAGCAGAGATTTGAACTAAATATCTAAGATTTTAAAGAAGCAATAAAACGAATTTTTCCTTCTCGTTATCTTTGGTTGCCAGATCCCCCTCGAGTCCCATTGATTCACATCTAGCAACAAATTGCATCTTCAGCTGGCAAATGCCACAGTAGGAAGAAACGTACCGTGTCTAGAGCCTCGTGTTTACCGGAATGGTAATAGGGTGGAAGCCAGGAAACCTCATTTAAATTGCAATCGTGCTATTTAGAAACTGAAAGATAAATTGATTCTTAAATGAATGATTCTTCAGAGTATTCTGTCAATCCGTCTCACCTCATCATCTTTAAGTTAATTAAATGATTCACAATATTACTTCACAAAGTATAGAGGGAAATATTAGTACACATTGAAATCCTACAACAACCTAATTTTAAAAATTCCAAGTTTCCAAAATTAAAAGCAATTCTTTCAACTAAGGCTTTTCCCCTTCAGATTTTAGTTCACCACTTGTTGCTGTTTAGCCAATGAGTATCTTGAAAATAAAGAAAAAAATCTACATTTCAATTTTCCTTCATTTTTTATCATGAGATATTTTGAATGACATCACTTTATATGAACCAATCATCTGATTTAAAATTTATTTCAAACTGCTCCACAGTAAAATATTTTCAATTCATTATTCTTCTTTATAATAAGAATATTTTTATAAATAATTATGGGAAAAAGTGTCAGTTATTTCAATTGAATGAATAAATTAATATATTTTAGAATTGTCAACAATATAAAGAAGAATAATGCATAAAAATTAATGCACCATTTATTTCAAATAATAAACTAAATATTATAAACTTCAGCTTACTATTACTACAATTGGGGGGGGGGGAGGGGAATGTAAGGAGAATCGACTGTGAGATGCGGTGATTAATACCCTTGGAGAGTAATGGATGGCAATGCTGTAGCCAATGAAGTTTTAACTGAGGCACGGGTATTGCTGTTACCCTCTTGCCATGATCAGAGCTTTAATAGCTCAATAACACCTTATCCCTACACTCTCCTCTATCCTCTATAGATAACGGGAAGATGAAAAGCATTCTTGCCTCACCCCTTTTAAGGATACTACAATTTTTGTTTGTATTTGTGCACCTTTTGGCGAATAGTACAGTAAAGAAATAAGCTCTGACTACTGAAACTTGAGTATTCAATCTAAGTCTACCTACTCACTGATGAGACCTCAAAAAAGGTCGCTGTAGCCCGTGAAGTTTTAACTGAGGCTCGGCTGTTGCTGTCACCCAGGGCCTGCTTGATGGGGTAATGAATGGCAATGCTGTAGCCTGTGAAGTTAACTGAGGCATGGCTGTTGCTGTTACCCTTCCAAATGAGCGTTTCTGATCCTGCGGGTCGCTCATTATTGGGTGATCCGGGGGAATGTTACGAGTATTTGGAATGGTATTCCCGCACTTAAACAAAGGGAAACCGGTCTGGGTAGTGACCTTTTCTCATAATGTAGAACAGTAATACATCTCCTAGGAGCTGTGTTTTATATTATGGGAAAATACTGAAGACAGTGATCGGATCTTACTCCACCTTTACTACGAGTTGCCCTAGCATTGCACTACTAGGTGTTGGCTTACGCTTGGACACGCCGAACTTTATATAGTTTTCTATATTAGGCATGAAACTCTTAGATTGGATTTCCTATCTTTGATTTTCTTATTCGGCTAAGAAATAATGTGGTATTCAATATCCACTTAATTTTGAATAACTTCAATTTTATTTTACATATTTATGTATATTGAAAGTTATGAAGAATAAGAATGTAACTTAAAATTAATTCTTGTTATATTATAAATTATATAAATTATAAACCAAGTTAATCAATGAGAAAGTAGTTTAATAAATATAATTTAAGAATAATTATAATTACATTTTTTCATTGGGGATTTTAAATTAAGTTACATTGATAATAAAATATTTGGGCTGCACTTGCCTCACAAAGGTTCTGAAATCATGATATCCATCATATATGCAAATTTAGTGGGGAATTTAGTGTGCATATCTTTCTAATTATACGCATTATAATGAATTTTTATTAAACTCCGTTTCAGCAGCAAATGCATCTTTATATCATTGTCATTTCGTAATAGGCCCTACTGGCCCCTTACGTTCGTATTAGGCATAGCCTATTATGATTTGAAAACGCGACCGCTTCGAGGGTATGGTAGTTAGCCTATGCCTACCAGTGTGTATCACTCATAAATTAGAATGGCAACGAAATTGCGGTTAGTGAGTTCATGAGGGGATCAATCGACCGTGAGATGCAATGATTGATTTTATATGAGATGCCCATATAGGGTAACGGATGGCAATGCTGAACCAATGAAGTTTAACTGAGGTTCGGCTGTTGCTGTTATCCTGGGTAATGAGTTCGCTCTCTTAGGTTATGCCCTAAGGGAGCAATTGAGTCTCCGGGGAAAGTGTTCTCCGGCACGGCCCACTAAGGGGTACTTGCCGGTGAATTATTTTCTTCGGAATGAGCGGTTCTGCTCGGTGGTCGAGTTTCCTTGAGTAGAACCAACGCGGAGATTTGTACGGTCTTTCGCCCACGAATGAGTGGCCTTGAGATCGTCCGATTTTTTGAGATATCACCTTTACTTAAACAGTCGGTGATTGATTCATTCAATCCAATACCCTTGGAGGGTAATGGATGGCAATGCTGTAGCCAATGAAGTTCTAACTGAGGCTCGGCTATTGCTGTTACCATCCTGCCACGATCAGAGCTTTAATTGCTCAATAACACCTTATCCATACACTGTCCTCTACAGATAACGGGGAAGATGAAATGCATTCTTGCTTCGCCCCTTTAAGTCAGTCCTTATAAGGTTAGTGAGTTATCATTGGAATGTGTTCACTGTCAAATATTTTGTTGCCATGCTGGTCTACTTCTAACACGTCAAATCTCTTTAGTAGGCTTGAGTCACGAGGAGTAATAACTATGAATACCAATAGGTGATAGCTTATTTTCAACACCACTCTCCAACGACAGTTGTCCTTGCCTCTTTATTATGGGACTTGCATTCCACATAAGGTTGTAAACCTATAGCAGATTAGTACAGTGGATCGATTGAAGATTGTTAAAATTTTATTTATTTATATAATATGAGTTTCTGTAGCTCAGTAAGTTTCGATGAGCCATTTTTTTTAAAAAATATCCGCGCTCCAATTTGACCTAGGTACCTTATCTAAACATTGTCATCAACATAACCGATGCTTAGCAACCAAATGCATAAACATAACGGGAGAATTCCCTCCACAAATTTCTCCATGGTTGCAACAGCATTATAATCACAAATTATTTTGTTAATTAATAATTAAAATTTTTATTTCAAACGTGCAGTTAAAACAGCTGATAAACAACAGAGCAAGTGGCTTGAAAAGGTTCCATGATTGGTCTTTAAAGTAGTTTCCGGATTAAGTACAAAATGGAAAAAGTGCATTAATTTCACAAAATTAGGGTTGTCTGGTGCACCTACGGTATTAATGTACTAAGCATTTACAAACTTTTGTGGGTAAGAGTTTTTTCCATATATATAATAATAATAATATTAATAACTGCATAATGATGCTCATGTGATTCTTGTTGGTTGGTCCTTTCGAAATAGCCTGCAGGGACCAGAAACCGAAACAAACTTCTCCGATGCAGTGCATACACTGCTTGATAAGACGTCAACCGATACCCACATTAGTAAGGTGCATCGTGCCATTTAACGATTCACTTGTTTGTATAATGGGAGGGATACCATGCTCCCAAGTCAGTGCAATGACGTCAACATGAAATAGCTGCGAGAAAAGAACTGGCGGACTTTGAAAGAGGCGTTGTGACAGGATACCATGTTGTGTTATGGAGCAATGAATTATGTGATGTTACACCCTCTACCAAACAGATGGATGTGGGGGATGCCCGGTGAACATATCTTACCGTGAAATTTGGAGGTGGCAGTGTGATGGTATGGTCATGTTTTTCCTGGTATGCCATCGGACCTCTGTTTGCGGTGTTACGAACGTTGATCTTTGAGAGGTATCTGAATTCTGGACAATGCAATACTTCCTACTTTGTGGAGGTTTTACGACTGACCATTCTTTCTTTCAGCAAGACAATGCACCATGTCATTAGACTGTTGTTGTAACCGCGTGGTTTGTGGACATGAACATGACCTGACTGATCTTCATAGCCAGTCTTGATCTCGACCCTAATAAACATCTACGGGGTGAACTGGAGCGTTAGTTGAGGTTACGAGACGTCTTCCCCCACCCCAGGATCAAGAAAAATGGTCCAAAATTTCCATTGATCGCTGTCGTACGCTTGGGGAAAGTATGCCCCGTAGGACTGCTGCAATCATCGCAGAAAAATGAGGTCTTACATCTTATTAAAGCGTGCGCCATGGCTGTTTGTTTGTTCCTCACATTATGGTGCCTTTACTTCTTTCCAAGCAGTGTACATCCCTATATAGCAAACCTTTTTCACATCGATGTATATGCATTTTCATATATGCCACTCCAACTGTTGCCACAGTGGACATTTAGATAATCGGAAAAAATAAGATGCTCCATCACAATGGAAATAAGCAAGCCATCGTGTCAGTAAAGAAACATCCCTAAAACACTTAGTTCGAAAAGACAGGACTTAAATTTAAAATTTTATCTAGCAGAAAACTTGCAAGAAGCAACACATTCTTCTTTTTTGCGCATGTTAACGAGTTGGGTATGTTAATAAGCCAATTAAACATTTACTGAACTGAAAGCTGCGAAAATAGGCTCCGATAACAGACGGCAACTTATTAGCAAATGTTAATGGACATTCAATGCAGTTAACACACATACACAAGTGGCGGAGACAGAGAGAAAAGCAAATGTTTGGATATAAAGTTCTTAAACTTGAAGAAATTGTGAGCCATATAAAGATAACATTTTTCTCTGAAAATTGGTACGGCAGAAGATAAATTGCCAGACAACAGAAACTGACAGTTCACCGATATTTTGTCCAGAAAAGTGAATGAATGTCACTAGAGAACTGTTCGCTGCACCTAAACGTCTGAATGAGTCTCCAAGGAAGCGAAATAAGTTCGATAAAATGGCCTTGAAAAAGCACAATTTGTATCACGTGTACTCTGAATGGGTGTGGAATATAAATAAATATTGCCTTTTCACTTAATTGGCTTCAAGGACTTTGCTGCTCTACGCCTATATCAGAGGGGATGTAAGAAAATATAAAGTCACGTATTCTCGAATTTATTGTTTCTTCCCTTCAGCGATGATAATTGATCTCCATCGAAAACAAATTTGCTTTCTTTCTCTCATGTGTTTTTGATTTTTTATACATTTTTTTCCTAAAATGTAACGGACTGCTCTGTGTATGTGACTGGCATGTATTCGGGGAGATAAGAGTTCGAGCAACCAGTGAAAGCAAAATCTTTATGCAGATATACGCAATATGCAAAATTCTTGGTCACCACGTCTTTTAGGCCACTATTTAAGAATGCCGCCAATAGGATATAATATAAATCTAGCGAATCACTTTATATTTGATGCCCTTCTTCTTATGTATGAAATAGTTGTCGGTTTTCCCATCAGCAAATCAATATATTTGAGCCTTCGCCATAAGAGAAAGAGATACCATTGAACTGAAACAGCGTCACAAAGTCAGCGAAAGTTCTAATATTGTTACTTTTAAAACAGCCAATGAGAAAAGTTGGAGTCAGCTCTTTTTAGGGCGTGAAATCGTGATGTCAAAAGTCGCTGGAAATGGAGCCACTCACAGAGATAAATACTCTTTTGTAGAAGACTTCGTTTTCATTAAATTTTTAAACTTCGGGGTACTTATGGCATAGAAATTTATACGACTGGTGACAGAGGTGAGCGTATTGTTAGATGGATATCAAAATAACTAACTGTGACGAACTTAATATTTTGATCTCTTTGTTGGATTCTGCTCAGTGGTATGCAGGAGGGAAGACGACTCATCCTTGAAGGATGGAATATTCCTGTTCCCGTACTGAAATAGATTGAAAAGTACTTCCAATATGCTATTATTGGGGGTAATTTTCTATTAGAATGAATCAACAACAAATAAAATCCAGTGGTAATTAAATATGAAACTGACAATCCTTTTTCACTGCTATTTGAAAGATGGCGGCAGATGAGACATAATCTCGAAGCCTATAAAAGTTTTCGTATGGACTGCTTAATATTTGAAGATAACAACGAAATTAAATAGATCGTATGTCCATACTTGCTATTAATACTCATACGATCTATTTAATTTCGCTATTATCTTCAAATATTAAGCCGTCAATGACACTTTTCGAGATTGTCATCATACGAAAGCCTCGGGGAGATGTTCGTAGATACGTGTTTCCTGTCAGTGCGTCAACCAGACGTTTTATTAAAAGACATTGCAAATATTAGCGGATAGAAGCCAATAAAACGAAAACAAGCAATCAAACCAGAATCGGTTTAATACCAGATAACTTCTGCTATTGTCTGTATCTCTTTCTTACTGGATATAAATTTCCTGGGGTTGGCCAAGTAACTGATACTGTCGGTGTGATGCTGCATCGAAAAGTGTTAATTTTGTGATGATTGATGCATTCTTCGTCTAAATTAATTCTCTTTTTTTCAGAGGATTGTGTTTCGTGCCCAATTAAGGTATTTCGTATCCTCCTCAGATAACGATAGCATAGATAATACCATAAATTATTTAAATATAAAAAGCCAACAGGCTTCATTTCGGCGATATAAACATTATTTAAATTAAGGGGATATTAAATCCCACATTGTTTTAAAACCGAATAAGAAACTCGAAGATAGTTTCATATCCTGTCATAGCCTGTATCAAATATCAACTAACTGGAGAATTAGCTGAAGAAACGGTTTGGAAAAAGTTCCTCTAGTAGGCGATTAGAATCGAGCCCATAGGATGTCTGAAGAAAGCCTAGCTCTATGTGAACAAACACCATTTCCAGATGCTGCACAGATTCTTGAATTCAGTCATTTATAGACACCTGCTAATATAAAAGTTTGTTTCAATATTGAAAATCACTTCGTTCATATCTAGAATGCTGCAGTTAATGGCCGCAATTTATGGCGAGAACTGAATTCTGACTTTGATAGATACTAGTTAAGCGAGAAGAAACGCCACCTGGTTGCCGCGATTGTAAAATACTTGGAGGGCGTTTAATTAAAGCGCTCAGCGAAACAACACGTTATTAAATGCCCGTAGCACAGCAACATTTCATTTAGGATCCATGAACAACATCGAAGGTCGCGATCAAACTCCCCTGTATGTGTTCTTCTTTGTAGGAGAATATGCATGTTTGAGTTCTCTAAAGACTATCTAATCATAACTTCCATAAGGTGGAAGTTATGATTAGATAGTCTTTAGAGAACTTTTTTGACTCTAAAAAGTTGAATTTGTTTTAAAAATATATTAAATATATAATATTTATATTAAATGAAGGCAAAACGCCATCTACTTGCCAAACCGGGCCGCCATCATTGTGTGTAGTATCATGCATTAGTTTACATTATTTGCATACCTGAGTGCCTTCTAATACAGGATTTTTCCAAAATATGCCAATATTTAAAATTTTTTCCTCCTTGTGTGTATACCTCAATGGTTTGTCATAGCCAAGTAACTCATCATCACGAGGCATCGGGCCCAACGGGCAGCGAGCCCATGGTTCGTGATGATGAGTGTTTTATATCGTCTATCCATTCTCTGTATGATCTACCTCTTCTGTTTACACCATCCATAATACAAACACGAATGACTTTATCTTCCGGTTTTCACTCATTCTGCAGATGTGTCCAAATAATTCCTTCCGTTTTATAATCTTCTGCATTAGATTCTCTTTTGGTTGTATCTTCCGATAGAGCTCTTCATTTGTGATTTTCTGTACCCATCCTATTCTTAGAATTTTACTGTAACAAGTTCTTTCAAATGCCAAAATTATTTTTCTTGATTCTTTATTTATTACAGGTTTGAGATCTATGTATGTTTACAGTACTCTTAGTTTTGTTTGCAGGCATCGCTTTAATTTTCCAGATGCTATCCATGGCCTTCAGATTTGTTCTTCCCTTTGCAATCCTGATCTTTATTTCTTTTTTACAGTCCAAGTCATATGTCAGTTTACTTCCCAAATATGTGAATTGTTCTACATTTTCTATATCACTTCCATCCACTTGTATCTTTTGTTTCATGTTTTACTCGCCAAATACCATTGAGTGTCTTCGTTTTTTTCAACTTCATAACAAGTCCAAATCGCTTCCCTTCCTCAGTTTCAATTTAACAGTTTCAATGTTTTTTGTAGTTCTCTTTTGTCTTCTTCAATAATAACAAAATAACAATGTCATCTGCAAATCTCAGATTGTTAATTCTCATTCCGTGTACAGATATTCCTTTGGCATCTTCTTTCATTTTATCCATTGCTCTTTCTAAATATGCGATGAAAATGCTTGGTGATATTGGGTCTCCCTGTCTAGTACCTCTGCTTGTTTTAAACTATTTCTCCAAATCATCACCTATTCTAACTGCTGCAACTGCATTCTTATACACATCTTTTAACACGTTCATTGCCAATCACGCGATATCGCGCGATGCGAGTTCTCACCAAACGGCCGATCACGTGTTATCGCGTGGACGTCGTTAACTAAATAAAAAAAAGTTGGTCACCACACGAAATTCCAATTTTCAGCTTGGCAATGAACGATATCACGCGATGCGAGCTCTCAGCAAACGGCCGATCACGCGTTATCGCGTGGACGTCGTTAACTAAATAAAAAAATTAAAAAAAATTGGCCACCACACGAAATTCCAATTTTCAGCTTGGCAATGAAAGTGTTAATATAGCTATTAGGTTTGTTAATTGCTCAGCGAGGCGTGGTTAGTTTGGTGTAGCGAACACGCAACTGTGATTGATGAGCAAATGTGATAATCTATACTAATTGGCCTTTATATGGCGATGTTTAAACGGCAAGTTGAACTTGGTGCATTCCTTGAATTCTGTCTCTCCTCTTGATGTTCTTCCCATTTTCCTATTCCTTTCTAAGCCTTTTTAAGCCAAACAAATCAATCGAAAGTTTGCTTATTTGGGTAATGTGATCAAAGTACGAAATAATCTGACTCACACTTATGAAAAAAAAAATGTCCCTTTCAAGTCCGTGTGCGGTTAACGAAGCAATCAATGATGACAGCGGAAAAGCGCTATGTTTGTTCACTGAAGTTCATCCGTGTCGGTAGAAATTGAATAGCCAACGTTCTTGTTAATTAGCAGACAATAACATTAAATTGTGACATGTGCTGATAGTTGCATTTTGTTGCTAATTGTTAAACCAAAACGAATTCTAAAATGTTTTGAAACGTTAATTGTTAATTAACGTTTCAAAAAAAAAACGTTTCTTAATTGTTCAACCAAACAATTAAGCTGTTAATTGTTTGGTTGAACGTGTAGCATTCCCAAAAATCGTTGTTGCACGATGGCTTTAATACTGGTATCTGTAACAGTACTTTAGGTATACGGAATGATTGCAACAATGCTATAATCGTTGCTGTGGTGATTTGATTCTAACAGTGATCAAAATGACGTAATTAGTGTAACTATTATTTCTAATAACATAGTTCAAAATCAGCATTTATTTCAAAGAGTGGATTCACTTCAGTACAAAGTGATATCATTGATAGTGCTATCATTTCGATAAATAAATAACTTTTTGATAAATTTATTAATAAATTATTAAAGAAATTAAAAGAGAGCCCTTAACCAGTTGGAGGTTGTATCTGGACCATAAGGGAATTTTTTTTTTTTTTTTTTTTTTTTTTTTTTTTTTTTTTTTTTTTTTTATATCAGACTTCTCTCAGATACCCAGTGATTCCGGATCAACCTTTAAATTTGGACACCGCCTATTAGGGTGGAACCAGATTTTGACACATCTTATTCAGATGTCATCAAGGCTTATCACCGGCTATCTGTTCTTGTTAACCTCTTTTATAATAAAAATACCAGTCAAAGAGACAATCCAGAGCATCATGTGACCTTGAAAATGATTCGAAGGTCATTATAGAAGTATTCGTTTTCCTGACGTAATTCCTATGCATAATTTAGTTTTTCTTTTTAGTCCATTTTAGGAAAATTATGAGGTTGACTATAGAAAGCAACTCGTTGGATCGTATTTATTTAAAACTTCCGATCGCAGCGTCGCTAGTCAACTGGCGTTCATTCTCAACGTAAGTTACCAGCTACTGCAAATAGGCAGCAGTTGATGAAGCAAAATTATTTTGCTGCATGAAGCGAGGCAATTTGATCGACATAAAAATAGATTTATTCGTTCTTTCTACTTGTAGAAATCGTATATTTATGTGAGAAAACAGTTACGTGCGTTTGCAGCGACACATGGTGAAGCATTTGTCAACTAATTGCGCAAAAAGGCATTTTTTATTCTGACAAGTGGCGTCACGTTGTTAGGACAGAATTCAGCGACGTGACGCAGGTTTTAGAGTTCGATCTCTTGCCAACAAGAAGAAGAGATTGACGATAGCTCAAAGTGGGCGGAACTTATGGGCGGAACAATCTTTCTTTCAGCACATATTTATTCTGTTAAACACGTCTGAAAATTCTAACAGAAATTCAGCTGAGTAAAAATATTCATTAGAAATAACCGGAAGGCAAAAATTAAAGTGTAGAAAGAAATATTTTCTTTTTAACACAAAAATTAGACTCTTAATGTACGACCTTTCTGTTCATTCTGTCGATTATTATAAAATAGACAGAATGAATATACTGTCCTTTTTGATAAGTGGTTTCTCTTTGTGTGTGTGTGTGTCTGTCATTATGACTGTTGTAATTTTTTTAAAAAAATAAACCTACAAAGAAAAAAAGCATATGAGAATATTGAGGTGACTTGTCCATAATAATGGGATAATAACACGTGACTTTTTATGCGTCTATGAAATTGAAATATTACTGACAAAATCAGGAAATCTGAAGGGTTACCAGAGAATATACCAGAGATTGATGAAAGAATAAACTGCAGTTTTAAATGGATTGTAGTTCAGTTTTTCTTTTAATTTCTTTCCTCAAGTTTTGTTTGTTTCTTTCTTGTTCAGAGTTTTGAGGTGCATTTTTAAGAGCGAATTAAAGCACTTCTTGTCCAGAATATGGATTTGTGTAATTTTTATTTGCATTTCAGGGAATAGTATGTCGCCTATCTAAGGAAGAAAATAAAATCAACAGGTTAGTCACACACACACCCACCCACACACACACACACACACACACACACACACACACACACACACACACACACACACACACACACACACACACACACACACACACACACACACACACACACACACACACACACACAGAGAGAGAGAGGGAGAGAGAGAGAGAGAGAGAGAGCGATGGGGGAAGTCGTATACCAAGTTTATATACATCGGTTCTGTACACAGGCATTCTCTGCACCAAACCATCTCCGTCCTATCTGATGAAATATTCATCGATTGACTGACTCGCTAACCGGAAGATGACAAACCCATGAATGCGTCTGCTTTTAAAAATAGATATCACGCATAGGCGCGTGTACCAGGTGTCCTAAGCTTATCGCGGAAATATAAAACAAAAAAGATACATGCAGACTATAGAAATCTATACGGCTTAAAGAAATGGAAGCTGAAATGGTAGCCGGCGGAATATACAATAAGGGGGAGAATCGACTTGAACAGTCAGACTGGACAAAAATAAAATATGGCTGTAGTAGAGCGACGTCTAAAAGAAACATTTAAAGCCTAAAGTTAAATAACAATATTCATTGACGTGACACAGATTTTAAATTCAGATTTTAGTTCACATTGAAAAACACTCAATCTCTTTATTAAAATTTAATTAAAATGTTTAATGTGCATTTATCCCCCCCCCTAAAAAAACTAGTACCGCTTTGGTTCATTTTTGTTTCTTTTTTTAGTCTTTTTAGTATTAATACAGAAGTAAATTCATAGAAAAGTATGGAATTAATTTCAAAACTTGCGTTTTGTATAATAACATCAGTTATCTTCACAGAAATTCAACTGAGGTAAAATTTCGCTGCGACAGTTTCTTTTTTGCTGGTTGCAGCCTTAGAAGTGCGTTGTTTTGAATTATATTGTCGATCTTAATCAAACACTGGTTTAATAACTATCCTAAATACCAAATTTCATTATTATCATTATTATTATTTGGAAACAGCTTCACAAATGTAAGAGAGAAGTAAATATAATTTATTACTCCTATATATTTCGCTCAATACGTCATGAGCTTCTTTCAGAGAGAAGACAGAAAAAGTGGTAACAACATTTAAATTCTGAATACAAGAACGAGTTATACAGCATGATTATAATACTGATTCGTCTCAATTTTCAGTTGTAATCTTCAGAAATAGTGTTTGTCCTTTGCAGTGCCCAGTAATGTTCTGTGGCTTCCATAAAAAGTTACCTATTTTTAACAGAAAAGATTATTTTTATGGATTTTGCATGTAAATTCAAACGCAACAATAGACTAACGCAAACCAATGTAGCGTGGAGGAAAACAGGAGATAATTGCATTAACAATATAGCTTGCCACGCCACCTATCTCAGATTTCTCTTTCTTTATTAAAGTTCGGTGTTTTAAAAGTAGTTCTTAAAGTCTGTATTTGTTTTTATTTAATTAAAACTTCTAAGTTATTCTATTTTTAATCAGGCAATTTCTAAAATATCCTTTAATTTCCTGCTGTTTTTTTTCCTATTCTTATGATACCTCGTGTACAGTAAATGCACAAGGCATCTTAAGAATTCTCAAGTACACCATATGGTATTGGGCATTCTTCGATTGCAGAAGTGCATGATTAACGATAATAGCTGTAATGAGAATAATTTAAATAACTAGTTTATTAACTGTAGATATATTCCCATCTATAATATTTGTGTCGCTTTCAGTAACGGTGCGATCTATTTGATTGTGTTCAAAATGATGATTATACCCTGGGATATGTGAAATACACGCAAATCGCCCGAGAGCGGTTTGTTATGCGCAAATTAAACTGCATCACTTGGTAAAATATCTGTTCAAATCCCGAGACGTTTTGAATAGACAACTTGATCGGTCGATATTCGAGCGGGTTCTCAGCTGCCTAATTTGCTGCTCCTAAAAGGCAGTGTTAAGTGATATGCCAGCAAATAAGCAACAGATGATTTTCTATTTGTGTTTCGGAGTAGGATTTCGTTTTTCCCAGGATGAGAGCAGAAGATCATCTTCTGCTCTCATTGGAAAAATATAGGTTATCTTCTTTTTCAAACACAGATTCAAACTCACATGCCATTGATTTAATAGAATATTTAAAAAAAAATAGAGTTAGAACAGCACACATTCACAGCAAACAGGTTTAATTTGATGCCAATATTAGACGTGTGTTTCCATCTCACGTGGAAGTATTCATACAACTTCATTAATGCAGTCAGACAAAGGACAGGATTATGGTTCCATGAAAATTCATCGAAAAAAGAATTAATCAAAAGGCAACTCATCGAAAAGGCAATTCATCGAAAAAACAATTCACCGAAAAATGAAACTAAAATTTCATTATATTGATCCAGTCAAAGTGGAATTGATAATATCATTTGGAACTTATTTTCGAAAATGTTATGATAAAATGATCCATTTAGAACAAAAACCATGCAAACAGCTTCTAGCTTCTTGTACCGACAACTTCTAATTCTGATAAGTCAGAGAGTTATTACAATACATAATTTGGACACGTTATTTCCTTGTGCCCCGAATATAGCTGAACTGAAAACTGAAACGGTTCGACATTTTCTTGTAAAAGTTTCAAATAGCGAATCTGAATCAGATTCGCTATGTGAAACTTTTATTCATCCCAAAATAATTGCTGTATTGATGTCGCATATTACTGCTAGTAACAATAATAATAATAATGAAGCCTGCGTAGACTGGGCTTTTCCTCCCGAAAACAGGCAAATCAGTTCTATGAACAGACATAAAACAGTTATCGGACAAGAAAAACAATAAGAAACCGTATTGTTCTATAATTATTCCCTATTAAAGTAGCATTGCTTTCTCACTCTGCACGGTTCAGTATTTGTTCTAAATGGATCGCTTTTATCATAGCATTTTCGAAAAGTTAAAATTTTCGGTGAATTGCTTTTTCTATGAATTGTCGTTCGATGAATTGTTCATTCGATTAATTGCCTTTTCGATGAATTTTATTTCGATTAATTGCCTTTTCGATGAATTTTATTTCGATTAATTGCCTTTCCGATAAACTCTCCGCATACACAGAATTATTGCCTTTGTCATTGCAATATCAACCATTATTTCCTAACATTTATAGGTTTGTAAACAGTTACAGCAATGGTATCTTTCTCTCCTCGTGCCGATGTGATTGATTGCCAAACACTTCCGCTCTACATACGAAAGAGAATGTCAACTCGCTGCGTCACTCCATTCTGCGTTACTCATCGCAAAAGTTCCATATCTAGAAACTTTCTACTGTTGCGAAAACGTAATTCAAACCAGTTAGTTTCCTTATGTTAGAAACTGGATAAAAATACAATAAAAGAGGAGCTTACTTAGATTTTAATAACTAAGAATATTTTAAAGATTTTTTATGATAAGTTAAACATGTAGTACAGTACAGTCGTATTGCGAGTAGGCTAAGGAAGTTTTTAAAATTCTTTTTATTATCTTTATATAATCTGGAAACCTCGATCTAGAAATCAAATACGGAACTTTTCAAGTCACTTCAGAATTCCAATAAGCGGGACGGTGGCCTCACATCGGGAAGAGAAAATCATCTCCTACATAGAACTAATCACAAAGACCCATGTTCGAGGCGAAATTTGAACCGTCATCTGGATTTGTTACTTTAAAATAACAAAATCGGTTGACGATGCAACTTGTAAAGATGCGCACGTACAAAGTGGCCTTTCCTACAAAATCCCACCCCTTAATTTTAATCCCTCATTGCTGATTATAGCACGATCCTTGATTCATTCCATTGCTTATTTCTATCTGGTAAAAGCTAATAGATTATTTCGAGATTAATTATAATATAAATAGATACAATATTTTAAAAGGTGTATTGATATTTTCAAAAGTTTGAAATAACGTTTGTATTTTTAAAAGTTTACTAAATGTAAAATATAAAATATAAATAAATTACACTATTTGTTTTTGAAGAGTAGTAATTTATATCAATTTATTTAAATAAAGGAAACCTCTATCTAGAGGTTTCTTTTATTGTACTTAAGAGATTTTAAGTACATGTAATAGTTGTCTTGTTTTTGTTTTCAACTTTCACAATGTGTAATCCTATTGCGTCCTTCTATCTGGAAAATTCAATGCATGGTTTCATAGATTAATTATAATATAAATAGATACAATATTTTAAAAGGTGTATTGATATTTTCAAAAGTTTAAAATAACTTTTACGTATTTTTAAAATTTTACTAAATATTTAATATAAAATATAAATTTCACTTTTTTTTTAAGAAAAATAGTAATTTATACTAAATTATTTAACGGTAATTTATGTAAGAGTTGTATTGTTTCAAACTTTGACAAGTTTTTATGAAAAGTTAAGTAGATTTTCCCCCGACCGTGGTAGCTTCGATGTATTAAATGGGTTCGTAATTATAATACCCCGACATCAGTGATATTTGGTGTGTGTGTGTGTGTGTGTGTGTGTGTGTGTGTGTGTGTGTGTGTGTGTGTGTGTGTGTGTGTGTGTGTGTGTGTGTGTGTGTGTGTGTGTGTGTGGCGTAAACAAAAAATAAACCACTGACACATATCGAACAAGTACGTTTGTTGTGAAGAATTTCTTATTCTCGACTGTCAATAATGAAAATCACGTGAGTCACGAAATACCTACTAGTAACCATAGTAACGAATGGAATTTGAAGTGTTTGCTACGCTAAAAGTTTCTTTACGTATCCAAAGGTTTTCTGTTTATTCTCACGGCGTAAACACCCTGATCTATGCTTCGGGTTTGTTCATGAATGCTTCTATTATGACATTTACGAAGTTCACTGCGGACGTTTTCTTGAATAATAGAGGTCATGAGAAACGACACTTTCCTAAGCAGTTTGAGGAGGCACAACGTACGCGTTTTGATTGCTATTTGCCCCTGCTATGACAACACGACAGGAGTGCAGATGTGATTTCCGGTATAGCTTCGATTGCATTCATTTGCACGAAAAATATGATCGTATTGTTACTGCACATGGTATGTAGATTACTACGAAAGCGATAACTGCAGATTGAGAGGTTCTGTTTTTTAAGTCGATTTTATGGTCATCGCAACAAATTACCATCCTGCCTCACAATAACAAAGACTCGGAGTAACTGCTAATACGAAAAAATATGGAACAAGGTAATGAAATAAAAAAAAAAGTGTATTGTAGAAATATCAAGGCTAACGTAGGATATCCTGCTACGAAATAAGATGTCTTTACACGTACATCAGGTCTAATTGGACTTGTCTCAGCAAACATATGTGAGGTTTACAACCATTGTAAGTTTTAAATATTGTTGCTCACATAGTGCATGCTGTCAGTTTTCACTTATTACTGTGTTTATTCGTAAGTCGCCAGTAGAATTTCTATGTAAAATATTGAGAATACTCTTCATCTGAAAAATTTAAAATATTCTGAACTTATTAAGCAGAAGTCTGCCAATGTTATAATTTTTATTAAATAAAAAATAGGATTTATATATTTTTTTTTATATATAAACTTCTACCTTCCTTTTTTAATTCATCTTTCCACCAGTAGACATTCCATCTCTTCTATATTGAAATAAGCACTACAATGCTTGAGTTTAATTTATAAGGAAAACCGGAGAATCCGGAGGAAATATTCTTACACCATCCAACTCGATTATAAAGATTGTAAATATGTTTAGTGCATTAAGTTCGTTTTAATTTTAATTTGCGATTTGAAACGCAGTTAATAAATGCAAAACTACCGCCCTCTCTCGGTGGAAATGGTGATTGGAGAAAGTTTCTGCTACTTGAAAAAGACATTGCTAAAGTAGTGGTTCTTGAGTTTCATCGACATTACTGATTGAATGAGTACTGATGGACTTCCTTTGTTCACTAACGAATATTTGAGATGAAAACACTGTTGTGAAATGTCAGAGACACCGTACAATAGCTAAACAAAGAGGAAGTCATTGTGTTATTCGCAGATGACCCCTGTTACCCACGAAAACATTCCTTTACATGTGAATTGGTGAACAACAAACGAACAAAACAAACTTGTTTATAAAAAATTCAGAATGTTCTGTAATACTTCGTCAAAAGTAGAGCAAGGTTAGGTTGTTCGTTCTTTGTCATCCTCTGACAGGGGTGTTGTTTACTGTATTTCAGACGAACGTGTGTTTCCATGAACAAACTTCTTATGAAATGAACAAATTTTGTCAGAGTGGTGAGTTTCGTTTGGGTGACTCATCTTTTCTTGAGGTAAAACCCGACCCCCCCTCCCCAGTGTATAAAAGAGACCAAGTACGCAGGGGTCAGCAACATCACAAACTCTGAACCTTAATCGCGACAATGTCTTCTTCTTAATGGCTAAGGTAATGTATCTTGAGACTCTTATACAGTCGATAATTAAATTACGTCAATGGATTTATTTGACTAATAAATAGCTTATGATACGCTCACATACTATGCGTTTCTTTCTTTCAATAGGTTGTATTTGCCGTAATCAGCACTGTCCTGGCTATCAGCCTTGTCGGTGGCGAGCACCGCTGTCCCACCTACTGTGAAACGGTGCGGCAGAATGAATGTACCCTAATGGGATGGCAGTATCAGCCGCAGCAAACGAATTCCTGTCCTCGTCACTGTTGCTTAGTGTGCTACAGACGGGTAGGTAAGTGCTCGTGTGTCCTTGCTTTTCGCAGCCAATTCCTCCTTTTTTTTAAATAGCACTCTAGTCAGGTATCATTTGATTCTACGCATATTTAAATCATAAAACAGCATCATTTACTTTGGAATAATATAAGAAATGTTTCTTATTCTACCAAGAGCTCGGTTTTATCACTTAATTTTCTTGCCTTTGTAGGCGGATCCGTTTAACCTTTCTCGATGAGGGACGCAAATGGAACACCTGCATTTTTTATAGATCTTCTTATTGTATTATTATAAGCATTATCAATTTAGATAATATTTGGTATCGGTTTGTCTATTCCAATAACAAATAATATTCTGGAGATTAATAAAAGGTCCGTATTCATTCCTGAATGCCTTACGTATAAGGTACACAAAAGGTCTCAGATGTTTCAAAGATTTATTTACCAAAGTGAAATTATAGCACGGAAAGAGAATTCCATATCATTTTATTTGCATTTTATATTTTATATATTATATGTTTATATATATATTATATATATTATATATTATATATTATATTATGATTTTATATATTATATATGAAGCATAATAATGGACATTACACACTCAACAGATCAAAACAAAATTCATTAAGTATAGTGTAATATGTAACAATAAATATATTTTCCGTTTATTTTTCGACACTTTAAGCACATCACTTATTTCATTCCTGTAAATACGCTAATCATTCGAATTCACAGAAACATGCGTTATGATCTCCCATGAAGCAATTTAATACAGTTATAAGATAACCATTTTAAGCATTGAGTGCATCCGATCGCATTTTTCAGAGTATAATTAAAACTGAAATATCACTCTGAACTACTCATTTATTTCACATGCATGTTAAAATTATTTGAAATATAGTAAGGCCCAAGAAGCGAGAATACGTTTACATAGAAGAATGAAGCAGATTAATATAACCAAATATATTTTCTTCTTTTAAAACGTTTAATTTCTGGAAAGATTTCTTCTTCTTCTAGTTTAACATTCTAGACAATCAGGTAAGACTTATTCTAGTCAATGATCTTATTTACATTCTGTTAATATCTTGATGTGTAGATTTTTAAAAAAATCATCTTATTACAATAAATCTTGACCGGATCTTTTCTTGGCATAAGCACCTCACATCTGTAGCATCCTTCGTACTTTCCAAAAAATTTCATTTCTCTGTATGAACCCTACTTTCAATGGAACAATTATTGTAACACATTTTAAAATATAAAAGACTTCCAGTACTTTTTAATACTTTTTCATAGAGAAAAGCTTTCCTCCGCGATATTGTGAGTTTTATTGACAAATGTCCAAGGAAAGGCGCCCGTAAAATGCCTTTCAAATTCTAGATCAGCACAAATGAAAGATTAATGTCGATTAACATACTTATTTAATAACAATATAAATTTTTAGATTAACAATAACTTAAAAAGACAAGCAAAAAAAAAAAAACGATGCTCTCTTTCCACGGCAACAGTTGTAATCTGCTTGCGTCTGCCAAGTGTCAGAATAGTAATTTCCGCTGTCGGCAGAATATCATTAATAGTTGCGTGGTCAACGACAACGAAATAGGCGATATTGCGAAATTTTATTAAACCTTAAAATGATATTTTGATTTTCTTATTCCTCGGATATTCCACTACTTTGCACTATATAGAGCATTATGATAATGTGTATTCTATTTATAATATTACAGTATTATAATATTATAATTATAATACAATAATTAAGTAGCCTACATTGTAAATATATCACTAATTATATAGCAACTTCATCCAAACTAGCTGATTAAACTCCATTCAATACAGTAGTTTCGATGGTCGTAATATCAGGTGTTCTTTAAATATACACATAACGCATTTTTTTGTCTGCTGTCATTCTGTCATATTGAACCAGAATCTAAATTCTGGTTCAATATGACATATTTCAGTGGAGTCCGACCACAGAAGCGAGAGCTATCGTTGGCAGAATGCCAAGAATCATGTTGAAGGAGAGAAAGAAATCAGGCAATGTACGAATTGGTACAACACGCGAAGTCACGTGCTTCATACGTACAAGTTTCCAACTGTTATACAAGCAAAATAGTTAGCACTTTTAAAAGTACAATGATCATAACAGAGAAGTTAATTTTCCGACGTGTAATAATAAACAACTCGTCCCACAATATGGATTGATTACCCTAATATCGGAATGGATTCTCCTTCTTTTGAAATGTACAGAAATGTCCAAGGTCTCGTATCTGTGAGTATACTATAACCGTATAAAATTACTGTTATTTTGTCGATTTTTGTTCCTTTACATCACGTTATGTGTAGAAATGCATATAATGGAAGTCCACAGATCGACATGACCTTCACGCTCGATTGGTTTGATAACTTGTCATTACAAATGGTGTAATTAAGTCTTGTATTTTGTATTGGACATTTTCTCCACCAGCTATTTTGTTGTTTCGGTAGATTTAAATTGTGTTGCCTAGATAAATTTATATTTTTATTTAAAATGTTCTTGCTTCTTAAAAATATATTATTTTCTTATAAAATAAATAAAACATTTTATTAAATAATAATAATTTATTAAATATTTTTAAAATTTCTTAAAATAATATTAGGATATTCTAAAACACTATATTTTTCATTCAACGAAAAAGATTTTTCAAGTCAATTTTACTATTTTTAAATCGATTTTACTATTTAAATTGTGTTGCGAATGAAAGCTACTACAAAATCCCCGTGTGGTTGCCAGGATAAGAATAGCACCAATGTAGCTCATGCATGTCGTACGAGGTGACTAAAATGGGAACCCAGGGAGGGTAATGGATGGCAATGCTGTAGCCAATGAAGTTTTAACTGAGGCTCGGCTATTGCTGTTACCCTCCTTCCATGATCAGAGCTTTATAGCTCAATAACACCTTATCCTTACACTATCCTCTACAGATAACGGGGAGGATAAAAAGCCTTATAGTCCTTATAAGGACTGGCTTAAAGGGGCGAAGCAAGAATGCTTTTCATCTTTCCCGTTATCTGTACAGGACAGCGTATGGATAAGGTGTTATTGAGCTATTAAATTAAAGCTCTGATCATGGCAGGAGGGTAACAGCAACAGCGGAGCCTCAGTTAGAACTTCATTGGCTACAGCATTGCCATCCATTACCTCCCAACGTTTCCTTTACAGCCATCATTCTCCCAGAACCTTTATAAAGAATTCTTGCTTCGCTCTTTTAAGCAATTCCTTATGACTAATTGTGTTGCATAGATAATTTTATATTTTTATTTAAAATGTTCTTGCTTCTTAAAAATATATTATTTTCTTATAAAATAATATTGATTCTTAAACATTTAATTAAATAGTAATAATTTGTTAAATATTTTTAGAATTTCTTAAAATAATATTAGGATATTCAAATACACCATATTTTTCATACAATGAAAAAGATTTGTCAAGTCAATTGTACTATAAAAAAATTTGAATATAGTAAAATTGACTTGTCACTGTGTGAAAAATATGGTGTATTAGAATATACTAATATTATTTTAATAAATTATATATATTAGAATATACTAATATTATTTTAATAAATTATATATATTAGAATATACTAATATTATTTTAATAAATTATATATATATATAATGTCTTTTATATATACATATGTCTTTTAATCATTTCCGTGTCCTTAGAATTTAGGCTTAAGTGCTTGAGGACATCATGTTGGAGACTTAATGGATTTTTTACAACACTCAAAAAGAATTAAAATAGAATTTAATACTTCCTATATTTCGTGCTAGTCACTAGGATATCTACCGGGATTACAAAAACAATTAATGAAACATGAACACACAAATCTTACAATACTAAGCCCAACCACGTGGGTGACATTAAAAGTTCTATCTAGGTGGAGCGCCCTCTAAGGGCGGTAGTAGGTGGCCTGGAATGTAAGGTGGGACCTCTGGTGATGAGTGTTTCCCAAATCTTCGGAAGCTTAATGCACCCATATTTATTAAGATTTGGTTGGTTTCTGGGAGCTGCTGCTGCTTCTAAGAAAACTCTCTCTTTCTTGAATTTGCTGTGGTGGAGCATGGTGGTTTTCTTCCATGATACTCTGTGGGTGGTGTCCAAAACATGATCAGCCAAGCCTGAATGGCCATAGTTAAGTTTACATATGTAAGACTTGTGTTCCTCCAGGCGGATGGATGCTGATCTGCCTGTCTGTCCTTAGACTTGTTCTAGCTTTGTTTTGGGAATGTCCTTTACAGAAAAAGGCAGCATGAACGAGCATACGTGTTCAGACAAGATGGTCAAACTTCCTCATTCAGCAATCACTGTGTGTGTGATCAGCAATTTATTCATTTATTTTGGATAGGTGTGGCATCTTCAGGGACAACTTGACAGCTGTCAGCCATCCGAACAGTATGCAAGGCGTGGCGAGTATCTACCTCCTTAATAGCTCAGAGCGAATATATTTCTGTTTTATCTGAATCTGTCGATTTGACGTCAGCCGTTTTCACCATCAAATGAAAATATTATTATATAAAGAGACAGAATAGTTAAGCACGATTCGATAGCTAAAATACAAGATGAATTTGTCAAGGGGTGGCATGTGTGTCTTAGATAATGATATGGAGGGGGAAAAGGAACAATACCAAGAAAGATATCTTCTCTAATAGTTTATTAAAAATTACTGACTACATTAACTGTGGCGTTCTACTAAAATAGCCGAAGTATGGAACTTTAAAGTGTTTCCCCCTTGAGGTAATAACTGCCTCATAAATGAATAAAGTGTTTGCTAAGAGAGAATTAGGGAGTTCAACTATAAGAGTATTTCCTGTAAGATTCTGTAACATTGAACTGTGTGAACCATTTTAATTATTTGGAAGAATGTTGAATTGACAACTGGATGTCTAATGTTTTATGTTTGTAATTAATATTTAAACTAAGTTGATTTGCATTATCTTGTTCTCCAAGTTATACTTAATGTACATGTTGTATAACTCTGCATTAAATGTTTTGTTTTATTGATTTCAATTTGGTGTTTGCCTGATTCTCTTTTACTGCACCGTTCATAAAATTATCGGACCTTGCGGAAGTCTTAAACGTTAATACCAGACTTGGCCTGTACAAAAAGTGAAATTGTTAAACGTTAGTTGATGATTGATTCCTCTATATTGCTTAAACTAATCTGAATATAGAGTGGCGCAGTATAAATATAAATTAAATTTCTCTATATTTTGATTAGTAATCAACCAACAATTAATTAATTTAAATAAGAACATCGTTACAATAAAATGGCGGATTGAAAACCAGGATGTACGATCAACAATACTCAATATCTGACCTGAACTCTTCAATATCTATGTTCAGGAAATTAACAAAAGATCTCTGGTTGACAGGAACAGAGGCATGTTGTCAGGTGGATCGAGATAATTATTCAAGTTTTATTTTATTCCAATAAGAGAAACAGTACATAATGCAATAAAACGCGTTTATTGCCTGGATTTTCATAATCACTACTTTTAACGCTCTATTCTTATACAGTTATTATTAATAAATAAAGGTGTCTTACAAAATGTTATTAGTAAATTAATAATTCTTAAAATCTAAAAAATATTTAAAATATTTTCGTTGAAAGTATAATTTTACAATATTATAATATACTATAGGGGCTCTTCCCCCCCCCCCCTGAAGCCTACGGCGCCCAATCCCCCGAGTTCCGGACTGGTAGCCGGTTCTTCTTGAATTCTGATGACTCGAATTTTGCAGATTCGACACTCAGGGTTTCAAAAGGTTTCAAATAACTTGACAAAAACGTGACACCAAAAAGCTTACCATTTTATATTATTGGGTAGATATTCCGATTTTAATTTCAGAAAAAGGAAGCTTGCAGTTTTATTTTTTTAATGAACCAGTGGCTAAGATTGCTCTGTATATATGTTACATAAGATAAAACAGCTTTCACAACACTTTCTCGCTCTAAGACACCTTTATTTTTTATTAATAATAATGTATAAGATTATAAAATTATTACTCGCATCAATATCAATAGGGGAATCGACCGTGAGATACGGTGATTAATACCCTTGGAGTGTAATGGATGGCAATGCTGTAGCCAATGAAGTTCTAACTGAGGCTCGGCTATTGCTGTTACCCTCTTGCCATGATCAGAGCTTTAAATAGCTCAATAACACCTTATCCCTACACTGTCCTCTAGAGATAACGGGAAATATGAAAAGCATTTCAGGTGAAATATTCGCTACTAAAATTCTGCCTATTAATTTAATACCCGATTCCTTATGCTTCCAAAAGTTGACACACTTTCTTGAAATATTTGAGGAATTGCATGAACCAATAAGACTTTTAATTCTCTGAGGATTTTCAAAAAAAAAAAAAGAAGAAGAAAAGGCTCTGGTTAGTTTGTGGCAAGAAATTTCACAAGAAAAAAAATCATCTGCTTTTTTTTTATCAGTCTCCTAATGGAATAGCACGTGTTGTCCAGTTTTGAAAAAAAAAAAAGTTTCCACTGCCAGCCATATGTTTTTTTTTAACTTTTATCTTGTACAAATGTTTGAAAAGAAAAGAAAAATGTAGCTTATTTTCTTTTTTTAATAGTTTTTAATATAATTGAGTAATTGAATAATACTGAAGAGTTTTTTTTTTTTTCATAAGAATAATCATAGGGTACATACATAAGAGATTATCACCATGGGATACATTAGGGACTTTTCATGTCTGATGTGTGTGTGTGTGTGGTTAAGGGGAGACCAGCATATAATTAATTATTCAGAAATGTCTAAACTAAAAATTTCCATACTCAGTTTTGACAAAACAAGTGGGAGTGTGTGTGTGACTAGGACTTCTCGCTCTGGACCGTATACACAGTTCAAACCGAAGAAAGCACTTCAGGCTATCTATTGAAGGCCAGGTATCAACTATTAAGATCGTACTAAGAGGGGACTCGCCGTTGTCCTCAAACTTGCTTTGGAACGTTTTTCGTTTTTATAAAGAAAGCAAATACTCTCAAGTATCGCAATTCATATTTTGGGTTAGAGAAAAAGTCGCATTGTACAAACACTAAAATAATGCGATCTGCATTTCGTTAGTCAAGGACTTGTTAGACTTCCACCTCTAAAACTAGATAACTTAGCTTTTCTTGATTATGGGCTATAGATAGTCTTTTTATTTTCAGAATTTGCATCTAAGGCAAGTTTCAAATATTCATATGCTCAGGGAACAGCTACGATTTCGTGGAACGCTGTTTAAAACCTACACGCATATACTAAATACGCATTGCATCTGCCAAATGATACTGTTTCCTAGCAGACACGCGCGCACGCGCACACACACACACACACACACACACACAAAGCGAACAACATTAATTTGTTTCAAAACCCTGAAGAAAAGTGAGTGAAGACAGAATCAATGCAATTATAGTCCGTATTCGACCTCACATACTCAGTGCACGAAGTGACCTCAGGGTCACGGATGTGAAACAGCGGATTTCTAATTTGTCTTATTTACATAGTAGTGCGTCATTTTTTTTTCTATACCCAAATTCCATTAGTGCGCCAAATTTTCTATCTATATATTTTTTTTGGATAACTATTTTAAAAAATCACTCACCACGATGAAATAATTTAGTTACCGATTTAAAACATTTTGCAAAAGTTATTTTTTAATGACATACCACACTATTTCCATGTGCCTTATGTTTCAAATTTACCTCCAGAATTTATGTCTTCTGCTAATTACACAGCATTTTGCTGATCATATCTCGTGCCTCCGTTGCAACTGTTTTCCTTACCTTTTTTTATTTTAAAGTATTTTCCTAACCTTTCATCGTGAGTAAAAGTAGTGAGCAAAAAAGCGTAAAATTATTCAAAAAGTAATCTAATTGGATGAAAAAGTTGAAATAATAAAGAAAAAGGAACAAGGCGAGTTCAGAGCAAAAATAGGACAAGAACAAAAAATGGGTGAATCAACTATAAGACCACTTTTAAGCAAAGCTGCTGAATACAAAGAGAAAGGTAAGGCTGCTTCAAGTTCATCATGCATGCAGATCACTCGAAATCCAAGTATTATAATGATTGAATTTGAGAGCCTTCTTTCTACATGGATCGAAGATTGTAACCAAAAACGGACCCCACTAAACACTGACCTTATTAATTCAAAAGCAACAAGTCTCTTTGCAACTTGAAAGAAAGGGCTGTCAATGATGGAACAGAAGAAGAACAATTCCAAAAAGAGAAATAGCCTACATAATGTTCTAATCACAGGCGAAGCTGCAAGTACAGATAAGGAGATGGCCGCAAATTATCCAGAGATTTTAATGGAAGAAGGGGGGGGGGGGGTATTGTGACCAATAAATATTTAATGGCGATGAATCCGGCGTTTTTTGGAAGCGAATTCCTTCCAAGGTTTTTCTGGCCAAATCAGAGAAATCTCAGCCTGGTTATAAAGTCGCAAAGTCGAATGAAATTACTCCTATTTAAAAAAATAATTAATTAAATGCAATATGCGAGCAGTTTGGAAGCACATTCGTCCACATTGTGCAAATGATTTTAGAGGCTTTTCAAATAAATCTAAGTTAATTCAATCTCGTTCTGAGTGATTCCGACCTGATAAATTTAGATGCACAGCGAGAAGATCCTAAAGAATATAAAGAAAATGACAAGCCCAAAGAAATTTCACAGAAACAATTTGAAAATATTTTTCGTATAATCGAAGTTTTTAAGCATCAGTTCTTAGAGGCTGACCCTGATGAACAGAGAAGCAGTAAAATTTGTAGAAGAGTAGAAGAGGCAATAGGGCCATACTGCCGGTTGTATGAAAGAAAGAAACAAAATGCCCACCAAAGTACGTTACCTCAATTCTTTGTTAAGAAGTAGAATAATAAATTTATACTCTGAATATGTTTTATTGTCTTTCAGCTTCATGGTTTTCCTTTAACTAGGCCCTGAGACATACCTTCATTCTTTTTAAAACATTAAGTGTCAAAAAAGAAATTTGAGGAACGAATTATACTTTTTCCCATAGGCTATTATATTCGATTAGTGCGTTTTCGATGAATGCGCCTGTTTTAAGGAACGCATTAGGCGAATTAATCGAGGGATTGCTGTATTACAAACGTGGCTATCAAACAACAAAACTAAATTCATCTAAATTAGGACATCCTACAACATCATTGTAATTAGTTTTATCCATTCATATAAAGGAATAAATATAGTAATTTCTTACTTTCTCAGTGTAAGGCGATATTTTATTGAATTAATTTGAATATAGCTTGTAAAATAAATATTTAACAATTTTGCCTGTTCATATATAAACATAGGAAAAATATACACCCTGAAGGTAACAGATTTGTATTATGGTATAGTATACCCACACTTTAGAGGGCTTCGCTTGGAGACTTGCCAAGAATAGTCGATTCTTGCGGAAGGGGAGAGCGAAATGAAGGACGTACGAATTGGTCGCTAACACGCAAAATCACATGCTTTATGGGTAAAAATTTCCAACTGTCATATAAGCAACATAGTTAACTACAATGATCATAAAAGTGAAGAAGTTAATTTTCCGACGTGTAATAATAAACATTCATCCCACAATACGGATTGATTATCCTAATATCGGAATGGATTCTCCTTCTGTTGATATTCGCAGAAGTGTCGAAGGGTCTCGTATCTGTAGCGTACTATAGTACTGTATGTAGGTAATGACTGAGAAAAGAGAAACTACATCGGAGCAAATGTGCACAATAGCTTCGAGAGCAACAAATGCCGTTCACAGAGCCATCAGTGGAGATAAGCCGCGGCACTCTCGCACTGACTGCAAGTTTCGAGTGGAGGGGCTTTTCAACTGCACAGTAGATTACCGGCAGCCGAGAAGCGAAGTGCAATCAAATAAAACAGACAGTCGAGTTAATTATTATTAAAGACAAGGTTGTCGGATCTCAATTGAATTTAAATATAAAAAGAATTTACTTACAGAATTAAGTCAAAAAATAATCCTTTGAGGCTGGCATATTCCCAAAATATAAGACAGAACTAACTGGTACACTCACGCCAAATTAGACTTTTTTTTTTAATTTTGGAGTATTTGAAGCATTCAGTGACGCTAAAGCGAATGTTTCGTATTGCGAGCAACGGACACATGCGGATGGGATGAAGTACAGTTTATCAATCTAAGACAACATTGATGTAAATAAAGTCAATTTTAAGGTTTACATGATCTCAAATAGTTCTTCAAAACACATTTTCATTTTAAAATCATTTTATTGATATCTTTAAACATCCCTTAATGGGTAAAGCATTTAGTTACAAATGTAAAGTTGAATCGCACGTGCATTTTTTCTACATTTGCGCAGTGGGTTGAACCTTTACATTTCCTTTGACATGTATCAGCATTACAACGGCTTACAAATATCGGCACAAGCTCTGTCGTCATGGGCACAATAGTAGTTTGGTTCACAAATCACTAAATAACCGGTGGAGACATCAGAATAGGTGTCGTTGCAGTACTCGCCTTCTTCTATATAAGAGAAAAAAAAATCAAAATTATAAATTTGATCAATAATTAGACTTGCCAGCAAACTGCGCATGCTCTATTTAGAAAGTGTACATATGCGATTATTTTTATAGGGCAGTTATAGAATTAAAACTGACTTTTAATTTATCGTATTTAAAATTTCTAAATGCAGTAAGGCGGGAAATGTTTATCTTCAACCAACGACGCATCTCATTATTAACATTCCCAATTACTCTGATATTAGAATAATTGTTGAGGGTTCTGTCTTTGTGTGCGTGTGCGCGCACAGAGATGTTATGAATAATAAGTGATCACTTACTCGCTACTTTGGTGCAGGTGGCACAGCAGTGACGAGGACAATCATTCGGTGATGCTGGATCATAAGTCCAACCCATACTTGCACAACGCTTTTCATCAACTTCTCGACATTTCTCGGGATCGGGACATTCGTGGTGGGCTTGGATTCCGACGTACATCACGACAATAACCAAAAGCGAAGCAAATAAAACCTACCACCCCCAAAGAAAAGAATTATAATTAAAGACCCAACAAAATACACTCGAAATAAAAGTTAAAAAATATTATTATCAGTTAAACTGGAATATTTAACTTATTTTGGCAATTAGTGGATCTTCACTTGGGCCGATGATAAAGCACTTGATTATCAATAACAGTAATAATCACAATAACCGTTCCAGCACTTACCTGGGCCATCGCTAAACTTGATAGGGAACGATGAAGAGGATCTGATACTGGATTAGAGTAAATGTAGAGAGTGAAGGTCGCGTTTATATACAGTTCTCTAGCGGTTGACGTGGAAACTAAATAGGAACCTGGTGTATGAAATACCAATTTGTTGCGTAAAATGGTATGGGTGTGTAGTTCCACGTGTCGGACCATGATGAACATCCTTTACCTGATATCATATATTGACAGCATTTGTCGTGTTCCTATTATCATGGAGGGAAGGATGAATCATTCATCGGTTTGTAATATTACAAAACGCCATTTAACATTGGCGCAGATAAGATGCGGATAATGATGAGAGACGCAAAATGTGGAAACCAAACGGTGGAATTGTGGGAGGTTATCTATTTTAAGACCTGTCACGAACGTTCGTCACGAATGTCTTGCACAACGTCAGTTAAGTAAGTTTGAGCACGGTTAGTAGTTGGAAGGGGCTCAATCGTTCGTTGCTGTTGGCACACTCTCCCTCGATGAGTCTTTGGACTCCCTGAAGGTGTCAAATAATAATAATAATAATAATAATAATAATAATAATAATAATAATAACGTCGTTGTGAAAGACATTGAAGTTTTAAAAAAAAAATACATTTTTTCTCTGTAAATTGCCCGTGTTCTCCGACCACTTAGTGTGTTTTAAGGGATGAAAAACTCCACTATCAGAGTATCAATATTAGGTGATACCCTTATAGTGGTATCAGTAATGGGTGTTCAGTGAATAGTAGCAATATTAATAATAACAATGGTTACGAGGATTAGTTGATCAAGGTGTAATGAAGCGATCTGATCCTCCTCCAATTTGAAGCTAAGATTAGCTTTTATGAAGAGAGTGGGATTATTATACAGTATGTTTGATATATTTTGGATGGGTTCTGTGATTTGTAACGTGTATGTCAGTGTTATCTCTTATACGAACTCTGTTGATCTATCTTCCCCAATTCCTGTTTTAGTGTTTTGTAATTGTTTGTGTGTTTTAAATTTTCTGGAGGTTGTTGAGTAGCGTCAGTATCAGATGATCTCTCATATCTGATTCATATGAGATATTGAAGTGCCTCGTTGCGTGAAGAATTAAGGAATGTTGTGTTATCTGTGTGTCTCTTTTGTTACGAATGTTGAAGTAATACCTTAAAATTACTTAATGTATTGTTTCAGGATTTTAATGTTCAGAATTTTGTGTATCGCCAGAAGAGGATTGGCTATTGGCTGGTGTATATGAGATGTCCAAAGCACTGTTGATACAATTTTTCTATGTAATTTTTCTAATTTGGTTACATGGAAGTTTATAGTTTGCCTAGAATTTATAATGTACCTAAGTGTCAATTCGCACATACCGAGATATGTTTTTTTTTTTTTTTTTTTTTTTTTGTGAACGTCGTTAATGTACATGCTAAACAGAGTAGGTGATAATGAGATGCCTTGCGGTACTCCGTGTTTTTTCTATATAACCTGGCTGTATTCCGAACGACTATAGTTTAGTTAGCAGTACGGCATGTTCAAGTATGGCAAACGTGCCGGTTATGAAATTTGCTGACGTCACTTCGCTTACATGACG
This sequence comes from Typopeltis vanoorti, assembly GCF_054136105.1. NCBI lineage: Eukaryota > Metazoa > Arthropoda > Arachnida > Uropygi > Thelyphonidae > Typopeltis > Typopeltis vanoorti. The sequence continues at coordinate 94,560,205 of NC_143561.1, read as the reverse complement.
GAGGCTGAAAATAACTAATTACAGCGTATAAAGTCGAAATAGCATATTGAATTGGGGACTTTGGAGAAATTACTAAATAAAATAAGTAAACGAGTAGGATCGATCTTTCATATGATTCGTTTTTATAGTACGTTCAAAAATTGATCGCAAATTGGAAATTCTGAAAGAAAAAATATGTGCTCGCAGTTACTACGCGTGTGCCCTCTCTTTTTTGACTAGTTATTAATTTTTAATTAATTATTCATTATTAGTGCGTGCATACGCACGAACTCAGCTTACAGGGAACATTAACATACACATAAATTATCGGTCATATGACTTTTGTTTTTTGACAATTAAACCTAGATTTTGAATATATGTTCTTGACAACCTCCACGAGATTTTTATCTTGAGATGCTGGAGACCTTTCATTTTCTATAAAAAATTAAGAAACATTTGATAGCCTCCAACATTTTAGACATTCCCGAAATGTCTTTGTATGTGATCCATAAAGACATTAATAAAAGAAAAGAAAACGTGTTATTATTATTAATTATTACTTATTATAATTATACATTACAGGTTTCATACACGCACGTGCACCTAATCATATCGATATATACCAATAATATATAGATAGTAGACAGTTTTTGTCTCGGAGTGCGAGACCTTTGGGGAGATCTGAAATGGTCTGAGAAAGTTCAGCGTTTGATTACATGAATTTATAAGAATTTATAATTATAAGAATTTGAGCCGAGCTTAGGCTGTCTCTCTCTTCCTCCCTCTTTTCAAGCAAGCAAGTGACTTATGGAATATTCATAATTGAATAAATCCAATACAAGATTACCCACAGGACTAAATAAAGTGGAATTTGCCACTTTATTTGGATCACGCATGATCACTACTCTATGACGTAATTGGACTAAGTAACATATACAGTAAAATGCAGCAAAGCATGTTTCTGTTCACTGTTCTCTTGATGATGTAGTTTATCAGGAAGTCATTTGTAATTGTTAAGGTTATTTTTTACTGAATAAGAGAAATCGTATTGGAAAGTTTTTCTCATTGAAAACAGAAAAGCTGAACTGCTATATTTTTTTGTATTTTTCTCACCAATGACATTCACTGAAACTGAAAACAGTATTCAAATGAACTCAGAATGCATATTAGACTACTATTTGCTAAAAAAACCTGAGGGTTTTGCAATAAATCATAAAAGGCTTTATTGTAATAATTATCTGAATGCAATATTTTCGGACTGGGAATTTCGAAACAGCATATGTTAATGGCTACCACAACAAAATAAAACTATGGTAGATATTTCAGGACTATATAGCTTTCGTTTCGTTATATTGCATGCGCAACATAAAATAAAATACAAATGTCAAATAAAGAAGTTATTATTTTTAAGGAAATTACAATATCAAGTATATTGGAAATTAATTATAACTTTAATTAATATTTCCTATTTCGGTTTTTATATATATTTTTATTATTTTTTATATTAATATTTCGACAGCCTTACATTGCCATTATCAGGGATCATAATCTCACTTTCATAGACACTTTGATTACATGCCAGCGTGATGGATCGTTGGTTTTCTCTGTTTACTGGAAACCCTCATAACTAGTAGATATATCCACCAACAGTCATTTCATTAATACCCTCCAAGGGTATTAATAACCACATCACCTCTGGCTAACATTCCTTATAAGGACTGGCTTAAAGGGGCGAAGCAAGAATGCTTTTCATCTTCCCCGTTATCTGTAGAGGACAGTGTAGGACTGAGGTGTTATTGAGATATTAAAGCTCTGATCATGGCAGAAGGGTAACAGCAATAGCGGAGCCTCAGTTTGAACTTCATTGGCTACAGCATTGCCATCCATTACCCTCCAAGGGTGTTAATCACCGCATCTCGCTGTCGATTTCTTCTCCTGAAAATCACTAATTTTAACCCCTGTATTCTTATACAATTATTATTGATACAATAAAGGTGTCTTAAAAAGTTTTATCAGTAAATTTATATTTCTTAAAATACAAAAAATATTTTAAAATATTTTTGTTGAAAGCATAATTTTACAATATTATGGTATATATTATGGTTTTAATTTCAGGAAAGGAAGCTTGCAGTTTTATTTCTTTTAATGATTATACTGAAATATGAAGTTACCAGTGGCTAGGATTGAATACTGTAGTATATGTTTCATAAGATAAAATAGTTTTCACAACAATTTATTGCTGTAGTACCTTTAATTTTTATTAATAATAATTGTATAAGAAAATTTTGTTTTGTGATTTTAATTCTACACATGCAAAATATGCTAATCACCATGTCTTCTAAATTTGAATTACCACTCGTCCCCTATGAGGCGCAAACAGCTATGAATTGTGCCATAGTGAGATAAAAATTATTGCAGAAATTGGAGAATTTATCAAAGGTAATTCTTTAAATTGAAGAATAATAATCAATTTCACCGCATTTATTTTGGATTTATTTAATCCAAATTCCCTAACGAGTTAACTGTTTCTTCATTATTCTATTAAAATTATATTAATATATAAAATCTGTATTATTAAATCTTATGAAACTCTAAATATTTGAGAAATGTAATGAATATAAAAGGAATACTAATTTATGTTAATATTGTACAAAAAATATTTATTTCAACTACGTAATTTTTACATAAACCGAAAGTATATTTTTATGCGTTTCTGGTAGAAGAAAAATCGAATTCTTTATGAATAATACTGTTCTGTTAAAATAACTTCGACAATATAATCGTTAGTATTTTGTCTCTGTTATAGATTTTGGATTATCACAGGTTAGATTCGTTTTGTTATATGCACCCCTGAAACGTGCGATGGATCCAAGCACTACGTGTGCTAAACTCAAACGGAATGCAATTAAAATCAAGAAAATTAAATTGATTTCAAAACTAATGAAAGAAAGTAATCATTCATCGCGGGGAAATTGATACAAAAAACGAATTTAAAACTTTTGCATTAATTTTGAATATATTCAATCCAAATTCTCTAACGAGTTCTTAAAGGAACTGGGCGATGTACTGAGTCCTTGACTCTTTATCCCGTCACCTGAATGAAGAAAATCTGTGTGGATGAAGTGTTATTGAGCTAAAAAGCTCTAGTCATGGCTGGGTAACGGCAATAGCCGAGCGTCAGTTAAAACTTCATTGGCTACAGCATTGCCATTTGTTACACTAAAAGTCCTAGTATCAAAGCCTCTCTAACGAGTCCTTATAAGGACTGGCTTAAAGGGGCAAAGCAAGAATACTTTTCATCTTCCCCGTTATCTGTAGAGGACAGTGTAGGGATAAGGTGTTATTGAGCTATTAAAGCTCTGATCATGGCAGGAGGGTAACAGCAATAGCCGAGCCTCAGTTAGAACTTCATTAGCTACAGCATTGCCATCCATTACCCTCCAAGGGTATTGAATCAATATAACCTGGTTCTTCATTTTTGTATTAGAGTTATATTAATATATAAAAGGTGTATTATTAAATCTTATGAAACTCTAAATATTTGAGAAAATTAATAAATAAAAAAGGATTACTGATTTATTTTGATATTGCACAAAAAATATTTATTTCCATTATATAATTAAAAAAACCGAAAGTATATTTTTCTTTCTGTCTTAACGGCATCAAACCAATTGCGAGGAATTAAGAAAGCGAATGACAAGTAGAAACACGCTTCCTTGAATTACATGAGTTTTATTTTAGTATTATTTTTTACTGTTGCTTACGTCAGCAAGTATATCTTCACTGGATACAGTGAAAGAAAATGTTTATGAGCAATATGCCCGCCCTAGAGGGCAATAGGATTAGATATAATTTCTTGAAATCAGGATGGCTTGAGGTCTTTTGTGTTTGTACAGATCCGTTTCATCATAATCAGCAGCTTGTTGCACCAGTGGATTGGGATGTGTAGACGTTTTTAAGAAATACTTTGCTGCAAGAGACTGAAGGAAAGAGTAGATAAAGGGATGTCGCTGTCCTGACGATGTCGAACATCTCTGTCAAACCATGGGGCGTTCAGAATCATACCCAGGCACTTGTTTTGCACTCAATGCAGTTCGAGGATGTTAGTATCGGCGGTATGTCTCCATGCTGGCGAAGCATATGTGATTATAGGACGAATCATCAGTTTGTAAGGGAGCGGTTTGATTCTGGTGTGTAATTTACTGTTTCTGTTTATTAGGGGATAGAACTGGGCGATGGCTATTGATGTCTTTACACACGAGTACTTGATGTGGTGGCTGAAGGTAGTCTTTTGTCCAGCAGTACACCAAGGTATCTGACTTCTGTTTTCTAAGCAATTTTGGAGTTAAACACGAAAATGTCCCTTGTAGGAGATACTGTTCGTCTAGAGAAGAGCACGGTTATGCTCTTCAAGGGATTTATTTGTAATCTCCAATTGGAGAACCATTTTTCTATAATTTGTAGGTTTTCTTGAAGTTTTTTGGTGACAAAGTGTGGGCGAAGAGATCTGGTTAGTATCGCTGTATCATCAGGTAGTTGGTAGTTGGTTCTCTTAGGAGCCTCAAACTGCGTCGGTGGGAGGTCTGTCACATTTGTTGAACACTACGAGACTATGATGGCAGAGGTAGAGGTGTTCGTGGCTGATAGAGGCAGAGGATTGTCTGATTGTTTCGGACCGTCTATTATTTGGGTGTTGAATACATCTTTTATAGTTGGTTTGGTGAGGGCCACCACAGTTTGCACAACTAGCTGGAGTGGTTTGTGGCCTTGTGCAGGTCTATGGGGTGGCTCTTGACACATTTCAGGTATTTATACTCTGTCTTGCAGAGTCTCTGAGCATGGCCAAATCCTTGATACCTGTGGAACTGTCCAGTTGAAGCTTTCTTCTTCAGAGGCTCTGGGGTAATCAGGAGCCCACAGACTGATCTTATGTCATAAATATTTTCTAAGCTTTATGGATCTCTGCAAAAACCAGAGGCATCGGGCTTTTGTCAACTGCAGTCATCCTGCTGACCTTAATAGGTGGGAGGTCCTGGTAGCGGAGGTCGGCCTCTAGTTCAGCTGTAGTTACATCCTCTGTAGTTTTTGTATTCTCTCTCTCTCTATCTCTCTCTCTTTCATATATCTCCCACCTAACCACCCACATTTTTGAAATTCATGTCAGCTCTCATTAGCACTTTCTACTCGACAATATTTGTTCTTTTTTTCTTTGTGCTGCGTCATTCGTTCTCTCCTGACGTATTTAGGGATACGGTTGTCCGTATCTTTTACCCAGTCTGTCTTCTGTGACAAAACACAGGACACTATTTAATAGCAATTACACCTCATCCCAGAGGTTACATCGCTTCGTCCATTTCTCTTCCCCTGTCTACCCCTTAATCTGTCATGTATCGCAACTATTGTTACTGAAACGGATGCTGTGAAGGGCGAAGAGAGATACAAGAAAGTTATTTAGTAGTCTAGAAAATGTAAACAAAACTATAACATCAGTTAGTGTTTTACGAGATTCTAACACAGTTAATGTTCCGGATGGTGATTAACACATTGCGAAGTGATGATCGCCATTTGGAAATGTGTCTCATAGAGTAAAAAGCATCCCAACGCGATTCACCGAAGTCCTAGGAACACGTGCTCAAATGTTCAGTCCTGCTTCTAATTTCGGCAACGAAAGAAGTGGGACCAGACTTTTTATTGCAACACCCGCAACAGAATAGAAAACCCATGGTGAGTTATTTATTAATCGACAGCGGCTTGCATAATTATTCTAAATCTGTGATGTGCTGTATTGTGATGTTTTACTCTTAGAAATTGGAGTAATAAGCACCAGTAGTAAGTAAATGCATTTACGTCTATTAGACACCTTTTCGAAGAGGTAGAGAGCTTATTTTTGTTAAGTTTCTATTACGTAATCGGTTGTCATATTTCTTCCATCGCACTTTCTATAAATAGTCTCTCTTTCTGAATGTCTTCTAGAACTGCTAGCATTGATTTTCGTCTTCTGTCTGTTTCAATACGTTGATGAAGAAAGTAAATAGTAAATCGAATCTGATTGCTTCTGCCTAGGAAGGCTTAGGCGCGTGTTTATCACTAAAATCCTCTTTTCTTTAATCCCCCAAACATAACCTCTTCTCTCGCATTCACACCTCTGTAATGTTGTTTATCACACCACCGCAGTTTTCTGCTTCCATTTTCTTAGACTGCCCACAACCAACTTCCAACAATAACTGAGTTTCACATCCAGCTGTAATCTCCTTAATCTATCCATCTCATCTTCCTTCTTTCTATCTGTTTTTCCGTTATCATTTTCGAAATGTTTCCTACAAAAAATATCGCCTGCATCTTTAAAAGAATGTCTTACTTTACTGGAATATTTCCAAGTTTTTTTATCTTGTTTTTATTTTGATAACTGTTAACCTTTCTCGTTTCTCTTCCACATTAGACTCAGTTTATACTTTGTCTGGTTTCTTGCGTTTATTTTCATTTCTTTATTGATTTTTCTCAAATGTTGCGCTTTAAAATCTTTTACTCGTCACCCGACCAAAGTGATGAATTCTTCGTATTCAAATTTTATCGATCTCTTCTTTTAGTTTATGAAGCTTATTGAATCTTCATAAACTAAATGCCTTCTACTTTAAGTTTAAAAAGGTTCTTGAATCTCTCTTCTTTCAATGTTATCTTTCTCCTCCGTTATTAACTCTGAAATTTAGTTTGAAAATCAGTTTAACGTTTCTTCCTTACCCATTTCAGAACGTCCTGAGATCTTCCAAAAACCGCCTAGTCATTTTTAATAGTGATGGGCTCACACTGCAAGATAGAACTTGGAAAGTTCTGATAAACACTTCGAAGAAAATGATATAAAAGCACTGAAATAATCACAGTTGCTTTAATATCGTTTTTGGTTCTAAGATTTATCAGAACTTTCAAGACTCCCCATCGAGTGTGTCTGTACGTTTGGTAGACAATATTAACTTAAATTAAATACTAATTTAAACTTTCTAGTTGGAGATACTTAATACGAGTATACGATGCGTATTTCCAGATTCCTCATCTGCCAGTTAACATCTCTCAAAGGTAGAGGAACTCGTTTAAATGGTGCTAGGAGAAGCTCGTAAATTTGTGTAAGACATCACGTTTTAAACAAATTTACGTTTTGGTTTTGTTTAAAAACTCATTAAATAACTAATGTTTATTTAACAACGGACTAATCAACTTCAAGTGGTAGCGCATGCTAATATTGTTTTCACACACACACACACACACACACACACACACACACACACACACACACACACACACACACACACACACACACACACACACACACACACACACACACACACACACACACACACACACACACACACACACACACACACACACACACACACACACACACACACACACACACACACACACACACACACACACACAGAATGAGAGACTTAATCTTTTCGCATTTATTATTTGTGTGAACAGCGCGCGCTCAGTGGTTAAATGAGAACCTCAACAGTTTCACGATATTTTCAACTTATATTTCTTTATTTTTCTCTTATTAAATAGAATAATTTCTAAACGATATTTTCTTGTTTTCTTCTACAAAGAAACTGGTCAGACTTGCAATGGAACTCTTTCTGACATCTCAACTGGTTTCCTGGTAGTGTGCGATAGAAATTCTTATTGCGCTCATTGCAACGACACTTGCGTCCCATTATAAAGTAGCAGAAGAACGTCAAGAGGCTCGCAATACTGCAGATTAAGTTATATTTCGTAAACGTGTTTCATGGTTGCCCCAGTATATGTTGATCATTTTAATATATTTCTAGATGTATAGTAGTTACGAAAATAATGCATGGGATGATACGCCTCTTCCTATAATTATGTGGTCAGTAATTTTTAATAAATTATTAGATAAGATATCTTTCTTGGTATTGTTCCTTTCCCACTGGATATCATTATCTAAGACACACATGACACCCCTTTACAAATTCATCTTGTATTTTGGATCGAATCCTAATTATCTATTCTGTCTCTTTATATAATAATAGTTTCGTTCGATGGTGAAAACTGCTCACCTGAAATCGACAGAATCAAATAAAACAGGTATATCCCCTCTGAGGTACGTGTAGGGATAAGGTGTTATTGAACTATTAAAGCTCTGATCATGGCAGGAGGGTAACAGCAATAGCCAAGCCTCAGTTAGAACTTCATTGGCTACAGCATTGCCATCCATTACCCTCCAAGGGCATAAAATCAATCACCGACTGTTTACGTAAAGGTGATATCTCAAAAATACGGACGATCTCTAGGCCACTCCATAGTGGGCGAAAGACTGTCCATATCTCAGCGTTGGTTCCACTCAGTGACGGGCTCCCCCACCACCGAGCAGAACCGCTCAAATTCCGAAGAAAATAATTCACCGACAAAGCCCCTCAGCGGGCTGTACTGGAGAACACCTTCCAAGGAGACTCAAATTGCTCCCTTAAGGCAAAATCCTTAAGAAAGCGAACTCAAAAACTCTCAAATCTCATCACCCAAAGGGGTAATAGCAACACCGAACCTCAGTTAAACTTCATTGGCACAGCATTGCCATCCATTACCCTCCAAGGGTATTAATCACCGCATCTCACGGTCGATCTTCCAACATCCACACCTCTATTTACTTATAGTAAAATTGACTATAAGGAAATCTTTTTCGTTGTATGAAAAATATGGTGTATTAGAATATCTTAATATTATTTTTAGAAAATTTAAAAATATTTAATAATTTATTATTATTTAATAAAATGTTTAAGATTCAATATTATTTTATAACAAAATAATATATTTTTAAGAAGCAAGAACATTTTAAATAAAAATATAAATTTATCAAGGCAACACAATTAAAATCTACCGAAACAACAAAACATCTGGCGGTGAAAATATCCAATACAAAATACATGCCTTAATTACCATTCGTAATGACACGTTATCAAAACCTTTGGAGCGTGAAGGTCATGCCGATCTGTGGACTTCATTATATGCATTTCTACACATAACGTGATGTAAAGGAACAAAAGAACGACAAAATAACAGTAATGTTATACGGTTATAGTACGCTCACAGATACGAGACCTTGGACATTTCTGTACATTTCAACAGAAGGAGAATCCATTCCGATATTAGGGTAATCAATCCGTATCGTGGGATGAGTGTTTATTATTACACGTCGGAAAATTAACTTCTCTTTTATGATCATTGTACTTTTAAAAGTGCTAACTATTTTGCTTGTATAACAGTTGGAAACTTGTACGTATAAAGCACGTGACTTCGCGTGTTGCACCAATTCGTACATTGCCTTATTTCTTTCTCTCCTTCAACATGATTCTTGGCATTCTGCCAACGATAGCTCTCGCTTCTGTGGTCGGACTCCACTTAAATATGTACTTTGTCAGTTGGTCGCGTTCAATATGACAGAATGACAGCAGACAAAAAAAGCGTTATGTGTATATTTGAAGAACGCCTGATATTACGACCAACGAACCCACGATAATCAATGGAGTTTATTTAGCTAGTTTTGCTGAAGTTGCTATGTAAATACGTGATGTATTTACCATGTTGGCTCGTTCATTATTGTATTATAATTATAATAGTCAAATGTTATAATTAGAATACACATTATCATAATGCTATGTATATTGCTAAGTAATGCAATACCAGAGGAATAAGAAACTCAAACGATTATTTTAATAATGTTTAATGAAATTTCGCAATATCGCCTATTTCGTCGTTGACCACGCAACAACTATTAATGATATTCTGCCGACAGCGGAAATTACTAATCTCACACTTGGCAGACGCAAGTATCAGAATACTAATTACAACTGCCGTAATTCTGTTGTAATTACAAACCGTAATTGCAACAGATTAGAACTCCTGCCGTGGAAAGAGAGCATTGTGTTTATTTCCTTGTCTTTGTACGTTATCGTTAATCTAAATATTAATATTATTAAAGAAGTATGCTAATCGACATTAACCTTTCGTTTGTGCTGATCTAGAATTTGAAAGGCATTTTACGGGCGCCTTTCCGTGGACATTTGTCAATAAAACTCACAATATCGCTGAGGAAAGGTTTTCTGTGTGAAAAAGTATTAAAAAATACTGGAAGTATTTTATATTTTAAAATTTGTTACAATAATTGTTCCATTGAAAGTAGGGTTCATAGAGATAAATGAAATATTTTGGAAAGTACGAAGGATGCTACAGATGTGAGTTGCTTATGCCAAGAAAGATCCGGTGAAGATTTATTGTAATAAGATGTTTTTTTTTAATCTACACATCAAGATATTAGCAGAATGTAAATAAGATAATTTCCTAGAATATGTCTCACCTGGTTGTCTAGAATGTTAAACTAGAAGAAGAAATCTTTCCAGAAATTAAACGGTTTAAAAGAAGAAAATGTATTTGGTTATAACAATCTGCTTCATTCTTCTATGTAAACGTATTCTCGCTTCTTGGGCCTTACTATATTTCAAATAATTTTAACATGCATGCGAAAGAAATGAGTAGTTCAGAGTGATATTCCAGTTTTAATTATACTGTGAAAAATGCGATCAGCCCCATCAATGTTCAAAATGGTTATCGACCGCAAACTTCACTTGTTTGTGCTTACTTGGGAAATGGAGTAAAACCAGGTTTAAAATAGCTTGGTATCTTTAACACACACACACACACACACACACACACACACACACACACACACACACACACACACACACACACACACACACACACACACACACACACACACACACACACACACACACACACACACACACACACACACACACACACACACACACACACACACACACACACACACACACACACACACACACACACACACACACACACACACACACACACACACACACACACACGCACGCATATATATATATATATAAGTTTGAAATATGTCATAATAGGCAAGTCCTTTTCATCCATCTGAAGCTACAAGCCGGTAAACGGCTCGTTTAGTTAGAAACATTCTACTTACCGTACTGTAATATTTGCTATTATCACTGGAAAGAAATAATCTTTCACATCTTAACACTTACCTAAACACCACACGTACTGCTTTAATAAATCTGATTTAATTAATTAAGGAAGTAAAATGTGTCTTTTTCTTATCACAGTAACTGATAAAATACATTACAAGAGTTTGGAAGGCGCAACTACAGAGCCCTCTAGTGTTAGTTTTAACGTAAACACCTCTCAAAAATTTCATTATAAGTTCAGAGAATTTTCACTTGAAGTGTCGAAGCGGAAGCTAAAAGAAGTTTGAAACTATCATTTTGGAAGTCAGAAAATCGAGTCACATCAGATCAAGGTAACTGGATAACGTTTTGCGATACGATATGCAACAGAAATGAAATGGCGCTGTTGAAAATAGTGAAGAAAACTGTTATAACATTCCTTTTCAGTCAAGCACATAGTTTCTACATTTTCAGTGTAATACAGAGACGTTATTAGGTAAAGACGCCTTTACAGGGATAGAACAGGAAGTAGAGCGAATGACGCATGAACAACTTTTAAGAAATAATAATAATAGTAATAATAATAATAATAAAAGGAAGGAATGGTTGCCTATTTTTATATTTATATTCTTGTATGAATTAATAAATAGCCAGGTTTTAACTCATGTACGTATTTATTGGCACTAGATTATTTCCTTGACATTATTCGCTGCCGACTGCAGCGAATAATGTCAAGACCGACAGCATTAATATTGATGTCAATATATGGCCGACTGCATCTTCAGGACGTTATGAGCAGGAGCAAAAACTGACAAAAAAAAAACACTAAAAGTTTCACAACAGAGGTTATTTCTATTAATAGAAAAGATTACAATACTAGTTTAACCACGTGCATCACTATGTATGTTGCGTGCAGTTCTCTACATTGTTGTAAACTCTGTAATTGCTGGCATGTCGTGAAGGATCATTCCTTGGCTTCTATTTAGTGTGCTTCTTGAGCGACTCATATCAGAACTATACTTGAACAACTTGTTCAAGGAGTAATTTTCTTCGAAGTAAGGTATGGGGATGCTTGCCAATTTACCGTGTGATGTTCCTTGAGGATGTATACACTGGAAGTCCACTTTTTTCTTCCCTTTTATTTTCAGCATCGCCTTTAAAATAAGGTTGGATTTTTAATATCCGATATCTCTATTTATAATTCCTCTTTTGATTTAGACCGTGTATGCGTTGGGTTTGCCAATAGCAGCGAAAGAGTGCAATAGATGTGCTGATTAATATGTTCGAAGCAGAATATTTAAATTTTCGGGTCACGCCCCAATGAAGTCTCGGCTTGACGTGCCTTTTATTGCATTATAAAGGGATGCAGGATGTAATGAAAGGACGCTATGCAGTTAGTTTATAAAAGCTGGGAATGAATAATTGGGTCTCAGGAATTTACGAGTCGGGTTTCCACAGAAATTGATGTAGATCTTTAAATTTTAAAATAAGAGGCAAAAAAGAGTCAGGATATCGGCGCCGTTGCTTCAGAAGTTATTGCAAAGCTTAACATCGAATCTAATTAAACATATTCTTGTGACAAGACGGAAAAATAGTGACGAATAAATAAGCATTACAAAAGTCTATTTTTAATGGAAACCAAAACACAAATGTATTTTGGTTTCCACCCTACATTCAGACTAGTCTATATAATATAGAGGAATCAATCATCAACTAAATTATGCAATCTCACTTTATATAGGCTGAGGATAATATTAATATTTAAGGCTTCTGCAGAGTCTGATAATATTTTATGAGCGGTGCAATGAAGAGAATCAGGCAAACACCAAATTGAAATCAATAAAACAAAACAGTTAATGCAGGGTTATATAACATGTACATAAGTATAACTTTGAAAACAAGATAATGCACATTATCTTAGTTCAACTACTCACAACATTCACATAAATTTTGGCATTAGACATTCAGCTATTAAAACTATATTCTTCCGAATAATTAAAATGGTTCACACAGTTCAATGTTACAGAATATCACAGTGAATATCCTTGAAGTAGAATTCTCTAATTCTCTCTCAGTTAACAAACACTTAAATCAGTTATGAGGCAGATATCACTTCAACGAGGGGTGCGGAACACTTTTAGGCTCCGTGCATCGGCAATTTTAAGTAGAATGTCACAGTTAATGTTAGGATATATTAGGCGGAGCTAAATCTTATATCTTCACTCTGAATTATAAAAAAAATTGGACTGTTCTTACCGGGTTAAATCCTTTACACATCAGATTCACTATAGGCACTTTTAAAACTCAATTTAACTATCACTCTGAAGCAACACTATTCAAGAGAAATCTTCTTTATAATAACTGAATTATTAATTATAGCATTTGACAAGTTTTGACACACTTGACTTAGGTAATATACTTATTCCTTATTTACTTCTATATAATAAATTCAATCTTGCACTGTTCTTCTTTAAAACTATTGGAATTTGTGGTAACTTTAGAATTCCATATCAATATTCCGGATTGTCTATTAACTTCCCGGTCGTTTTTTAATCTAATTACCGCACTACAAATTCTGACACTGCCGCCTCCTTACTTGATTCCGTGTTGCCCTTAAGCTTTCTCCTCGTATACTTTCGCTTTCTTATTCAATACGTTTATTCTTCGCGCCAAAATCTGGTTCTCACGGTTCAGCTCATGTCAACTTCTTTTACCCCTTCCACGCTCGCGCTATTCCAAATTAACCCCGTTTCCATGACAACAGCCAAATAAACCATAAACAGAAGCATTACATAAAATTTATTTTCACTTTCAGTAATGATAAATAAAAAAAAAATCATAATTTACATAAGGTACAATACATATATATAGTTTCTTATAGGATGTATTAATTAAATTGAATGCTATTTTTATACAGTCTTTTTATTATTATTATATTATTAAATATTATATTTTTAATTAGTAATAAACAAAATTCAAGGCAATCATATGAGTAACACACTATAAGTAAGAGACAAACAATAAATAATATGTACTAGTCTTGCTCATGATATGGAGGATTATGTTGTATTCTGAAAGAAATATCAATAATTTTAATTTCTCTTCATTCAGAACCAACAATATACAACGTTGCTTTACTCCTTTTTGTAATAGAACCAATCTGATCACGTGTTATCAATTCATGGTGCAGTTTGATTATTGTTGTAAAGTTGACTTATTAACAGGACGAGATGTTGGGGAAAGCCAGATTTAGACATTATTTCGCACATCAATTTCCAATTTAAGCAGTCAAATGCTTTGGTGTAGTTAATAAAGTAAGGACTATTCTACTCTCTTGTTTTCTCAATATGTTGTCTGAAATTTGAGATATGGTTTCTGGAACCTCGTCTCTTTACCAATGTCTTCCTTTTTAAAGAGATATGAACTTTCAAGTGATTATCAATTCTTTCTTTGATAATATGCAGCATGATTTTGCTTGAGTTTAAGTTACTGCTATTGTTCTATAGTTTACACATTTCTTGGTGCTTCCATTTTTATGGATTGCTATGTACGATATGTTGATGACACACACTGCTAATAATAGAAAATGAAAAGGACAGGAATGGCATAGTTTGACATAAGGACTCAAGATCAATGTCAGTAAAACAAAGTTGATAGTTTTTGGATAGGAAGTCATAATGGAAATACTTCAGGAAATTTGGTATCTCAATGTCATCGGAGGTGAATGTCGGTGGTATAACATTAATTACCTCTTTTGCTAATTTACTTTCCTATGACGTTTGAAAATATAACTTTCTATACATACTTTTCATGTGAAATCCATCCGAAGGAAATTTAAAACCTACACCAATCCGAAATCCTTCTTTAACATGAAACTTCTTCAAACTCGGTATGGACTAGATTACGTACAGTACGCATTTTGCCCTAATCCAGTCTTGGCAATTGTAGCGGTTAACATTCTGTGGAACCACCGGTTTATCAGATTAGTATTTTGCATTATTTATGTTATCTGTGCCGAAAGCGAATTAATATGAGAAAATTTTGTAAGAAAAAATACAGCAAGTATATTCATAATATTCATATTCATAACTATTTTTTAGAAAATTAAAACTATACTGAATATCAATTATAATCACTTTAATTAATACTTCCGATATTTCGTAAACATTAAACTGTTATCATCAGAGATCACATGATATATGCACGTAGGCACTGGGTAAATGAGGCTGAAGAAAGGCAACTGAAGTCTGGCCTAGAGTCGT
This sequence comes from Typopeltis vanoorti, assembly GCF_054136105.1. Classification (NCBI taxonomy): domain Eukaryota; kingdom Metazoa; phylum Arthropoda; class Arachnida; order Uropygi; family Thelyphonidae; genus Typopeltis; species Typopeltis vanoorti. The sequence goes on along the minus strand of NC_143561.1, from coordinate 94,544,952 downwards.
AAATGACGTTCCCTTAGTGGTCTAAAATCAGTGCTCCTGGACGTTCGGCTGAAGATGATTGCTTCCTAAATTTGAGGCAGTTTCAGGCATCCAAATTTGATGCGAATTGGAATATTTCTCAGGATTAAGAAGAGTCCATAAAACAGCCTCCTACATTTGTATTTGCTGAGGTAAAAACAGTGGCCTTCTTCCATCGTATCTTACTGTGGGTGGCCAAAGCATGCCCACAACACAAGACAGTTTACAACTGCAAGAGACCTGGTAAACATCCGGGAATGTGGCTGATCTTTGGGTTGGATAAGGATGTCAGTTTTTTTATTTGATATGCAAGTGGTGATAGGATTGTATTTCTTTTGTCAACTACGTAATAATTATAAATTCTTATAAATTCGGATAACCAAACGTGGAACTTTCTCAGGCCATTTCAGATCTCCCCAAAGGTCTCGCATTCTGAAACAAAAACTGTCTACTACCTATATATTATCGGTATATATCGATATGATTACGTGTACGTGAGTGTATGACGGATATAAGAAGCATATATTAATAATAACCTGTAAAGTATAATTATAATAACTAATAATTAATAATAATAACTAACAACTAATTTAATAACTAATGGTAATATAGCAACACATTTTTATTTTATTTTATCAATATGCTTATATTGATCATATCCAAGGACATTTCTTGAAGCTTTGCGTTTTTATCCCAGTACTTTTTAGGACTTCCAGGGTAGCGGATGGTAATGCTGTAAGAAGCTCGGCTATTGCCGTTACCCAGCCATGACTAGAGCTTTTAGCTCAATAACACCCCATCCACACAGATTTTCTTCATTCAAATGACGGGATAAAGAGTCAAGGACTCAGTCCATCTCCCAGTTCTTTTAAGAATGCGAGTTGTGTGATACCATATTCAGATGACGAGATAAAGGGTCAAGTCCATCGCCCAGTTCTTTTTAAAGCATTTCTTGAAATTCAACTGAGGTAAAATTTTGCTTCGAAAGTTTCTTTATTGTTGGTTGCAGCATAGAATTGTTTTCAATTATGTTGTCGATCTTAATCAAACACTGGTTTAATAACTATCCTAAATACCAAATTTCTTTCTTTTTTTTTGAATGTAAGAGAGAAGTAAATATAATTTATTACTCCTATATATTTCGCTCAATACGTCATGAGCTTCTTTCAGAGGGAAGACAGAAAAAGTGGTAACAACATCTAAATTCTGAATACAAGAACGAGTTATACAGCATGATTATAATACTGATTCGTCTGAATGTTCGGTTGTAATCCTCTGAAATAGTGTTTGTCCTTAGGTATTGGACACCAATGTATAACCGATCTTTTTCTGTTGCAGTGCCCAGTAATGTTCTGAGGCTTCCATAAAAAGTTACCTATTTTTAACAGAAAAGATTATTTTTATGGATTTTGCATGTAAATTCAAACGCAACAATAGACTAACGCAAACCAATGTAGCGTGGAGGAAAACAGAAGATAATTGTATTAACAATATAGCTTGCCACGCCACCTATCTCAGATTTCTCTTTCTTTATTAAAGTTCAGTGTTTTAAAAGTAGTTCTTAAAGTCTGTATTTGTTTTAATTTAATTAAAACGCAGTTATTTTATTTACGAAGTATGCATATCCCTCTTTCTTTTCGGTAATATTCTGCCTTCACTTTGTGTCGCTTTCAGTAACGGTGCGATCTACTTGTGTTCAAAATGATGATTATACCCTGGGGTATGTGAACTACACGCAAATCGCCCGGAGAGCTGTTTGTTGTACGCAAATTAAATGCACCACGTGGTAAAATATCTGAATCCCGAAAAATCCCGAAACGTTTTGAATAGACAACTTGGTCGGTCGATAATCGAGTGAGTTCTCAGCTGCCTAATTTGCTGCTCCTAAAAGGCAGTGTTAAGTTATATGCCAGCAAATAAGCAACAGATGATTTTCTATTTGTGTTTCGTAGTCGGATTTCGTTTTTCGCAGGATGAGAGCAAAAGATCAATTGGAAAAATATAAGTTATCTTCTTTCTTTTTCAAACTCAGATTCAAACTCACATGCCATCTATTTAAGAGAATGTTAAAAAAAAAACAATAGAATTAGCACAACACCTTCACAGTAAACAGGTTTAATTTGATGACACTATTAACACGTGTGTTTCCATTCCACGTGGATGTATTCACACAAAGGACAGAGTTATTGCCTTTGTCATTGTAATATCAACAATTATTTCCTAACATTTATAGGTTTCTTACCAAGTACGGTATTGGTTTTTTTCTATTCTTGTGCCAATGTTGAAGTGATTGGCGAACACATTCGCTCTTCATACGAAAGAGAATGTCAATTCGCTCGTCACTCCATTCTGCATTACTCATCGTAAACGTTCCATATCTAGAAACTTTCTATGGTTGCGAAAACATAATTCAAACCAGTTAGTTTCCTTATGTTAGAAACTGGATAAAAATACAATAAAATAGCAGCGTACTTAGATTTTAATAACTAAGAATATTTTGAATATTTAAAGGTTTTTTATGATAAGTTAAACCAGTAGTACAGTAGTGTTCCGAATAGGCTAAGGAAGTTTTTAAAATTATTTTTATTATCTTTATAAAATCTGGAAACCTCGATCTAGAAATCAAATATGGGACTTTTCAAGTCACTTCAGAATTCCAATAAGCGGGACGGTGGCCTCACATCGGGAAGTGAAAATCATCTACCTAGAACCAGTCACAAAGCCATGTGCGAGGCGAAATTCACACCATAATCTGGATTTATTACTTTAAAGCTGGGTTGCCAAACTCTGTTCCGAAGGTGAATAAGTGTTCCTCGAGAAGTTCTCCTGGAATTTGTCATTTTAGTTTTCTAAGCATTTTTCATGAATAAATATTTTATAGTGGAAATGTTCCGAAGAGAATAATATTCGTGAATATATCGAAAAATTCAGATCTAGAACGCCTAATAACATCTGTGTATCGTTAATTTTCACACATCGAAACCCTTCAACATTTGGGAAAGGGAATGCTGCTGTTTATGACCGGTCATTATCATTGCCTGCAAACAGATTATAACAATGGGTGGCATATTCTCTGTTCTCAAAACTGAAGGAAATGACATCTGTGTTGCAAATGTCAGTGACCAAGCAGCATATTTTTAAATATGGAAGTATTCATGAATTATCGTTAATTTTCACACACCGAAATCTTTCAACAATCGGGAAAGAGAATACCGCTGTTTGTGACCGATCATAAAAATTGCCTGCAAGCCGATCGCAATTTGGGCGGCGTATCCTCTGTTCTCAAAACTGAACGAAATAACATCTGTGTTGCAAATGTTAGTGGCCAATCAGCAAGGAAATATAAAGAATTTTTTTTTTGAAATTGAAGATCAAGGTAATCTGTATCCGGTTCTCAAATGTATTAATACTGAATACTTTCTTCGTAAGTTCCTATTGAAGTGTGTAAGTGCATGTTCTGAAACCCGAGTGCCGTGATTGTTTTTTTAAAGTAATAGGAATACAGAGTTAAATTCTAATATGAATAGGTTTGTTTGTGAATGCTTCTATTATGACATTTACGAAGCTCACTGCGGACATTTTCTTGAATAACAGAGGTCATGAGAAACGACACTTTCCTATGCAGCCTTGAGGAGGCGCAAGGCACGTGTTTTGATTGCTATTTGCCCCTACTGTGACAACACGACAGGCGTGCAGCTGTGATTTCCTGTGTTGCTTCGATCGCATTCATTTCCACGAAAATATGGTCGTATAGAATAACAAAGACTCTCGGAGTAACTGCTAATACGAAAAAAATATTGAACAAGTTGATGCAATCATAAAATGTATTGTAGAAACATCAGGAATAACGTAGGATATCCTGCTACGAAATAAGATTGCTTTACACGTACATCAAGTCTAATTAGACTTGTCTCAGCAAAAATATGTGAGGTTTACAACTATTGCAAGTTTTAAATATTGTTGCTCACATAGTGCATGCTGTTATTTTTCACTTCTTACTGTGTTTATTCGTAAGTCGCCTGTAGAATTTCAATATAAAAACATTGAGAATACTCTTCATCTGAAAAATTTTAAATATTCTGAACTTATTAAGCAGAAGTCTGCCAATGTAATAATTTTATTAAATAAAAAATATGATTTATTTTTTTTCTATATAAACTTCTACCTTCCTTTTTATTTCATCTTTCCACCAGTAGACATTCCATCTCTTCTGTATTGAAGTAAGCACTATAATGTTCGAGATAATTTTTATGGAAAACCGGAGAATCCGGAGGAAATATTCTTACACCATCCAATTCGATTATAAAGATTGTAAATATGTTTAGTGCATTAAGTTAGTTTTAATTTTAATTTGCGATTTGATACGTAGTTAATAAATGCAAAACTACCGCCCTCTCTCGGTGGAAATGGTGATTGGAGAAAGTTTCTGCTACTTGAAAAAGACATTGCTAAAGAAGGGGTCCTTGAGTTTCGTCGACATTACTGATTGAATGGGTACTGATGGACTTTCTTTGTTCACTAACGAATATTTGAGATGAAAACACTGTTGTGAAATGCCAGACACTGTACAATAGCTAAGCAAAGAGGAGGTCATTGTGTTATTCGCATATGACACCTGTTACCCACGAAAACATTCCTTTACATGTAAACTGAAGATCAACAAACGAACAAAACAAACTTGTTTATAAAAATTTCAGAATGTTCTGTAATACTTCGTCAAAAGTAGAGAAAGGTTAGGTTGTGCGTTCTTTGTCATCCTCTGACAGGGGTGCTGTTTACTTTATTTCAGCCAAACGTGTGTTTCCATGAAAACACACTTCCTATGAAATGAACAATACTTTGTCAGAGTGGTGTGTTTTGTTTGGGTGACTCATCTTTTGTTGAGGCACAAACCGATCCCCAGCGTTCCGTATAAACGAGACCAAGTAAAGTGAACCAAGTCAACTCTGAGCCTTAATTGCCACAATTCAATTTCTTTTTACTAATGGCTAAGGTAATGTATCTTGAATTCGTAATCCGTCAATAACTACAATACCTCAATTGGTTTCATTTACTACTAAATAGCTTATGATACGCTCATTGTATGCGTTTCTTTCTCTCAATAGATTGTATTTACTGTAATCAGCGTTGTCGGTGGCGAGCATCGCTGTCCCACCTACTGAGAACTGGTGCAGCAGAATGAATGTACACGAATGGGATGGCAGTATCAGTAGCAGCAAACGAATTCCTGTAATTCTGGTCACTGTTGCCCAGTGTGCTACAGACGAGTAAGTGCTCGTGTGTCCTTGCTTTGCGCAGCCAATTCCTCCTTTTTTTAAATAGCACTCTAGTCAGGTATCATTTGATTATACGCTTATTTAAATCATAAAACAGCATCATTTACTTTGGAATAATATAAGAAATGTTTCTTATTCTACCAAGCGCTCAGTTTTATCACTTAATTTTCTTGCCTTTGTAGGTGGATCCGTTTAACCTTTCTTAATGAGGGACGCAAATGGAACATCTGCACTTTTTTTATAGATCTTCTTATTGTATTATTATAAGCATTATCAATTTAGATAATATTTGGTATCAGTTTGTCTATTCCAGTAACAGATATACACCTGGAGGTATTCATTCCTGAATGTCTTACGTATAAGGTACACAAAAGGTCTCAAGGTCTCAGATGTTTCCAAGATTTATTTACCAAAGTGGAATAAAGAGGTACGCTTATAGCAAGGGAAGTAGAACTCCATATCATTTATTTGCATTGGTGTATTTTAAATTTGTTCATTTTATTTCTTTTTCCTATACAATTCCTTATGCTTTATCATAATTGGATAAGTGAGAATAACCCTTGTTTGCTTGTTGAGTTTATTTCCGTCTGCGTTTGCTATTTCTTGTTAGGAAAATTAATTTTGAATCGATAGATTGCACTCAACAAAGATGATCTACGTATTTAAAATCAAAACTTAAAACTCGGTCATTTAAATTAATGTTCTTTAATAGTTTGTGTATAAGGATTTAAGGGGGAGGGGATGTTAATAAACAATCTTTCACGCTGTTAGTTTCCTTTAAAGGCATTTAAAGCTGTTTGAATGTTTCTACGCTGCTTTTGACTGATCTGAACCTTTTTGACATTGATAGCTGATTCTCTGAAGTTACTGATATTAAATCAGAATAAAACATTCAATAACACGCAATAGACAACAATAAGACTTGACAATAAATTCCATTGACAAGAACGTAGAACTAAAAAACAACTTCAATAATCAAAACACCAGCAAATAAAAAACAAAACAAATTGAATTCCAGTGAGATTATTAAATTATTACAAATATTTAAAAATTAAATTATTAAAACTTTGCAAAATTTGCTTTCAATAGAATAATTATTATTCGCTTTTTATATTTTATAGGGTTTTTAAACTTCTCTAGTCGGTTATATTCATTTCATATCGAATGATTGTTTTCTTTTAAATTAAGATGACTAAATCTTAGTGTCGAATATTATTCTTGAAAGATGTTACTTTGCAAACAGATGGTCTGATTTTTTTTCTATTTTTCATTCTTTTCCCTCACACCAATAGGAGAGCGGTGCAATGGCACCTTTTGCGATACGGCTTCAGGTTACGTGTTCGTTTGTGTTGACGACGCTTATTGTCACAACACGTCAACACGTGTAGACAACGTTAGCAGTGGAAAGGACAATAGACAGACATGACGGGCATTTGACAGGATAGATTAAAACAAAAATGCACAGTGAAGGTAAGATAAACATAAATAATCTTTATAAGGAATCCTTAACTGAAGATGAGTTAGCTAGTCTCAGATACAGACGGTAGAGTTTGTTTTCATCTCAAACTTGGGTTCTACATCCCGCAGGACAGAGATTACACTGCATGTAATTGCTTCTGCTGTAATTCTAAATAACAATACCCCAAGTAGTAGGATAATGCAATGAATATGAATATCTATAAGAGGTGTGTGCGTGTGTAAAAATATTCATAGACTGATTAATAATTCTCATCGCTCTTTTGACAAAAATATTACTATACGAAGCATATTGATGGATATTACATACCCAAGAGATCAAAAAAGTCCTTAAATTCATTGTAATATTAAAGAATACATATATTTTCCGTTTATTTTTCGACACTTTAAGCACATCATTTATTTCATTCCTGTAAATATGCTAAACATTTGAATTCACAGAGGCATGCGTTATGATCTCCCATGAAGCAATTTATACAGTTATAGGATAACCATTTTGAACATTGAGTGGTGCCGATCGCATTTTTCAGAGTATAATTAAAACTGGAATATCACTCTAAGCCAGTCATTTCTTTCGCATGCATGTTAAAATTATTTGAAATATAGTAAGGCCCAAGAAGCGAGAATACGTTTACATAGAAGAATGAAGCAGATTGTTATAACCAAATATATTTTCTTCTTTTAAACCGTTTAATTTCTGGAAAGATTTCTTCTTCTAGTTTAACATTCTAGACAATTAGGTGAGTTATTCTAGGAAATAACATTATTTACATTCTGCTAATATCTTGATGTGTAGATTAAAAAAAACATCTTATTACAATAAATCTTGACCGGATCTTTCTTGGCATAAGCATCTCACATCTGTAGCATCCTTCGTATTTTCCAAAAAATTTCATTTTTCTGTATGAGCCCTACTTTCAATGGAACAATTATTGTAACAAATTTTAAAATATAAAATACTTCCAGTATTTTTTAATACTTTTTCATAGAGAAAACCTTTCCTTCCCGATATTGTGAGTTTTATTGACAAGTGTTCAAGGAAAGGCGCCCGCAAAATGCCTTTCAAATTCTATATCAGCACAAATGAAAGGCTAATGTCGATTAACATACTTATTTAATAACAATATTAATATTTAGATTAACGATAACGTACAAAGACAAGCAAACAGAAAAACACATTGATCTCTTTCCACGGCAGTTGTAATCTGCTTGCGTCTGCCAAATGTCAGATTAGTAATTTCCTCTGTCGGCAGAATATCAATAATAGCTGCATGGTCAAGGACGAAATAGGCGATATTCCGAAATATTATTAAACATTATTAAAATGATATTTTGATTTTCTTATTCCTCGTATATTCCACTACTTTGCAATATATAGAGCATTATGATAATGAGTATTCTAATTATAAGAGTATTATATGTATTAGAGTATTATAATTATAATACTAATTATAATGGTAAATATATCACATAGCAACTTCAGCAAAACTAGCTGAATAAACTCCATTGAATATAGTAGTTTCGTTGTTCTTAATAACAGGCATTCTTTAAATATACACATAACACTCTTTTTTGTTTGCTTTCATTCAGTCGTATTGAACACGATCAACTGACAAAGTACATATTTAAGTGGAGTCCGACAACAGAAGCGAGAGCTATCGTTGGCAGAATGCCAAGAATCATGTTGAAGGAGAGAAAGAAATGAGGCAATGTACGAATTGGCCATCAACACACAAAATTATGTGCTTTATACGTACAAGTTTCCGACTGTTATACAAGCAAAATAGTTAGCACTTTTAAAAGTACAATGATCGTAAAAGAGAAGTTAATTTTCCGACGTGTAATAATAAACACTCATCCCACAATACGGATTGATTATCCTTATTATCGGAATGGATTCTCATTCTTTTGAAATGTACAGAAGTGTCGAAGGGTCTTGCAGTGAGCACTATAAAAATTTTTATCGCACATTACCATTGCAAGTCTTATCAGTTCCTTTGTAGAACAAAACAAGAAAATATCGTTTAGAAATTATTCTATTTAATAAAGAAATGCAAGTTGAAAATATCGTGTAACATAATAAGACTAACATCTGTGCTAACAGGAATGGTGGTTTTTGACCAAGACTGGACAAAGGTTTCAAACAGAATTATGCAGATTAGCCTAAACTGTTTCTTTCTTCACTATTAGGAGATATGTTTGTGGTTAACTGAGGTGTTTCTATCCCGATTTCAGATATGCTAAGAGTTTTCTCACATAGCTAGGTAAGAATTTTATGATTTATTGCAAATCCCTGAGGGTTTAGTTTAGCAAATAGCACCGTAATATGCATTCTGAGTTCATTTGAACACTGTTTTCAGTATCAGTGAATGTCACTGGCGAGAAAAATACCCAAAAATTTATCAGTTCAGCTTTTCTTTTCAATCAGAAAAACTTTCCAATACGATTTCTATTTTTCAGTAAAAAAAAAATAACCTTAACAACTACAAATGACCCTCTGATAAACTACATCATTACGAGAAACAGTTGTTAAATTGAAGCTTCATAATTTTTTATTATATGTTTATTATGGCTTATACTTATATATCGGCTTATGGTTGCTTCTTAGTTTAATCCTTTCTTATTTTCACCTTACTCAATTTTAGTCCTACCAGCTCCTCTATTGTTATGTCGCTGCTTCTCTATATTATATCTTGTTCTACCTTTAAATAGCCTTCCTTCTAATCTACTGCCGTGCCCTTAAAATATTAATTCAGATTTATCTCCTCTTCGGATATTGGCAAAATTTATATTATGCTGTGCCAGCCGATATCCTATAACAGAGTAGACTCTTGTTCATGGAAATAATTCTAAATTCAAAAGGAATACACGCAATAATTAATCTCACGCTAGCGCTGTGCAGATTCAGTTAGCAGTCATGACTCGAATCTCACTTAAGCACTTATATCTAAATTCCTTCCCACCAAAAGGTTCTATTTCATAAGTGGTGGTTTGAATTCGTAATCAGGCATAAACTCAGGCATAAGGTACAAAACATGTTTATTGGAAAAAGATAAAACACTTACAGTTAAGAAAATTCAAATACTCAATGGATCAAAATTTGCTCTAAGTTAAGGTTCATACTAAATCACAATGAATTTGAGTATGCTAAATCCGTCAATTAGGTAAGGATAAGATTAAGTACAAGCATAATACTACATGGATATAATTCCTTTCACAATTTGTTCACAGAACACGCATTGAACACTTTCATTAATACTCTATCAATAACTATCTTCATTCTAAATCTCATTAAGTAAGCCTAACCATTCACAATCAAATTACTGCCTATCAACAATCCTTGCTTGTACTTGATTGAATTAAGATTCCACAGGGTCTTAATTCAATCAAATTCTCACTTAAAAGTTCTCTACTAGTGTCCTTTAGTTACAGTGAACACAAATTTCTTATTCTTTTAACTGATTTTTAACGTGGAACGAAAATCTTTACATTACCGGATCCTTTCGGATTTCATGCCGCCATCTCATGCAGATCTGGATTACCTTACTGTATATTTATTCATCGGCCGTCTTTTCGCCTGGCGATGCACTACGCTTTTTCTTTTTTAATCGTGTCCGAATGTTGCGTGCTGTCTACCGCTCCTCGGGAAACTTTCTCCAAAGGGACATTCTGCTAAGGCTCAATTCCGCATAGGCCGTCGTATCGCGATCAGATCCAAGCGGAGCTGATCGCGATACGACGAGAATGGATCCTCGATCGCAGGTTTTTCTTCCCGGAAACTCGGGTTTTTCGTCCCGTAAACTCAAGAAAATCGACCGTTGAACCCACATTATTTCAGACATTAAATGTATTGTGTTAGGGTTAGGGACCACAAGATGGCGGCACATTTGAGCCGTCTCTCTTCACTGTGTACCGCTTAATTAGTGATAGCCTTGGGCCATCTGTCTCTGATTGGTACCAGTGGAGATTGAACTGCCCACTCAGTCTCCAAAAGTTAGATAGGGCTAAATGGTCTCGCCTATTCCCCGTATACGGGAAGAAAAAGGCGTTAGCTGATTTTTATAAATAATAATAATAACTAATATGATAACTATTAAATAATAATAATATAATAACACCTTTTCTTTTATTTTATTAATACGTCTTTATGGATCACATCCAAGAATATTTCGTGAAAGTCTAAAATTGAAGGCTATCAAATGTTTCTTATTATCCTATAGAAAATGAAATTTCTTCGGCATCTCAAGATAAAAATCTTGAGATGTCTGAGATTTTGAATATATGTTTTTGACAACCGTGGAGGTTGTCAAAAACATATTCGAAATCTCGGTTTAATTATCAAAAAACAAAAGTCATATGACCAATAATTTACGTGTATGTCAATATTCCCTGTAAACTGAGTTCGTGTGCGCGGCACTAATAATTAATTAAAAATTAACAACTAGTCAAGAAAGAGAGGGTACAATCATACTCGTTCATTTATTTTACTTAGTAATTTATTGCCATTCCGTCTTTATTCGCTGTAATTAGTTATTTTCAGCCCCCGGCATGTAAGCGAAGTGACGTCAGCAAGTTTCATAACCGGCACTTTTAACAAATTTAAACATGTCGTACTGCTAACTAAACGATACCCGCTGTGAATAAGGGGCAGACTACACACCCAGTAAAACTATCTTTTAAACAGAACACAATTAACAAAAAATAAACACAAATTACAAACAGGGTGTGCAGAAAAAACTCGGAGTCCAGCAAGGTGCCTTATTATCACCTACTCTGTTCAGCATGTACGTTAACGACGTTCACAAAAAAAAAAAAAAACATAGAATAATCTCCTCATCATTGCAACACACGAAGTTCAAATATATCATTACGCAGACGACCTCGAGTTACTAACAGTCACACAGACATGGACACCACTCTCTCCATAGCACAAGACCTGAACGAATTAACAACTTACTTCAACCAATGTTCAAGTATCATGAACAGCAACAAAACGCAGATATGATATCAGATCAGGTATGTTTGTCATGATCCCATACATGGAACTACACGCCTATACTCTTTTTACGCAAGAAATTGCAATTTCTACACCAGTTTCCTGTTTAGTTTCCACGTCAACCGCTAGAGAACTGTATATAAACGCGACCTTCACTCGCTACATTTACTCTAATCCAGTATCAGATCCTCTTCATCGTTCCGTATCAAGTTTAGCGATGGCCCAGGTAAGTGCTGGAACGGTTATTGTGATTATTACTGTTATTGATAATCAAGTGCTTTATCATCAGCCAAGTGAAGATCCACTAATTACCAAAATAAGTTAAATATTCCAGTTTAACTGATAATAATATTTTTTAAACTTTTATTTCGAGTGTATTTTGCTGGTATTTTGTTTTGTATTTCGAGTGTAATTCTTTTTTTTTGGGGGGGGGGTAGAATTTATTTGCTTCGCTTTTGGTTATTGTCGTGATTTACGTCGGAATCCAAGCCCACCACAAATGTCCCGATCCCGAGAAATGTCGAGAAGTTGATAAAGCGCGTTGTGAAGAAATGGGTTGGACTTATGATCCAGCATCACCGGATGAGTATCCTTGTCACTGTTGTGCCACCTGCACCACAGTAGTGGGTAAGTGATCACTTATTATTCATAACATCTCTTTGTGCGCGCGCGCACACCAATAAAGAAACCACAACAACTACTCTAATATCAGAGTAATTGAGAAAGTTAATCACGATATGCATCATTAGTTGAAGACAGACATTTCCCGCCCCACTATGCATTTGGAAATTTTAAATACGATAAATTAAAAGTCAGTTTTAATTCTATAATTGCCCTATAAAAATAATGCATATAATAATATTTCTAAATTCATTTTGTCAATTTTTTAATAATTAGCATGTTTATTTTTCTTGAAATATACACCCAGAAGTGTCAGACATTTCGAAAACAACTCGTAAATGCCGGCATTCCCGAAAGCTCTTTGGTCAAATTCCATACGAAACTTTTATGGTTTCTATTCGGCTTTGAAATAATGCTGGATTTAATATCCGCGTGATTTTTATAATTTTTTGCATCGCCGAATTGAAGCCTCTGGCTCTTTATTTTAGTAAAACATTTTGAAAACCAGCCACACGGCGCATGCGCATATGTACACTTTCTAAATAGAGCATGCTAATTATTGATGAAATTTATAATTTTGATTTTTTTTTCCTCTTATATAGAAAAAGGCGAAATCTGTGACGACACCTATTCTGATGTCTCCACCGGTTATTTAAAGATTTGTAAACAAAACTACTATTGTGCCCATGACGACAAAACTTGTACCCATACTTGTCAACCGTTGTAATGCTGATGAATATCCAAGGAAATGTAATGGATCAACCCACTGCGCAGGTGTAGAAAAAAAAATGCACGTGCGGTTCAACCTTACATTTGTAACCAAATGCTTTACCCATTAAGGGATGTTTAAAGATATCAATAAAACGATTTTAAAATGAAAATGTGTTTTGAAGAACTATTTGAGATCTTGTAAACCTTAAAAATAACTTTATTTACGTCAATGTTGTCTTAGATTGATAAACTGTACTTCATCCCATCCGCATGTGTCCGTTGCTCGCAATACGAAACATTCGCTTTAGCGTCACTGAATACTTCAAATACTCCGATTTTTCTAAGAAAAGTCTAATTTGACGGAAGTGTACCAGTTAGTTCTGTCTTATATTTTGGGAATATGCTAGCCTTAAAGGATTATTTTTTGACTTAATTCCCTAAGTAAATTCTTTTTATATTTAAATTCAATTGAGATCCTTCCCTGTATTTCTTTTGTCTTCATGAGCGGTACGTAATTTGAAAGAGGCGTACATGATACACTGTCTTTAACAATAATTAACCTGACTGTCTGTTTTATTTCATTGCACTTCACTTCTCGGCTGCCGGTAATCTACTGTGCAGTTGAAAAGCCCCTCCACGCGAAACTTTCAATCAGTGCGTAAAGTGTGCGGCTTATCTCCACTGATGGCTCTGTAAGCAGCATTTGTTGCTGCTCTCGAAGCTACTGCGCACATTTGCTGCGATGTTGTTTCTCTTTTCTCAGTCATTACCTACATACAGTACTATAATACAAGAATACAAATCTGTTACCTTCTCAGTGTATATTTTACTGTTTATATGAATCGAGGTAAAATTGTTAAATATTTATTTTACAAGCTATATTCAAATTAATTCAATAAAATATCGCCTTTCAGTGAAAAAGCAAGATATTACTGTATTTATTCCTTTATATGAATGGATAAAACTAACTACAATAATGTCACAAGGTGTCCTAATTTAGATGAATTTAGTTTTGTTGTTTGATAGCCACGTTTGTAATACAGCAACCCTCGATTAATGCGCTCTTTAAACAGGCGCATTAATCGAAAACGCGCTAATCGAATATAATAACTTATGGGAAAAAGTATAATTCGTTCCTCAAATTTCTTTTTTGACTCACACTAATGAAGATTGCCGCTTTCGACAACAGAAAGATACAACAGGTGGCGCCACTAGTTTTTTTCTATTTTCGAAAAGTGCGGTTTCTTTTAGGACAGAGGGTGTATTACTCTAATTTATACCGACTGCAAAAATGGGATATGGCACGATGCACCTTGCCCATGAGTGTGTCCGTTGACTTTTTACCAAGTAGTGTATCTTAGATTTCGATCTCCGAGTTTCGTATCCAGCTTTAAAATAAAACAATGAGGGATTTATTATCCCCTTAATTTAAACGCCGTGAGGTTTCATGGATGTTGAGCTATGCAATTAAAGTGTCGAGCTTTCAAGTTTATATCTCGGTCTCGGTGCGAATACGGAGAATTAAATTACTATTTCAGAAAGGTAAGAACGAAGTTGTTGCTCTTAATTGGTTACGCTTCCACGGTCAGTTATTCAGTTAACTGGGGCAGACTATTTTGCCTGAAATAAGCGGACTTCGAATCTCTTCTCCAATTGGAAACCCAACATCGAGTTTTGTGAAGGTCTTGAGAAGGGGGGGGGATGAATTTCAAGGACCAGTGGGAAACCCACACTCTCCACATGGAAGGCGTGGAACTTCACAAACTCCTTTTTAATCAATGGACCGATTGCTTTACAATGTTTGGTCATTGGATTCACATAAGAGTTTGTGTGCGCGCGCGCTCTCAAGCGCAATATAAGTAAACCTAAAACGCATAATACGAATTTCAGCATCACATATGATATATCGCAAGCCTAATGGATGCAGTGCTGCCATAGAGCAGCAGCAGCGAATTAGTTACAGCGGCAGAATAAGTAAAACATTATCATAGCTAATAAAAAAAATTCCTGAATTTCCCTTCATGATCCAAAGATCTCTAAGATTCCTTTCAAAGTTTAGTTCAGTCTATTACGAAGATACCGTTTATAAGTATAAAACGTATTATTCCTGGCTGCGTACTCATCGCTATTCACATTTCTCAATGAAGATTGAATAGGTTAGTAAATGAGGCCAAAATCGTGTACTGCGTTCCTTTTGACGGAGCGAATTAGTTGGTAAGAGCAACAATATAAGGTAGAAAAGTAAAACTATATCTTTTTCTAAAAACTTTTAAATCATTTTCTTAACATTAAAAGTTAAAAACACCTTTTTAGTCAATTTATATCATACTTGCAGTCTGGTTATTACAAACCATTATTTTAACTGAATTACGTGTAAGCTGCAACTAACACACCGAC
The DNA here is from genome assembly GCF_054136105.1 of Typopeltis vanoorti. Classification (NCBI taxonomy): domain Eukaryota; kingdom Metazoa; phylum Arthropoda; class Arachnida; order Uropygi; family Thelyphonidae; genus Typopeltis; species Typopeltis vanoorti. Next base: position 94,529,457 of record NC_143561.1, on the reverse strand, counting down.
TCGTTACAAGTAAAAATTTCGCAAGAATTGAAATTGTTGATTTCATTAATCTGTATTGAATATATGTTAAATATTAAAGCATTATGATAAAACCCGAAATAACAATGTCTGAAAAAATAATAAATAAGTAAATAAAAATCAATGTGAAGGAAATAATGTCTTTCTATGGATATTTTGATATCCAAAGGCTTTCTAACTCGGTAATGACAGTACAAAGATTCAGTTTTACTTCAATGTGACGTCACCATTGCGAGGATGTTGGACAATCATGGAATTAGATTTTTAGACTTAGCAACTTCCCGGTTTCGTTTCATTGGTGGTAACCGATGTGGATTGCTATGTCCTAGGTGATGATGATCAGTATTATGACGTAATAATTAAGCTTTGAAAGATGCTGGAAACAAATGATCACATAACAGAACATGTCACGAAATCTGCAACTAGTTAATTTCTGTCTGCCAAAGAAATGTTATAATATACTCGCCTTAGTTGCCTCTGACATAATTCAAACCAACTCAACCTAAGAAATAAGAATCCATTTGACATTAAATACTTGGTGGAGCCCTTGAAATATCTGCTGTTGCAACAATATTTTATTACAAATATTTGATTTCCGATATTGTTTCATTTACTGTACCTGAAACGATGACAAGTATCGATTGTTGTGAAAGACAATCCGGATTGGATAATAATTTGCTTATTGTTGAAATAAACGCAATGAAATTCTGGAACGCATGCAAAGCAATCTACTGTATAATTCTATTCATTGTTGAAAGATTTTTCTATTATTGTTTATCATTCAGTCGGCTGTTCATTTTCTTCATGGATTTGTTGAAATTTATCAAGCATTATTTGCGAACGACAGCAACAATAAATACAAAAACAATAGGCAACAATCCATATGCTATAATAAATAGTTTGCCAACGTTATATTATTTTAAATTCAGAGTTTTATATGCAAGGTCAACTATATTTAATTTACCTGATGATATATTTACACGTCTTTATTAGTTAAATAAGGCGTCTCTCTTTATTTAATAGATAAATATAATATACTAATATTATAACTAAAAGTGTTAGGTTAGTATAGTAATACCACGGTCGTGCGTTAACATTCGTTAGTGCTTTAGATTGGCAGTTTGAAGTATGATTTTTACTTGCAAGGACAATAATGTAGTCCCTTCTGAGTTTTCTCTGCATTACAGAATGTTAACGGAGCGTTACCCTTGCTTTTATAGTATAACAAGAAACTGTACAGAATCGGCGGTATGCGCATGCGCATAAATCACTTTGAACAGGCACGTTAATGTCACAGAAAAATCTACGGCTATTCCTCGTCGTTATCACCACAAGGAAAACGTCATCGAAGATCATTCCCACCGTTACATGACTTCTGTTTACTTCGGACGGCCCAAAACGAAGTCTCGCGATCTCCGTACTCCTTCGTACACCTTCCCCCTTTCTACGACAGCACAGTTCACATCGTTAATCTCGTAACGACGTGTAAGGAAGTTTCAGTGCACGCGCCTTTCGGAGCGCGCACAGTTTCCGTTTCACCTAACTGGAGCAAGTGTGCTTCGACAATACGGAGCGGCGGCACCAAACGGTTCGGTACGTTCGTGTGATAAATCGTCAAGGGATGAACTAGCGTAGAAATCTTAGAAGAATTTCGGGTAAGAAGTTTGAGTTTTTTTTTTTTTTTCTTTTTACTCCAAAAATGTTCGGAAAGGTTCCTTTTCTGCTCCTTCACCCCCTTAAAGTTGTCTTAGAAGTTTGCGTAAGATAAAGAAAACGTTTCCAGTCCGATTGAGATTGGAACACCTGCAGATTCTTAACATTGATTGGTGCACAATGACAGACGACAAAAATGCAAATTTTCTATTTAAATAAATAAATAAAACATGCAATATTTTAATACCATGAAAGTCCAGCGTCATCCCCCCCCCACCCACACCACCAAATAAATGCTATTTAATTCCTCTACGACCAAACTCTCACACAGATTCATTACTTGAGCATTTTCCCTTATTAAAATTCAATCCTAAGTGCCAATGCCAATAGAAGGAAGTCTTTATAACGATAACTAGTGAACTAATGTCAAAAAGCGATTTGACTTACTGTAATTGGTCGTGTTGTCGTCCTCTTACAGACAGTACAAAGACAACGTGATTAAAAGTACGTATTTAGATGTCTTTATATTTTGGTTTTGACTAAATTAGGAAATTCTTGGGTATACCTGCATTATAAGACTTCGTTCTTTGCGTAGCGCCTTAAAAGAACCCGAAAAATTCAGGAAGTTCTTCAAGAACTATAATTCAATACGAAAATGCCAATTCGATGCACTAACAACCTTCTATTCGGAGGTTTTAGCATTGAAATGCTACTTAGGGATACAAAATGCACGATAAAAGGCAGGTGATTGTAGGCTGCATTTGAGTCAGTAGTAGTCCGGTCACTTCTGACAAGATCAAGATAAGATAAGGAATCGTGACGTGATTGGTTGACGTCATTTGGGGGCGACGTCATGAGATTGGAATGTTTGGAATTTCCCTGGGGGCATATGTGTCAGTGACGTGTGTTCGTGTGTTTTGGTTCGCGTATGGAATTATGGGTGATGGTAGAGATAAGGATTCGTGTTGTGATTGGTGGTGCACTTCTGACAAGATCAAGATCAAGATAAGATAAGGAATGGTGACGTGGGTGGGTGTTGTTATGATATGTAGATAAATGACGTCATTTGTTAGTTGTAAATAACTGACGTTATTGTTTTGAATGGAAAGGAAGATATATTAGAGATAAGTAATCGTGTCATGATTGGTCGGGCACTTCTAACAAGATCAAGATCATGATAAGATAAGGAATCGTGATGTGAATGTTTGTTCTAATAGATTTTGGAATGTTTGGAATTTAGCTGGGCCCTCGTCTGTCAGAGACATCAGGTGTGTTTGGTGGTGATATTTAGAGATAAGAATCGTGACGTTATGTGTTTGGAAATTTCTGGGGAACATATGTCTCTCTGTGATATCACATGGTATTTTGGTTTGGCTATGGAATTGTGGGCGATGTTTTTGAGATAAGATATCTTGGAATTTTCCCAGGGTGACACACACATCCATCATTGTCGTCATGTTTGTCTATAGATGGGTGTACTAATTTCCAATACATTATGGGGTATTTCTTTCCTGTTAAAGGGTGGGAATTCTTAGAGTAGAGTCTAGTGGCGGCTGTGTTTTTCGAGCTTTTCTGAATAATTTAATTATATGCTGTGTCTCTACGGCATTTTTAATTAAATAAATTAAAATAAACGGACAGTTAAATGGATTACAAAACTTTTTGTATGTATTCTAGAAATTCTAATGATAATTTGAAATTACTTATAGCTTTCCAGAATGGCTCTTCTAAATACGAATATTCCAAAAAAAATTCCAAAATAGTTGAATTTTATATCCACACCACAACACAAACACAAAAACCACAAAGAACGAAATTTCTGTAAATACTGTAACCTGAAATAGTTGAGTACTCTTCCGTTAGATTTCACCCCGTAGATGCTATGTTATCATCATGAACAATATCCCCCAGCGAGCGGTTTTCTTCAAAGGGGTCTTTCATGAAGATGACAAGAGTCACATCCGTAAATTGCGGTATTGTTCAAAAGGCAGAATTTTCTCAAGTTTGGATGTTTCTCAAATACTTCCATATGACTAAGTGATTAGCATTCACATGAATGTGATGACACATATCCTAAAATTATTCATTCTTTCGTTTCCGTGGGAAATTATTGGTGTAGTAAATTAATGCTTACATTTAATTTTTTAAAACCAATATTGACTATTAATTTTGCCTGCGATTCCTTGTGCTCTTAACCTATTTCTGTAACTGAAATTATTTATTTTATTTATTTATTTCTTTAGCATTAGTGATTTTAAGTAACGGATATTTGCGACAATCAAGGTTTTTGAACTCGCCCTTGCGTTTTCTTTTAGAAATTTCTTTTGCCAGCACAACAAATAAATAGTTATTTCTTATTAATTATATGAAGAGCCAAAGGCTTCAATTCGCGACATATAAACTTATTTAAGTTAAGGGATATTACATCCCATATTGTTTCATAGCCGAATAAGAAACTCAAAGAGTTTCATGCCGAATATAGAAACTATATAAAGTTCCGCGAGTCAAAGCGTAAGCAAATACCTGGATAGTGTTACAACTGACCCTTTAGAGAGTGCAACACTGAGGCAACTCATGGTAAAGAGTTGTCTCACCATGAGTTCCCTTATATAATAATATAAGGGAACTCATGGTGAGGAATTATGAATAGCCGAGTCTCAGTTAAACTTCATTCGCTACAGCATTACCATCCTTATATATACATATATATATATATATATATATTTTTTTATTGTCCTTATAAGGACTGGCTTAAAGGGGCGAAGCAAGAATGCTTTTCATCTTTCCCGTTATCTGTAGAGGACAGTGTAGGGATAGGGTGTTATTGGGCTATTGAAGCTCTGATCATGGCAGCAGGGTAACAGCAATAGCCGAACCTCAGTTAGAACTTCATTGGCTACAGCATTGCCTCCGTTATCCTCCAAGGGTATATTTTGGATTGAATGAACCAATCACCGTCGATTAGTTCCAACAACCTCCTATTCTTCCTTCCTTATAAGGACTGGCTTAAAGGGGCGAAGCAAGAATGCTTTTCATCTTCCCCGTTATCTGTAGAGGACAGTGTAGGGATAAGGTGTTATTGAGCTATTAAAGCTCTGATCATGGCAGGAGGGTAACAGCAATAGCCGAGCCTCAGTTAGAGCTTCACTGGCTACAGCATTGCCATCCATTACCCTCCAAGGGTATTGGATTGAATGAATCAGTCACCGCATCTCACGGTCGATTGATTCATCCACCTCCTCCTATTCTTCCGTTATAAACAACAGTTCTATAAATCTAGGGATTTAAATTATAATAAGGTGTGCAAATACTATCTATTATTTCTAAGTGAATTAAAGAGATACATTATTTATAAGCACAGCTAAGAACAAAAGTTTATGTATACAATTTTTTCATTATATGTATGTTCTTAGAAAATAGTATCTTCTTCTTGTAAGATGATATTTTGATAATCAAGCAGTGATTAAAAGTATTTTATACGAGAACTGGAATCTCCAGGACTCCAGAGAGCTTCACCAATCTAAGAACTATTATCTTTGACACCCTACCTTCAATCTGCAAAGCTTTCTCTCATTCTACAGCGCTGCGGGCTGCGGGAAAATACAACGAAACTATCAGAATGTCTTTTAATAGTTGCCAGTAGACTTTCAGTAAATCTTAGTTTAATTCCAATTTGAATGCAGCAAGCATCGTTGGCAAATATACACTCCATGCTGAATTGTTTTCAACAGTTGGACTGTTGAATCCAATCTTCTATTAGATTCAACATTCTTATTATATCGTAAATTTATGATTTGCTCAGAATGAATGTACGTCTTCCTGGTTCAGTAATAACAATCATTAATGACTATTGGAATTCATGTCAGATATACCAACATACCTGAAAAAAAATTTTTTTTAAATTAAAACGCCTACAATGTGGCTGATCTGAATTTTTAAGCGTCAGGCACTACTTGAAAGTTTTTTTTAATTGGCACTAATAACTTAAAATGAGGGACTTTAGGAAAACTGTCGGTGGAAGAATTCATGATTCCAAGTAGTATGTCAAATCTGCACGCTGTGGACATTCCCCCCCCCCCAAAGCGATTATTGTTTTTAATCATAATCTATGAATTTCTAATATAATGTATTATCATTTTACTTTGGTAGCGGTTCCAAATAAAATTCTAGTTCCCAATATTGCTATCACTACTTTCGCGTGAAACGTCTACCTGTTTCATTTGAATTTATCTGAATTCGTATGGAGATGACAATGTTTCCCACCTACCATCCGGAGAGCTCGGGTTTTTCAAAATCACCATAGAACTCACGCAATTAAGCACGGTATGTATCAAACCAAACGTATCAACATTCGCGTATTGCTTGGGCTGTTTGGACTTGACGTCTTAATATCTCTTGAAGCCGGCTTAGTTGACCGAGTGGACAGAGAGCTTCTGCCACTCCAACGAAGTGGACTTGACTATGAATGTTTTCGATGTTATCAGTTACCATTTCACCAGTTTTTTTTTTACTTGGTGGAAGAGTGATTTTGTCAACCTCTGCACAGAATTCGATTATAAGTGCATGTTAAACCTAAAGCGGAAATCTTGAATCGATTGCAATAAGTTTTTATTTTTAAACATAAATCTGTTCAAAATTGATCGATTAAAATATTTTACAAACACTAACTAGACGGTTTTGAAACTTCAATAAAATTAAAGTCCAACAAATTCAAAAAAGTTTTAAGTTTCGATAGATACTCTTAAGAATCTAAAGGTGGATTCATGCATCGAACGCCACAATTGTAGCAGTTTGGGGCATGAAATTTTCAGTTGTATTTCATCTGTGGAATGTCGAAATAATGCTACTAGTATTAACATTATAAAGATGGAAATGTCTATTTTGCGCTTCCATAAGTAAAGTAAAATGTGGGAGCTTTTTTACTGTTAGTTCAATGAGCTTCCTATTACAAGCCTTAGCGAGATATATATAAAAAAAAAAAAAAAAAACGTTAACAGCACAAAAGAGGTTTTTGTGGGGAACGAGGATTCTAATGGATGGTTAAAAGCAAAAACGGTTTCCGCGAGCAAAAGGTAATGACCACGAGCAGTAAAACAATGCCAGAACCGAAAAGCCTCAGATTAGATGCCGCACTTCGAATAAGTGTGTGAATAGAGCCATCGGGAAATTAGCTGGAAAAGGATTGAGAAACTCTACGTTGAAGAAAGAATGTTATGAATTTTTCGTTCCATTATATCACATAATTGCCCTCTATTAATTATTAATTTCCTTCTAAGGATTGGTCCTTTACTAGTGAAGGTCATATTTGCATAATGATTGAGTGTTGACTGAATGTTTCAGCGGTAACTATCATAGCTAACTTCATTTTTTAGTCTTTTTAATACCACGTAACAATGTCAGTGTTGGGCAGCAAATGAATATCCATCTTTCGTTAACTAAGGACCATTTATTTTCTTTAAATATTTCATTCGCGCACTTTAGCTATCAATACAATGATCAGAATATTCGTGTTTTTTCACCTTTACACGTGCTTGTTTATCTACCCTTTGGTCTTGACAGGAGACAGCAATAATCATTGGTCCAATGATGCTTAAAAATGAAGAAAGAAATGACCCTCCTGGGGAGGGACCATTTCTTTCTTTTGTCTTGCCATTATATCCCAAGTTGACTATCTAAAACTCCATCTTGGTCAACTTCCTAATACGCAGCAATAAACATTGAAACTATACAAAGCTTAAGGGATTAAACTTCAAATTCAAAAAAAAAAAAAAGACGAATTATGGATAGATGCAACCATCCCTTAGGATGGTTGCATCTATCCATAATTCGTCTGAGGTATCATATGATGGTTTTCTTGCATCACAAATGAGAAGTTATACCAAATAATTGCAAATGGAACAGGAATTATATGAAAGACGAGATTATTATTCTTCTAAATTTATTTGCATTTCTCAGTTATGAGAAATCGCATTTCAGTTTTTATTATAACACCTGTTTAAAGAATCCGATTGTTATGCAGACGGGAGCATCAGCATGAAGGGTATCTGTCAATGATAACATTTTTTATTTCTACCTGGATGTTATCTGTTTGCATTATGTGCAGCACGAGAGGTGATTGAACAAATCCAGTTTGACTGAGGGCTAATGATCAAACATTCGGATTCGATGCGGTTATAATTTCAGGTTTCAAAACCGCCTTTGTTGCAAATGGGAAGAGGAAAAAAAAACAACGTTTACCAGGAACTAAAAGTCTGATGATCCGGCGTGATGTCACTGCTTTACTTTATATTTTGGAAGAGGTGTTTTAATTTTTTCCCCATTCCTTGAATTTTTATATTTCAGTTTTAATTAATTTAGTACCGTATCAAAACAAGTTCAACATTAACACCAGCTTCAAACAATCATATGTATTTTCATTCTACAGTAAAATATACGCATTGGTGGAAGTGCATATTTCGAAGTATTGAAAGCTGCACCTGAAAATCATCAAGTTTCCGATCTGTCCCCCACCAGAAGTTTTTTAATTTTCTTCAATTGTAAGTAATCTTCTTTTTTGGTACTAACAGTCATATTCTACACTAACTATTATTCTATGAGCATACTAATGCTACGTGATCTTAATAAAAAAAAAAACAGTTATAAACTTCGAATTGATTACAATTTTGAGGTAAAAACATTCGGTACATATTTACCTTCGATCAATTAAGTTTCAGAGTATGAATATAGATTTAGAAAATTTGGTATTCCATTATGTAATATGCCTGTCTTTCTTTATTACAATAGGAATTACGATGAGTTAATTCTGCAATGGATATTTGGACCTGTATGCCGCAATAAAAGATATTTATTTTGAGATCACAACCTCACTATCCTTCACGATGCTGGACTGAATAGTCTCTCGCGGCCAAGTAATTTGGAATAATAAACCCAATTAATACAATGACAGGGAAGACAGATTAATTCCATCTGCAAAACTGCGTGTGTTGTTTAAATGTATTTTCTGGCCCGTTTCCGTGTCTGGTAGGATGTAAAACTTTATTCGGTATAAAATCAAGTAGATTCTTGTCTTAGATGGGGTTCGAATCCCGAAGTTACCGACTGAACTGAAGATGCTACCATGAAAACTTAGTTTAAAATGCAATTTTTATATATATATGTATGTAACACAGGTCAAAACCAAAATTCCGGAAGAGGGAAAACAAAGATGTGGCTGATCCTTGTTTTGATCGACGACATTCCCAATCTGCATTGAAATGCCTAAAGATGTGCGTATTTTTTTCTTCAGTATGTCATTTTAAGCGCGTGTATCGTATCTAAGATAATCTTTCGATTCATTACTGCTAGTTCTTAAAGAGACGGAGAACTGCGCGACAGGAAATGATAACGACGGCAGTTTCCCGCCCCCCCCCGGAACTTCCGTCATCACCGTTCCTCTGCCAAAGTCCATAAAAGTGTGATTGATGACTGTGCATTTCTACGCTCAGAAATAAATCCTAAAAATGACGAAACGTACCTTGAGATCAAGATCAACTGTACTTCTGAAGCAATTGTCAAAAAAGTACAGTTACTCCTCTTAAAGTGCAGTTAGTCTTACAGTTATTTTAGAAGTACAGTTATTCCTCTGCGCATTCCAAAAGTAGAAAAAAAATATCAAAAATGTTTTAAGAACTAGAAATAATTGCATCCTACTTATTGTAAGGTCATAATCAAGAATATTTGATTCTTGATTATGATAAGGATAATTGAGATAATTATCCTTAAAACAGACACTTCTATCTGCTTTGAGGATGCCGCTAAGGTTTGTCTGTTTTTAAAAACTTTTTTTTTTTTGGACAAATCTGGAAAATTCGAAAACCGATTTTAGATACTAGAATTAATATGTAAAAATTATTTAATTAAAAACATTAACATTTTGACTTCAAGCCAATGTATATGTTACGAGTGAGGAATGAAGATGACGTAGAGTGTGAAGATGATTATGGCGAGTAATTTTTAAATTCTCTTGATCAAGATAACGACGACTGTGGATTCCATATCTTGTCTGACAATTACAAACAATCAACTTTCCAAATTAGAAAAATTTGCAATTTTTTTAGAAAATCTCCCGTAAGAGACAGCATCCTTCAGAATTGTGTAAAACAAGAAAAAGGAAAGGAATTAAGTCTGATTCTTGACTGCCAAACGAGATGGAATAGTTTAGAGGCCATGATCAAAAGATTTATAACAGTAAAGGAATGTGTTGCTTTAGCTTTGAATGATATTAGAGCTTCTCATATGCGGAATGAAGCTCAATATCCTAAAATCATGGAGCTTCTTAAAGGGTTGGGACCAGTTTACGTCTAGCAGCTGATAACTTAGTGCTGTGAGATCCCAATTTATTAACAAGTGAAGGCATATCTGAATTTCTGTTAAATGAACTAAAAAATTTAAAGACTGAAATTAGTTCCAAATTCTTAAATGCTTTAGAAGTACGAATTCAAGAAAGAAGACAAGTTGGATTGGTAACCCTTTTGCTATATTTGCAAAATCCACAAAACATTTCAACAAAGAAATCTGGTGAATTTCGCTAGCTTCATCCAGGTAGTAGATGGTACAAGTTCTCCCACCCATGCTGTTGTAACATATGAATCTTCCTTATGCCAAAAAACATCTAGAGATCTTGAGCAACAATGAAACGTTTCACGCTGACATGTCACATGACGCTCGTGATTAATGCTAAGTTTCAGAACAACGGATTGGAGTGGTTCTATTGTTCTTAATATTCTGACTTTAACAATGTCTACAAAAGACAATTGTTGATAAAATAACAACTAAACAATAGAAATAGCATACTATTTACAAAACAAAAAGATAAGATTCATAATAAAATCTCAATTGTTTTGAACGTAAGATGAATGCCTGACGAGAGACTTGCTAACAAACAAAATAGTTTTCTTTTGATGGTACACGTCACTGTATGTCATTTGATACTTTTGACAAATCAAATGACATACAGTGACGTGTACCATCTAATTCTTCTCCATGCAGTGAAAAATCTTCGAAGAAAACAAAATCTACAGCGTAGTATTTAACAGAAGAATGTTCTATAAATTCTAGTTTATTAGCACTCGCATTTTATACTCATAAAGTCGCGTGGAGTTTACGCTCACCAAAATGTCTCGAAGGGCATTGTTCATCGGAAAGATAAAGGGATTCGCACGGAACCGATGAGAAACTGGAGATTTTTATGGACCAAGAAAATTAGAGCCTCCGAAATTGCGAGAAGAGTTAAGACATAAAAGAAACTGACTTGATACTCCTGAAGATGGGAATAATTTAGATATTCTTTTTAATGTCTTAATACCTTTATAAACTATAGAAAACTGGAACAGTCATCACTTTTCTTACACCTTTTGGGTCTTCTGATCTGCAATCACTACTGTGTATTGAGCTATTTATAGGATTATCGTTGCAAAACTTGCGTTTTCCTCTGGATTTATATTGGGAAAATATTTAATATATTCAGCTTGGATAAGCGCAGATGCGATTAATGTGCTGGCAGAACTCTCCAGAAAGTATATTTGAGATGGGAAGAGCCAGCGGACGATACTCTAGGACGGACAAATACCGCATGATTATATTCAGATCGATTGAAAAGGAGTGAAGTGGTATAAAGAACATTGAGTGATTTACAGATATGGATGCAGGGATCAGTAGCATATCCGCTGTTTGAATGTTTTTTTGTTTTTTTTTTGGCTAATTGAATGAGTATGAGGAAGTCGAACTTCCTTCTTCCTTTTTTAATATATAATACTCTCCTGATGGAAACAGGAATCCCGCATACTTTTCATGTACAAATGCTACTAACACCGCATAGTAGCTTGATGGTGCGATAAAAAAAAATAATAAAATAAATAATATATAAAACGTTGCGAGACGTTTTTAGAAACCCTTGTTTTATTTTTCATCTTCATATTTCGATTGGAAATATCAAACAAATAAAAACAAAAACACGCTAGCATCCAAATTATTTTTTTATAAATTTCAAATTTGCTATTTTCGACGGCTGTGTACACCTTTTGCCTTTCAAGTGACCAATATGATCAACGGAAATCTTTTGTTTCTGGATTTATTTTAATATTTGGCACTACCATCTGTGAAAAGAGACGTTTTCAAAAGATTAAGAACATAAAATTATTGTTTAATTAAAAAAAACACAAAATATAAAAGTGTACAAACAACTAAATACTGTACATTGTTTTTTGTATTAAATATATGACCTCTTAGCCTGCAACGCCGAAACTATTTACTATCTGACACTTCTCAGAAAAGACATTTACACATATATATATCTCCTAGATCAGGAGTAGGCAAACTAGAGATTATGCAAATAAATAAAATTTATTTATTTGCATAATCTCTAGTTTGCCTGTTAATCTTACCCTCCTGCCATGATCAGAGCTTTAATAGCTCAATAACACCCTATCCCTACACTGTCCTCTACAGATAACGGGGAAGATGAAAAGCATTCTTGCTTCGCCCCTTTAAGCCAGTCCTTATAAGGAATGTTAGCCAGAGGTGATGTGGTGATTAATACCCTTGGAGGGTAATGGATGGCAATGCTGTTCCAATGAAGTTTAACTGAGGTTCGGGTGTTGCTGTTAACCCCCCCCCCCGAGGCGCTGAGATTCGAGAGTTTTCAGATCGCTCTCTTAAGGTTTTTGCCTTAAGGGAGCAATTTGAGTCTCCGGGGAAGTGTTCTCCGGCACGGCCCGCTGAGAGGTCTTGTCGGTGAATGCTCTTCTTCTGAATATGAGCGGTTCTGCTCGCTGGTGGCGTATGGGTGGAAGGCCATCATTGAGTGGAGCCAACGCTGAGATGGACGGTCTTTTGCCCACAATTGAGTGGCCAAGGGTTCGGGCGAATTTTTTGAGACGGCATTACCTTTGAATAATAAATTTAGTTTAATCCTTTATCCAAGAGTGAGCAAAAAAACAAATGCATAACATTAGACATATCCGCAAGAGATGTGTTTTGCATTATGGGAGATACTGAGATAGGAGTGTTGGTAGCTTGCTCCACCTTTGCAGGGAGTGCTCTGGTGTTGTACCACCTTACCCCAGTCCTGAAGATACTTTCAGGCTCACACTTGGATAAAGGATTAAACTAAATGTATTATACTCTAACCAAGTGAAAAATAAACTTTCAATATATTTGAATAAATATGGCAATGCTGTACCTATGAAGTTTAACTGAGGTTCGACTGTTGCTGTTACCCCCTTGGATGCAGAGTTTTGAGAGTTTGAGTTCGCTCTCTTAAGGTTTTTGCCTTAAGGGAGCAATTTGAGTCTCCGGGGTAAGTGTTCTCCGGCACGGCCCGCTGAGGGGCTCTGTCGGTGAATGCTTTTCTTCGGAATATGAGCGGTGGTGGTGGTGTGTGGGTGGAAGGTCAACGCTGAGATGGACCGTCTTTCGCCCACGATTGAGTGGCCTAGGCATCGTCCTTTAGAGACGGCTTTACCTTTATACATATGGCAATGCTGTAGCCAATGAAGTTTAACTGAGGCTCGGCTATTGCTGTTACCCTCCTGCCATGATCAGCGCTACTAAAGCTCTGATCATGGCAGACCTAAAAGAACTATGAGTCTGACCTAAGTTAAAGCCAGAAAAGCATTGTATAATAAGAATTTTCACTTCAAGTGCAAAACGCGCATTGGCTGACTGAAGCTGAACTCAGATAAATATCATAGCAGAAGAATAATGAACAAAAGTTGAAGCCAGCTGCAAAACTGATCAGATTTCCATCGCAATGTATTAACTATTAAATTTCTGTTTCTCACCCAGTCGCTAATAAGTAGGATTCAGACGTAGAATATTTCGAATATCTTATTGCTAAAGCTAGGAGCTATCCAACGCATCTATTTTTGATTTCATTCTTAAGCAAATCCCTTTAGTTACTATGGTAACGAAAGGGATCCACTTATGAAACCCAGAAACATCGATTCAAGATATTCTCCTTTTATAACCATGAGGTATTTCGCTACTTCCTACATCTGGTTAATGTTTTAGTACTAAATACTCTAGAGATACTTCGATCAATGTAAAGTACAGCTGAGACCTTGAAATATGCTGGAAAATCAAACGTAAAAGAGTTATTCAACAAACCTCATTCTTATTTGAATTGTTTACACCTCACTTCCGAAAAATGCAGTATATTGGCAATGTACGTCTGTAGTATTGTGGGAGGATTTCGTGTTTCTTTTGCGACTTAATTTCCAACAGAATGTATCCAAATACCTATTACTATGCGAGCGGTGCATCCCCGAAAGGTGTCTCTATCTCTACATCACCGCTTGCTCGCGTGAGAGATTGCAAATAGACTAAAGTTTATATCGAAATGGTCCAGTTTAGGCCGGAGTGACAGTTTTGAAATCGGGAATAAAAGAAAAATGCTTTTAGTGGGTGTTTTGTACGGAAATGTTCGTGTTTTGATAGATTGGGAAATCTTACTCGCTATAGATGGTGGGGAAAACAATTTGTTTGTAGTTCAAACATTCTCTGCTTTTTTATATAGGCTCTTCGGGGGTTGTTTTGTTTCTGGTGCATCATTTGAATGCTAGAGGTGACATTAGGAATTCAGTATAAATGTGCACTTGTTTTTTGTTTGTTTGTTTGTTTTGTTATTGTTTTTTTAAATACAGCAGTTTTCCAGAAAAGGGTTTGCTAATTATTACTAGCCTATAGGGTAGCAATCCCGTGACATCCGTCAATTATTTGAGCATAAACAAATAAAAGTACTAAGCGGATATTCTGTTTTAACACATTATCAACATTAACACTTTCGTAATTGGCTACAACTTTTATATTAGCAGCATATTAGTATGTTTTATTCAGTTAATATTATCATAGCAGTGAACTTTTAACGCCTGTCGAAATTCTAACCTAAGAATCCCATATGTTAATGAGCTGGCTTAGTTCAACTATCGTTCTCTCTTACCGAAACATTATTCTCCAGGACTTGCGATCTTGGAATTTCTTCTCAGTTTTATTCTAGATTTTTCCTGAGGGTAAAATATCCGATAACTATGACGTCGTTTTCTGTATAAGGGGAAAGCCCAATTTTTCCATTAGTTTTTATTTTGGCGAGTTTAATGTGAATTTTTATCCTATTATAAGATACTAAACCACAGTTATAGTTTCCAACAGATGTCGCTGCTCACAATGTCGTTTTAAAATTTCTTAAAAACATCATCTATACGTCTTGAATATAAAAACAATGCAAAATATTCTTTTACGTAAATGGCTTTTATCGAACGCAATTCTTACGAAAGATTATTCTTCCCCCCCCCCCAAGCAAGTCACCGATTGCTTAGCTAATGGGACGTACCTTTTTCGGCTATAAAAGTATAATCCGTACGACGAAGGATCAATTTCAAGACCACATTAAGTGGCGGTTTTGAGAAAGTTTCGTAAAACAGAGAAGTGGACCACACTAAGCAATTGCGAAATCATTAGCCATATCATAGTGATGCATGTGTCATTAGTTGTCTGAAAGCTCATCAAACAATCACCATTAAGTCCATTCTCTTGCTCAGGAACAATATCAGGCAATATATATGAGATTCGTGGAAACTATGGTGATAATCTGTGCTTGCTACCTGTAGATGGCAGCAGTGTGTATCTGCAAAGCGTCACAACCTTTGCTACGTCAACATATGTTTCGTTTAAGTGAAGGGGAAAGAGAGAGACTATATTTGCCTATTTTTGTTTACTTTCGATTAAGTAATAAAGTGTCATATTTCTTCCACCGTTCTTTCTCCAACTAATCTCTCTTTCTGAATGTCTTCTGTAACTATCAACGTTCCTTTTCTTCGCCTGTCTGTTCGAGTGAAATGAATGATAAAAGCAAGTGTAATCGGATTACTTCTACCAAACAGATTTATCACTAAAATCCTCTTTTCTTCAATCCCCTAAACTGCTCCCTTCTCTCATTCCAACCTGCAGAATATTGTTCATCACGTCACCGCACTTTTCTTCTTCCAATTTCTTAGACTGCCTGCAGCCAACTCCCAACTATAACCAAGTTTTACTTCCAGCTGCGTTTCTTCATAATCTCTCATTCTATTCCTTTTCTCTGTCGTTCTGTTATCATTTTCGAAAGGTTTCTTATAAAACTATCGCCTGCATCTTTAAAATAATTTCTTATTTCACTGGAATATTTGAAGGTCTTCAAATGCAACTTGTTTGTATTTCAATAAACTCTTCTAACTATTTTTTACTGCGGTACCGTACCTTAGGTTATGATTATGCATCACTGATTTCTTGTTTAGTTCTTTTATATTGTAATACACAAATTTATCATCATTACAAGTTCATAAAATCTCATACGACATTCCAATTCAGCATTACGCATGAAGCTTTCGATTTGAATTTATAACTATAGACGTGGAGTACCTAAAATATTATTACCTCTTAAAATATTGTTATGTTTGTGACTTAATGTGGATTTGACGCACAGAAAGAATGGAAGACGTTGTGATTGAGCTACAGACGATTCGCCTGTTTCATTATTGATATCTACTGCAGTAGATATCAAGAATGAAGTAGGCTGTTGTCATGGAAACATAATGTTGCTATTACTGTCCACTCTAAATCTAACGCCACCTATTTCACATCTTTATGAAATGTTTTAGCATCGGATTATGATCGATGGGATCTTCTGTCAGAGTTCATCATACCACGTACGAGGAAATTCAAATAACGCATCGTTCTTTGAACTTTGTAATTGTAACTTATCGGTTGAGGACGAAACCAACATCTTCAACTTCACTACCGGAAGAAACTGCCGTTTCAATGAGGAAAAGAATCAAAATACGCGTGTCCGTTTAGCAATATTTAGTTGAAATGCATCCAAGGGAATGGAAAGATGCTGTTGTCTGTGAGAAATGTTTTTCAATGTAGTTGCATAGCTGTGTTCATTAATCAGTGCAATAAAGATATTCGTGTCGTTCTTCAGAGATTTTATTCGGACTTTTACACTGAAGGGTTTACCTGTAATCCTCTTTCCGATAGAAATAAAATTAGAAACTCGAATTCTTACATCACGTCACGAAACGTAAACCTATCAAAACAAATTGTCTACAAGTATTGTGACGTCCATGTCAACCAACAGGCATTTTTAAAGTCCAAGGACTGGCTTAAAGGGGCGAAGCAAGAATGCTTTTCATCTTCCCCGTTATCTGTAGAGGACATTGTAGGGATAAGGTGTTATTGAGCTATTAAAGCTCTGATCATGACAGGAGGGTAACAGCAATAGCCGTATGTAAAGGTAAAGCCGTCTCTAAAAATTCGGACGATCCCTAGGCCACTCATTCGTGGGCGAAAGACCGTCCATCTCAGCGTTGGCTCCACTCAGTGATGGCTTTCCACCCACACGCCACCACCGAGCAGAACCGCTCAAATTCCGAAGAAAATCATTCACCGACAAAGCCCCTCAGCGGGCCATGCCGGAGAACACTTTCCTCGGAGACTCAAATTGCTCCCTTAAGGCAAAAACCTTAAGAGAGCGAACTCAAAAACTCTCGAATCTCAGCGCCCCTGGGGGGTAACAGCAACAGCCGAACCTCACTTAAACTGGTTAGTAAGTAAAGGGTAAAATCTCAAAAAATCTGACGATCTCCAGGCCACTCCATAGTGGGCGAAAGACCGTCCATGTCTCAGCGTTGGTTCCACTCAGTGACGGGCTCCCCGACCACTAAGCAGAACTGCTCAAATTCCGAGGAAAATAATTCACCGGCAAGAACCCCTCAGCGGGCCGTGCCGGAGAACACCTTCCCCAGAGATTCGGGGTGCTAGGACGGGGCGGCAGACGCTGAGTGGAACCAACGCTGAGCGGTTCTTGCTAGGACGGGGAGCCCGTCGGGGTGCTAGGACGGGGCGGCCGTCACTGAGTGGAACCAACGCTGAGATATGGACGGTCTTTCGCCCACTATGGAGTGGCCTAGAGATCGTCCGATTTTTTGAGATTTTACCCTTTACTTACGAATCAGGGTAACAACAATTAGCAATGCTGAACTAAGGAAGTTAACTGAGGTTCGGCTGTTGCTGTTATCCTGGGTGATGAGTTTTTGAGTTCGCTCCCTTAGGGTTTTTGCCTTAAGGGAGCACTTTGAGTCTCCGGGGAAGGTGTTCTCCGGCACGGCCCGCTGAGGGGTTCTTGTCGGTGAATTATTTTCCTCGGAATTTGAGCGGTTCTGCTCAGTAGTCGGGGAGCCCGTCGGGGTGCTAGGACGGGGCGGCCGTCACTGAGTGGAACCAACGCTGAGATATGGACGGTCTTTCGCCCACTATGGAGTGGCCTAGAGATCGTCCGATTTTTTTAAATTTTACCCTTTACTTACTAACCAGGGTAACAAATGGCAATGCTGTAGCCAATGACGTTTTAACTGATGCTCGGCTATTGCCATTACCCAGCCATTGACTAGAGTTTTTAGCTCAACAAAGCTCCATCCACACAGATTATCTTCATTCAGACGACGGGATAAAGAGTCAAGGACTCAGTCCGTCGCCCAGTTCTTTTAAGGACTTGCGTGGTGTGAATAGTGGAATCGACTGTGAGATGCGGTGATTAATACTCTTGGAGGGTAATGGATGGCAATGCTGTAGCCAATGAAGTTCTAACTGAGGCTCAGCTATTGCTGTTACCCTCCTGCCATGATCAGAGCTTTAATAGCTCAGTAACACCTTATCCCTATATATATATATATATATATATATATATATATATATTAGGATAACCAAGTAATTTTATAAACTTGGTTATTTTAACTCCTAATCCCAAGTATGCAAACAATTAATTTTCCGCCTGAAACAAAGTTCAAGTCTAAAGATGGTACAACACCACGGCAACTCATCGTAAAGGTGGGTAAAGCTCTGATCACTATTCTTAGTATTTTCCCATAATGTAAAGCACATCTCACTAGAAGATGTATACTGCAATGCATTATGGGTGGGGTCACTACCCAGAACGGTTTCAACCTTTTTTGAGGTCTCCTCAGTGAGTAGCTAGACCCTAAATACCAAAGTTTTAGTAATACGGAGCCTTATCACCTTTACCTATAGAAGTTGCAACATCAGCTCAGCTAACGCCTATGTTATTCCTGTATAGGGAGTAGGCGGGGCCGTTTCATCACTGATTCATCGGTACGCAGTGAAGAAGGCGGCAAGCTAGTGCCGCCATCTCGTGGTCCCTAACTCTAACACTCGTATTTTATGTCTGAAAATAGTGTGGGTTCTACGGTCGATTATCTTGAGTTTACGGGACGAAAAATCCGAGTTTCCGGGAGAAAAAACCCGCTAGCCCGTGCCAGAGATCGACCAACTCGGGAACTGGCCGAAAAAAGGCTTAGAAAAAATTTGCAACAAGGTGTTTTTATTTTTAATAAAAATCTCTGGAGGAGATATAGATGTAATAAATTTTTTAACTTGGGGATATTGTATATTAGGATAACCAAGTAATTTTATAAATTTCGTTATTTTAACTCCTAATCTCAAGTATGCAAATAATTAAATTTGCGCCTGAAACAAAGTTCAAGTCTAAAGATCGTACAACACCAGGGCAACTCATTGTAAAGGTGGGTAAAGCTTGGGGTTAGGAGTTAAAATAACCAAGTTTATAAAATTACTTGGCTATCCTAATGTACAATATCCCCAAGTTAAAAAATTTATTACATCTCTATCTTCTCCAGAGATTTTTATTAAAAATAAAAACACCTTGTAGAATCTTGTATAGGTAAAGTTGATAAGGCTCAGTATTACTGAAACCTTGGTATTTAGGGTCTAGCTACTCACTGAGGAGACCTCAAAGAAGGTTGAAAAAAGTCTGGGTAGTGACCCCACCCATTATGCATTGCAGTACAGTATACATCTTCTAGTGAGATGTGTTTTACGTTATGGGAAAATACTAAGAATAGTGATCAGAGCTTTACCCCCCTTTACAATGAGTTGCCCTGCTGTTGTACCATCTTTAAACTTGCACTTTGTTTCAGGCGCAAACTTAATTTTTGCATACTTGGGATTAGGAGTAAAAATAACCAAGTTTATAAAATTACTTGGTTATTCTAATATACAATATCCCCAAGTTAAAAAATCTATTATATATTATATATATATATATATATATATATATATATATATATATATATATATATATATATATATATATATGTTAAAAATACCAAGCAATTTTAAACCCGGTTTTACTGCATTTTCCAAATAAGCAAACAGACAAACAAGTCAAGTTTGCGCTTGCAAGTGATGCAAGTCTAGCTGATCCTACAGGTAGTGCAAGTAAAACCAGGTTTAAAATTGCTTGGTATTTTTAACATTTATTCTACTCAAGGTAAAATACTTTCTATATATATATATATATATATATATATATATATATATATATATATATATATATATATATATATATATATATATATATAAAGTATTAATTTCAGCTAATCGTTTCTGACCCTCTAATATGAAGAATTTAGAACGGTTGTCATGAGAAAGTCATGTAGGAATGATTGATAATACTAGACCAATTAGTAAGTATAAAACCAGAAACTTTCAGATAAAACGTGACCAACGGAACTAGTTTTGATTATAAGATTTATGCTTCTCTAGGTAACTCTTTTGCCAACATGCCCACTGTTGAAAACTGTAGAGAAATTATGGATATACCGCAGATTAAGACTGTTGTGGGTGAGAGTGAACCAAAAAGTCACTGAATCTCTCTCTCTCTCTCTCTCTCTCTCTCTCTCTGTGTGTGTGTGTGTGTGTGTGTGTGTGTGTGTGTGTGTGTGTGTGTGTGTGTGTGTGTGTGTGTGTGTGTGTGTGTGTGTGTGTGTGTGTGTGTGTGTGTGTGTGTGTGTGTGTGTGTGTGTGTGTGTGTGTGTCGTTAACAAAAAATAAATAAACCACTATGACGAATCAAACAAGTAAGTTTGTTGTGAAAAATTTCTTATTCTCGACTGTCAATAAATGAAAATCATGTGAGTCACGAAAGACTTCCTAGTAACCATAGTAACGAATGGAATTTGAAGTGTTTGCTGCGCTAAAAGTTTCTTTACATATCTAAAGGTTTTCTGTTAATTCTCACCGCGTAAACATGGTTTGTTCGTGAATGCTTCTATTATGACATTTACGAAGTTCACTACGAACATTTTCTTGAATAATAGAGGTCATGAGAAACAAAACTTTCCTATGCAGCTTGAGGAGGCGCAAGGCACGTGTTTTGATTGCTATTTGCCCCTGCTATGACAACACGACGGGAGTGCAGCTGTGATTTCCTGTGTTGCTTCGATCGCATTCATTTCCACGAAAATATGATCATATAGAATAACAAAGACTCTCGGAGTAACTGCTAAAACGAAAAAATATTGAACAAGTTGATGCAATCATAAAATGTATTGTAGAATCAGCAGAAAGAACGTAGGATATCCAGCTACGAAATAAGATTTCTTTACACGTACATCAGGTCTAATTAGGCTTGTCTCAGCAAAAATATGTGAGGTCTACAACCACTGCAAGTTTTAAATATTGTTGCTCACATAGTGCATGCTGTCAGTTTTCACTTCTTACTGTGTTTATTCGTAAGTCGCCTGTAGATTAATATAAAAACATTGAGAATACTCTTCATCTGAAAAAATTTAAATATTCTGAAATTACTAAGCAGAAGTCTGCCAATGTAATAATTATAATAAATAAAAAATACGATATATATATTTTTTCTATATAAACTTCTACCTTCCTTTTTATTTCTTCTTTCCACGAGCGGGCAGTCCATTTCTTCTGTATTGAAGTAAGCACTACAATTAAGGAAAACCGGAGCATCTGGAGGAAAGATTCTTACGCTATCCAAGTCGATTATGAAGATTGTAAATATTAAGTTCGTTTTAATTTTAATTTGCGATTTCATGCATTGTTAATAAATGCAAAACTACCGCCCTCTCTCGGTGGAAATGGTGATTGCAGAAAGTTTTCTGCTACGTAAAAAAGACATTGTTAAATAAGGAGTCCTTGAATTTCGTCGACATTACTGATTGAATGGGTAATGATGGACTTTCTTTGTTCACTAACGAATATTTGAGATGAAAACACTGTTGCGAAATGTCAGACACCGTACAATAGCTAAACAAATGGGAGGTCATTGTGTTATTCGCAGATGACACCTGTTACCCACGAAAACATTCCTTTACATGTAAACTGAAGATCAACAAACGAGCAAAACAAACTTGTTTATAAAAATTTCAGAATGTTCTATAATACTGCGTCAAAAGTAGAGCAAGGTCAGGTTGTTCGTTCTTTGTCATCCTCTGACAGGGGTGTTGTTTACAAAAAAACTGATACTAAATCAGAATAACACATTCAATAACACGCAATAGACAACAATAAGACTTGATAATAAATTCCATTGTCAAGAACCGAGAACTAAAAGAAAACTTCAATAATTGAAAGAAGCAGCAAATAAAAAGCAAAAACAATTATTAAATTCCTGTGAGATTATTAAATTATTACAAATATTTAAAAAATAAAGCAATAAAACTTTGAAACTTTTGCTTTCAATAGAATAATTATTATTCACTTTTTATATTTTATAGGGTTTTAAACTTCTCTAGTCGGTTATATTCATTTCAAATCGAAGGATTGTTTTCTTTTAAATTAAGATGACTAAATCTTAGTGTCGAATATTATTCTTGAAAGATGTTACTTTGCAAACTGATGGTCTGATTTTTTTTTCTATTTTTCATTCTTTTCCTGCACAGCAATAGGAGAGCGGGGCAATGGCACCTTTTGGAATGATCCTAAACGACATGCCAGCAATCACAGAGTTTACAACAATGCAGAGACTGCACTCAACATCATAACGATACACGTGGTTAAACTATCATTGTAATCTTTTGAATTAATAGAAATAGCCGCTGTTGAGAAACGATTATTATTTTTTTTTTTTTGTCAATTTTTACTCCTGCTCCTGAACATGCAGTCGGCTATTCGGCCATACAGGCAGCGAATGATGTCAAGGAAATAATCTAGTGCTAATAAAAACGTACATGAGTTAAAACCTGGTTATTTATTAATTCATACAAGAATATAAGTCATTCGCTCTACTTGCTGTTCTACCCCTGTAAAAGCTTCTTTACCTAATAACATGTCTGTCTTACACTGAAAATGTAGAAACTGCTCTTGACTGAGAATGAATGTTGTAACAGTTTTCTTCACTCTTTTCATCATTGTTATCTCATTTCTGTTGCATATCGTATCTCCAAACTTTATCCAGCTAACTTAATCTGATGTGATCCAATTTTCTGACTTCCAAAATGATATTTTCAAACTTGTTTTAGCTTCCGCATCGACACATCAAGTGAAAATTCTCTGAACTTATAATGAAATTTTTGAGAGGTCAATTTTTATTCAAACGCTTTTTATTTCCATATAGGGAGTAAGCGAGGCCGTTTAGCCCTATCTAACTTTTGGAGACTGAGTGGGCAGTTCAATCTCCATTAGCAACCAATCAGAGATAGCTGGCCCAATGCTATCACTAATGAAGCGGCATGCAGTGAAGAGAGGCGGCGCAACAAGTGCCGCCATCTCATGGTCCCTAACCCTATCACAATATATTTAATGTCTGAAATAATGTGGGTTCTACGGTCGGTTTTCTTGAGCTTACGGGACGAAAAATTCGTCTTTCCCGTGCCAGAGATCTACTAACTCGGGAACCAGTCGAAAAAAGGCTCGAGAAGTGTTTACGTTAAAACTAACACCAGGGGGCTCTGTAGTTGCGACTTCCAAACTCTTGTTATGTATATTATCAGTTATTCTGATAACAAAAAAGACACTTTTTACTTCCTTAATTAATTAAATCAGATTTATTAAAGCATTACGTGTGGTGTTTACGTAAGTGTTAAGATGTGAAAGATTATTTCTTTCCAGTTATAATAGCAAATATTACAGTAAAGTAAGTAGAATGTTTCTAACTAAACGAGCCGTTTACCGGCTTGTAGCTTCAGATGGATGAAAAGGACTTGCCTATTATGACATCTTTTAACATGTTCATTGCCAATCACGCGATATCGCGCGATGCGAGTTCTCGCCGAACGGCCGATCACGCGTTATCGCGTGTACGTCGTTAACTAAATAAAATAATTAAAAAAATTTGACCACCACACGAAATTCCAATTTTCAGCTTGGCAATGAAACTGTACAATACTGAGGCAACTCTCAGCAAACCTCTATTTAAAAAAAAAATTCTATTAATAATTAGAATCTGAAAAAATAAAAATCACTTCCTTCAAAATAACGTTTGTGTATGTCGGTTGTGTTATGGCTGGAGATAAGTGTTGTTATATATGAATAGTGTACACAAGACGTCAGGAGTAGCTGCCAGATTTAACTCGTAACGACAAACTGTCTGAATGGAAAGGTCTGGATTTTAATCCAGACCTTTCCATTCAATTTCAGTTTCCTATCTTGAATAATCTTTATAAGGAATCCTCAACTGAAGATGAGTTAGCTAGTCTTAGATACAGACGGTAGGGCTTGTTTTCATCTCAAACTCGGGTTCTACATCCCGCAAGACAGAGATTACACTGCATGTAATTGCTTCTGCTGTAATTCTAAATAACAATACCCCAAGTAGTAGGATGATGCAATGAATATGAATATCTATAAGAGGTGTGTGCGTGTGTCAAAAATATTCATAGACTGATTAATTCTCATCGCTCTTTTGACAAAAATATTACTATATGAAGCATATTGATGGACATTACATACCCAAGAGATCAAAAAAAGTCCTTAAATTCATTGTAATATTTAAGAATACATATATTTTCCGTTTATTTTTCGACACTTTAAGCACATCACTTATTTCATTCCTATAAATACGCTAAACATTCGAATTCACAGAAGCATGCGTTATGATCTCCCATTAAGCAATTTAATACAGTTATAGGATAACCATTTTGAACATTAAGTGGTGCCGATAGCATTTTTCAGAGTATAATTAAAACTGGAATATCACTCTAAGCCAGTCATTTCTTTCGCATGCATGTTAAAATTATTTGAAATATAGTAAGGCCCAAGAAGCGAGAATACGTTTACATAGAAGAATGAAGCAGATTGTTATAACCAAATATATTTTTTTCTTTTAAGCCGTTTAATTTCTGGAGAGATTTCTTCTTCTTCTAGTTTAACATTCTAGACAATTAGGTGAGTTATTCTAGGAAATAACATTATTTACATTCTGCTAATATATTGATGTGTAGATTAAAAACAAAACATCTTATTACAATAAATCTTGACCGGATCTTTCTTGGCATAAGCATCTCACATATGTAGCATCCTTCGTACTTTCCAAAATATTTCATTTATCTCTATGATCCCTACTTTCAATGGAACAATTATTGTAACAAATTTTAAAATATAAAATACTTCCAGTATTTTTTAATACTTTTTCATAGAGAAAACCTTTCCTTCCCGATATTGTGAGTTTTATTGACAAATGCCCAAGGAAAGGCGCCCGTAAAATGCCTTTCAAATTCTAGATCAGCACAAATGAAAGGCTAATGTCGATTAACATACTTCTTTAATAATATTAATATTTAGATTAACGATAACGTACAAAGACAAGCAAATAAACACAATGCTCTCTTTCCACGGCAGGAGTTCTAATCTGTTGCAATTACTATTTGTAATTACAACAGAATTACGGCAGTTGTAATTAGTATTCTGATACTTGAGTCTGCCAAGTGTGAGATTAGTAATTTCCGCTGTCGGCAGAATATCATTAATAGTTGTTGCGTGGTCAACGACGAAATAGGCGATATTACGAAATTTCATTAAACATTATTAAAATAATAGTTTGATTTTCTTATTCCTCGGGTATTCCATTAGTTAGCAATATATAGAGCATTATGATAATGTGTATTCTAATTATAACATTTGAGTATTATAATTATAATAAATATATTATAATTATAATACAATAATGAACGAGCCTACATGGTAAATAAATCACGTACTTACATAGCAACTTCAGCAAAACTAGCTAAACAACTCCATTGATTATCGTAGTTTCGTTGGTCGGAATATCAGGCGTTCTTTAAATATACTCATAACGCTTTTTTTGTCTGCTGTCATTCTGTCATATTGAACACGACCAACTGACAAAGTACATATTTCAGTGGAGTCCGACAACAGAAGCGAGAGATATCGTTGGCAGAATGCCAAGAATCATGTTGAAGGAGAGAAAGAAATAAGGCAATGTACGAATTGGTCCAACACGCGAAGTCACGTGCTATATAGGTAAAAATGTCCAACTGTTATACAAGCAAAATAGTTAGCACATTTAAAAGTACAATGATCGTAAAAGAGAAGTTAATTTTCCGACGTGTAATAATAAACACTCATCCCACAATACGGATTCATTACCCTATTATCGGAATGGATTCTCCTTCTGTTGACATGCGCAGAAATGTCGAAGGCTCTTATCTGTTGGCGTACTATATCCGAATATAATTACTGTTATTTTGTCGATTTTTGTTCCTTTACATCACGTTATGTGTAGAAATGCATATAATGAAGTCCACAGATCGACATGACCTTCACGCTCCAAAGGTTTTGATAACGTGTCATTACGAATGGTAATTAAGGCTTGTATTTTGTATTGGATATTTTCACCGCCAGATGTTTTCTTGTTTCGGTAGATTTTAATTGTGTTGCCTTGATAAATTTATATTTTTATTTAATATGTTCTTGCTTCTTAAAAATATATTATTTTCTTATAAAATAATATTGAATCTTAAACATTTTATTAAATAATAATAATTTATTAAATATTTTTAAAATTTTTTATAATAATATTAGGATATTCTAATACACCATATTTTTCATAAAATGAAAAATATTTGTCAAGTCAATTTTAGTTAATCGTGTTTTAGTCCAGTGCTGATCATATTGCACCCGCATCACCTGTTGAATTATATGATATTATTAAAAAACTTAAGAACAATAAAGCTCCTGGACCAGACAGCATCTCAAACAGGGTGATCAAGCTGCTGCCTCGAAAAGCTATAGTGCATCTGACCAGTATAATAAATGCAATCTTAAGACTTCACTATTTTCCTTCCACCTGGAAACTGGCTGATGTGATTCCTATACATAAGCCAGGCAAAGACCCACACTTACCGCAGAATTATCGTCCAATCAGTCTCATCTCCAACCTGGGTAAGATTGCAGAGAAGGTCATCCTCTCACGACTCCAAACCTCAATAAATGACCTAAACATCCTCCCTAAAGAACAGTTTGGTTTTCGGCAACACCATAGTACTACCCAGCAAATCCATAGAATTGTGGAATATATCATCACCAGCTACAACTGGCGCCAGTACACAGGAGCTGTTTTCCTAGACCTATCTAAAGCATTTGATAAAATCTGGCATTTTGGACTCCTGCACAAACTTATCTCAGCCGGCATCTCACTAAAAATGGTTCATCTAATCCGTTCATATCTTCAGAATAGATCAATGCAAGTTAAAATTAACGGTTCTATATCGTCCCAGCGCCATATCTTTGCTGGAGTGCCACAGGGATCTCTACTGGCTCCATTGCTGTTTTCTGTATACATGTCAGACATCCCTCACAATCCGATGACTTCCATTTTAGCGCTGTATGCGGACGATACGGCAATACTAACCAGATCCCTCAGACCCCACTTCGTTACTAGAAAGCTTCAAGAAAACATTCTAAAGCTGGAGGGTTGGTTCTCTAGGTGGAGATTGGAAGTCAACCCCCTGAAAAGCTCAGCGGTTCTTTTCTCAAAAAGGCCAATGTCTCCTGCAGGAGATGTGTTACTATTCAATACTAAAATTCCCTGGCAGACAGAAACAAATTACCTGGGTGTAATTCTCGACAAAAAGCTATCTTTCAACCAACATATCAAGTCTGCATGTGCAAAAGCATCTAAAGCCATAGCTCAGATTTACCCGCTAATTAATAGAAATAGCAAGCTCAGCAACAGAATCAAATTGCAACTTTACCAGATGACGATTCGTCCCATAATCACCTATGCCTCTCCAGCCTGGAGCCACACCTCTAACGCTAACATTATCAAGATTCAGCGTGTGCAGAACAAGTGCTTGAGAATGATTCTGAACGCCCCGTGGTATGTTAGAAACAGCCAGCTCCATAGAGACACAAATATTCCATATATTCTCTCTTATCTACAATCCTTAGCTTCCAAGTTTTTTCTAAAGACGTCCACACACCCCAATGATTTGATTCAACAAGCTGCAGCATATGAGCCAACGGACATATTCAAATATAGAAGACCAAAAACTATATTAGCCTCCTATAACGATGCATAATCTCCATGCCCATTCAGGGCGAGCAAACTGCTCGTAAATTTTACCCTCACTGTAACCACGACAGATAGCGGGGAATATGAAAAGCATCTTGCTTCACCCTTAAAGACATAAATGTCAATTGTCAATTGTCGTGTTTTAGTCGATCGTGAGATGCGGTGATTAATACTGTTGGAGGGTTAATGGATGGCAATGCTGTAGCCAATGAAGTTCTAACTGAGGCTCGGCTATTGCTATTGCTGTTACCCTCCTGCAATGCCTTAATAGTTCAATAAAATAATATCTTATCCTTACACTGTCCTCTACACATAATGGGGAAGATGAAATGCATTCTTACTTCGCCCCTTTAAGCCAGTCCTTATAAGGATATATATATATATATATATATATATATATATATATATATATATATATAAGTAAAATTGACTTGTTTTTTTTAATCATTTTAGTGTCCTTCGACTTGTTCTAGCTTCGTTTTGGGAATGTCCGTTACAGACAAGGTCAGCATGAATGGGTATACGTGTTCAGCCAAGATGATCAAACTTCCCCATTCAGCAATCGCTGTGTGGGATCAGCAATTTATTCATTTATTTTGGATAGGCGTGGCATCTTCAGGTACAGCTGACAGCGGTCGGCCATCAGAACCTTATGCCAGGCATAGCGAGACCCCCCCCCCCCAGTAGCTCAGAGCGGATATACCTATTTTATTTGATTCTGTCGATTTGACGTAAACAGTTTTCACCATCGAACGAAAATATTATTATATAAAGAGACAGAATAGTTAAGCACGATTCGATAGCTAAAATACAAGATGAATTTGTAAAGGGATGCCATGTGTGTCTTAGATAATGATATGGAGGGGGAAAAGGATCAATACCAAGAAAGATATCTTCTCTAATAGTTTATTAAAAATTACTGACTACATAATTATAGGACGAGGCGTATCATCCCATGCATTATTTTCGAAACTACTGTACATCTAGAAATATATTAAAACGATCAACATATACTGGGGCAACTATGAAACACGTTTACGAAATATAACTTCATCTGCAGTAGTGCGAGCCTCTTGACATCCTTCTGCTACTTTATAATGGGACGCAAGTATCGTTGCAATGAGCGCAATAAGAATTTCTATCGCACACTACCAGGAAACCAGTTGAGATGTTAGAAAGGGTTCCATTGCAAGTATCACCAGTTCCTTTGTAGAAGAAAACAAGAAAATATTGTTTAGAAATTATTCTATTTAATAAGAGAAAAATAAAGAAATATAAGTTGAAAATATCGTGAAACTGTTTAGGTTATAATTTAACCACTGAGCGCGCTGTACACACAAATAATGATGAATGCGAAAGGATTAAATCTCTCTTTCCAGCCTGTGTGTGTACATGAAAATAATATTAATATACGCTACCACTTACCAACGACTTTGTAGCAGACTGGGCAGCAGTGGCGAACTGGACAATCTTTTTCTTTCGTGGTCCTTTTGGTTGCGG
Source organism: Typopeltis vanoorti (assembly GCF_054136105.1). NCBI lineage: Eukaryota > Metazoa > Arthropoda > Arachnida > Uropygi > Thelyphonidae > Typopeltis > Typopeltis vanoorti. The sequence continues at coordinate 94,499,900 of NC_143561.1, read as the reverse complement.
CTATGAAAGTCCATCCTGGACTCGCGCACTCACACTACTGCAGAGGACGACACCTGTCGGCATCGGGACACTCGTGATGGGCATGAACGATTCTCAGAGTGAAAATAGCAGCAAGAAGCAACGCAAATGAAATCTTTTCAAATAAGATGCGCGCATGAAATATAAATGGCTATTAATAAATAAGTCAAAAAGAAGTCAACTATAATCTTCTTCCACATCTACATATCACTAATAATCTCCCCTCTTAGATGCAAGAACCTCCATCTAATACTTCCCTCAACCATTGTCTGTTAGAGAGAGAGAGAGAATGGGGGTGTCCTCTCATTACTAAGGATACTTTGCCATCCTGGAACTTCTGAAATAGTGTTTTGTCTGAGAATTCATTAAAATGACCAATATTTTAATTAACGTAACAGAATAATCAACATAGTCAAGCTCTTCACCGAGTTAAGTGATGTTTTAAACAAATTTCCGAGCTCTGCTACCACCATTTAAACGAGTTCCTCTACTTTTGGGAGGGGTTAACTGGCAGATGAGGACACTGGAAATACGCATCATATAATATAATAAGTATCTCCTTCTGGAAATTTTAAATTACTATTTAATTTAAATGTAAATTGTAAATATTGTCTAAAACATACACACACACACACACACACACACACACACACACACACACACACACACACACACACACACACACACACACACACACACATGCATGCATGCTCGTACGAGGGGAGTCTGGAAAGTTCTGATAAACACTTAGAACAAAAATTATATTAAATATTTTATTATCGTTCTAAGTGTTTATCTGAACTTTCCGAATTCTATCTTGCGGTGTGAGCACACATCACTATTCAGGATGATCAGGCGGTTTTTCTAATATCTCAGAGCGTTCCAGAAGTGGGTAAGGTCAGAAAGTGATTTTCAAACTAATTTTCAGAGTTATTAACAGAGGAGAAAGAGAACTTTGAAAGAAGAGGGATTCAAGAACTTTTTAAACTCAAAGGAGAAGGCATTGAAGCTCCATAAACTAAAAGAAGAGATCGATAAAATCGGAATAACAAGAATTCATCACTTCGGTCAGTTGAAGAGGAAAAGAAGATTTCAAAGCTCAACATTTCAGAAATTTTGAATAATCCATAAAAAAATGAAAATAAACGCAAGAAACCAGAGAAAGTATACACTGAAAGAGTCGAATGTGGTAAAGAATTGAGAACGGTTAACAGTTATCAAAATACAAACAAATTGAAGACCTTGAAAATACTCCAGTAAAGTAAGAAATTCTTTTAAAAATGCAGGCGATAGTTTTATAGGAAACTTTTCGAAAATGATAACAAAACGACGCAAAAACGGATAGAAAGAGGGAAGATGAGATGGAGAGATTAAGGAGAATCACAATTGGACGTGAAACTCGGTTATAGTTAGAAGTGGGTTGTAGGCCGTCTAAGAAATTGGAAAGAGAGAAGAGCAGTGAAGTGATAGACAATATTCCGCAGGTAAGAATGCGAGAGAAGCGGTGCAGTTTGGGGAGTAAAGAAAAGAGGATTTAAGTGGTAAAGAATGTCTAGGCAGAAGCAATCACATTCGATTTACTTCATCCATCGCATTCAAACAGACAGAAGAAAAAAGGAATGTTGGGAGTTATAGAAGGCATTCAGAAAGAGAGATTAGTTGCAGAAAGTGCGGATTACGTCTCCACCAATGGCAACTCCCTTCATCTACACCAACGCCATCTACCGCCAATCATCACCACCAGTAGTATTCACAAATATCCATGCCCATGGCGGGATTCGAACCCGCAGCCTTTTGGCTGAAGAGTGGATTCGCTAACCACTCGGCAACCAGGCCGACTAAATAACTCACTCAAGGGGTTGTCTGTTCTGTTGAGGGTGTTGCAATGTACAATAAAAATTCTGGTCCCACTTCTTTCGTTGCCGAAATTAGAAGCAGGACTGAACATTTGAGTACGTGTTCCTATGACTTCGCTCTATCGCGTTCGGACGCTTTTTACTCAATGAGAAACATTTCCAAATGGCGAACGTCACTTCGCAAAGTGTTACTCACCATCCGGAACATTAACAGTGTTAGAATTTCGCAAAACGCTAACTGATGTTATAGTTTTGTTTACATTTTCTAGACTACTAAATAACTTTCTTATTTCTCTGTTCGCCCTTCACTTAAATACAGCATCTGTTGCAGAAACAATAGTTGCTATACATGATAGATGCAAGGGGAAGAGAAATGGACCTGTGTTTTTTCCCCATAAGACAGACTGCGGTAAAAGATACGGAACCGTATCCCTAAATACGTCAAGATAGAACGACTGATGCAGCACAAAAAGAGAAATACCAAGTTTTGTCGAGTAGAAAGTGCTAATGACAGCTGACACGAATTGCAAAATGGGGGAAGGGCTTAGGTGGGCGATAGATGAAAGAGAGAATACAAAAGAAACTAGCAAAGGAAGAGAAAAACATTCGATAATAAGTCAACATCAGTACCACACTTAAAAATCTCTTAAGATTGCCACTGTATGCTTGAACAATAAAATGCCAACCACATTCTCTTGTCTATTTCTGAGGTAGACTCGCTTTGGTCTTCATGGTTTAGTGAAATGCTTGTGTATATATATATATATATATAACACGTGGTTCAGCTAAAGAAACGTGCTGTCGTGTAAAGCGAATATCGCGTATAGTGGGGAAAGACTTATAGCCCCTTATTTCTTCTCTTAGTTTGATAGGGCATTTTAAGTTAATAAGCTGTATGATTAAATTGCCAATCTTGTAAGAATCCCCACAAGGCATCCCCTTTCTGGATTTACACATCCAAAGAAACGAAGACGGTTCCATCTCTACCTCTGTCTATCGCAAGCCGACATTCTCAGTCGCTACATTCACGATACTTCTGCTGATCATCCTCTCAAAATTTTGGCTTCATTAAATCATTGGTAACCATAGCACACAGATTTTGCTCCTCCAAGGATTTTCTAAAACAAGAATTGGAAATAATCAAAAACACAGCCACTCTAAATGGATATAATCTCAAAACAACTCAAAACATCATCAGCAACTTTTCTACACATCAACCTAGACAAGAACAAGCCCATAGGATTCCCATACCTTATATCAAAGGCATCTCCGAACGGCTCTCGAAAATTATGAAGAAATACGATCTTGCTGCCACCTACAAACCCATCAACCAGATCCACAACTTGTTATCCTCGCCTAAAGACAAACTTTCACCTATGCTACTACCTGGTGTATACGAGGTTTCGTGCTCCTGTAAACTCTCTTATTATGGACAGAGATCAGTTTTTAAACGCATTTCGCAACATCAAGACCATATCCGAAAAATTCAGGCCTCGCTCAACACGGAGTTCAAAACCAAAAAAAAAAAAGGTCCACTGGAAAAAGACAAAACTCCTACTCAGATCTTCATATAAATATGAACGCTTATATAAAGAAAGTGCTGAAGCCCTACTTCACAAACCAAATCTAAACCGCAATGATGTTCTTGCCATCCCTAAAGTATGGGAAATTGTCATACAAAATTGTGTAAAAATAACTTAATTGTAATTTAATTTTAATTTAATTTAATTTAAATTCAGGCCGCAATGCGCCACTGCACGCAATTTGGATTCCATTGTACGTACGCGCCCTATCCTTTGTGTCATTCCTAGTATTGTTCTACTGTACTGATGATGTCCTACGATACCTAGAACGAAATATTTACGTAATAAAAAACATACTACTGTGGTTCACGTGTGTTAAATCTAGTCAACAATACATAATATCCTACGTGTTATGTTTGTTGAATGCTTGGTTTCAGACCTGTTTGTTTTGCAGAATGAGAAACTGCACAGGTTCAATTAACTTTGAATCAAGTGAAGCACGAGGAAACCACGCAACCAGTGAGCCCTGATTTTCATTAGTTACGTAGGTCAACGTACAAGAGTATTACAAAATTGCCCGAATTGGGCAATTTTGCGAAAACTTGTAATAGAGGTCATAGATTAATAATAACTGTTATTATTAAAATATAATTTAATAATACCCAGAAAGAGAAAAACAACCTCATTTATGGAGAACGATTTGTATTTTTAATACAACACCGGATTTTAGTTTCTTTAAATAGTAATATATATTGAAATGACGGTGTTATATTTTAATTTTATATTTTAATTGAACACGGAATTGAGAATCGATCGTGAGATGCGGTAATAATACCCTTGGAGGGTAATGGATGGCAATGCTGTAGCCAATGAAGTTCTAACTGAAGCTCGGCTATTGCTGTTACCCTCCTGCCATGGTCAGAGCTTTAATAGCTCAATAACACCTTATCCCTACACTGTCTTCTACAGATAAAGGGGAAGATGAAAAGCATTATTGCCTCGCCCCTTTAAGCCAGTCCTTATAAGGACTATAATTTTATCCAATCTAAATAGCAAAATCATTATACAAAAAAAAAATGTATATGTATGTAATGTTTTTATCGATGTAAAATGGGCTAAATCTGATATATCCATTTAACAGGAGAAACCAATTTCTAAGATATTACGATTTCTCAACAATAAGGCATGGCTTTTGCTCTAAATTAGAAATAATTCATTATGTTTATTTATTCCTAAAGGAATAGAACGGTCACAAACCATTCTTTTGGATATAACGGAGAAGTAACTCGTTATATTTATTTAGTTCTAAAGGAATAGAGCAAGTATTTTAATATTTAGGTGTTTTAATTTCTATACTAAGACACACCTATTTTTCTAAACTTACACATAATTAAAGTGTCAACAGTTGTTCGTAGAGTCACTGAATATGAGTAATGATAGAGATTCACAGGATATCGGATGGCAATTCTGTAGCTAATGAAGTTTTAACTGAGGCTCGGCTATTGCCATACGCATCTATGACTAGAGCTTTTAGCTCAATAACACCCCATCCACACATTTTCTTCAATCAAATGAAGGGATAAAGAGTCAAGGACTCAGTCCATCCCCCCCCCTAAAAAAAACGTTCAAGTGTAAAGTGTAGAGTCATGATTCTCGATGGTGAGTTTGATATGACAGACGTGTTTTATATTCTGTGCTAGAAATCCGCGCTCGTTTAGGCTATATTACCAACGGAAGTATTCCGTGAATCTGCATTGCACTGGCTCTAACCCTGCACGAATTCTTACTGTCTACCCCTCTACACGAAATGTGTACGAAGTCAATGGCCTCGTAGGTCCCACCTGACAGGAGGACCAGTGGTGGATGTATGGTTTTAGGGAGGGAGGTAATTTCGAGCCCAGCCAAATAAGTTTCACTGCTTCTTCCCACAACACTACAACATTTATTGCTTTCTTTCTCAAACATTACTAGTAGTCTACATCAGTCTACAGGATTTTCTGCTGTTTATAAGAAAAGTCGAACAAGACTGGCACGGGATGCTTAATTTCTACTCCTTTCTAGGAGAAGTTGAGGAGGGCGAAGACACTTTCCAGATGGAGGAGACGCTGGATTTGCTGATTTCCACTCTCCTAGACTTTGACGAAGTCCATGCAAGAAAGAAGCGCAAAACCGCCGACGCAGAATCTCCTATGGATTTCGATATGGAACATGACATCTGTCCCAGTTCCGATTCCTCGGCCTCCCACAAAGAGAGGCCCACAATCGTTCTCCGGGAAAAGAAAAAATGGACACACTTAATGTCTACCATGACAAACCTACAAATACAATATATCTCAGCAAAGAATATGGATGATGACGTCAAAATCCAGCCTGCTACCGTGATGGACTATAGAAAATTGACCAAAGCGTTAGATTCAAGTGGTACTCAATATCACACTTTCTCTCTCGGCTTGGAGAAAAATCTGAAGGTCGTAATCCGAGGTGTTGCAGAGGATGTAACTACAGATGAACTAGAGGCCGATCTTCGCTATCAGGAACTGTCACCTGACTACAGCTGACAAACGCCCGATGCCTCTGGTTTTGGTGGAGATCCATAAAGCTTACAAAAATATTTATGATCTAAGATTAGTCCATGGGCTCCGAATTATCCCAGAGTCTCTGAGGAAGAAAGTTTCATCTGGACAGTGCCACAGGTGTCAAGGATTTGGCCATGCTCAGAGACTATGCAAGGCACAGTATAAATGCCTGAAATGTGGCAAGAGCCACCACACTAACACCTGCACAAAGCCAAAAACCACCTCAGCTAGTTGTGCAAACTGTGGTGGCCCTGACACAGCTAACTATAAAGGATGTGTTCAACACCCGATTAACAGACGGTCCGAAACAAACAGACAATCCTCCGCCTTACTCACTAACACTTCCACCTCCGGCTTCACAGTCCCACAGTGTTCAACAAAATGTGAAGAAGTCCCACCGCAGCAGTTTGAGGCTCCTAAGAGAAGAACGAACTACCAACGGCAGGCAAGAAGCTATGCGGACGTGGCCCGTTCCAAAAGGACAACGAAGGAACAGAATCAGAATCAATCAGCAGCTCAGTCAAATCTGACAACTGTCATTACTGCCTTCCTGGCAAAATATGCTGCAGGATTTCAGCAGGTCCAATCCTTTACCAGCTGCTAAAAAAATTCCTATATGAAACACGATGCGATTAATCTTCTCAGCACTTATTTATGAACAGGAATAAACTACTGTAACTGGAGACTCTTTAGAGATTGTGGTGTGAAATGCCAATGGCCACAAACACAAGATTATGGAACTCCAAGAGTTCACTCAGAGACTTCAGTCGCTAGACGTTGTTTTGATAAGTGAAACACACCTGAGACCATCGGACAGTCCCAACATTAGGGGATATCACATCTACAGAACTGACAGGCTAAATTACAAAGGTGATGGCACTGCCATCTTCATTAAAAATTATATCCAACACCATATAGTAAACAACCCCCCAACCACTAACCTCGAGGTTACTGGCGTGGAGGTTCTTACAAGCTCGGCTGGCAGACTGAATATTTACTCTGCATACAACCAACCGAAACAAGCAGTGCTGCACCCGGATCTGGATGCCATCTTAGATACTAGAGAGCCCATCATTATTGCGGGACTTGAACTCCAAACACCCGGCATGGAATTGTAGAACCACAAACAATAATAACGGAAACATTCTCGCCATCTACACAGGATTCAATTGGGCTGTCGTCGCAGGCCCCATTCGGACTGTGATGAGTAGGTTCATAGGGTTCAGGGGCTCATTATGCCCAGTATGAGTAGGTTCAGGAGGTTCTGTGATGAGTAGATCCTGGATGGCTATATCCAGGATATAGTATGGCTATATCCTGGATATAGCCATCCTGAAAAATGTTAAAATTCAATATAATTTAAGAACATTAACTGAGCTTTCATCAAACCATGATCCAGTGCTATTACAACTGGGAAAAATTAGCAAAAACACTCCCAGAATTCATTGGCCCTGTTCCTCCTATAAGGTCAAAGCAAGAAATTGAAACAGCAGTCAAAAACTTTACTCAGCAAATTATTGCAGCCATAAAGGCAGTTACCTCATCTACAGCTCGCGCCACACCCAATCGGTTACCGGAGGATATTATGAACCTGATCAGAGATAAAAATAAAGCCAGAAAAAGAGTTAACAATACTCACGCGCCTCAAGACAAGAGAATCCTTAACAGATTGAATAGAGCTGTGAGAGACGCCCACAAACCCATAGGGATCGGCTGCGGGAAGATAACTTGGCTTCCTCCTTACATGCGGATCACTCTGTTTGGGGACTCTTGAGGAATCTCAGAAACAAAATAGATCTCTTCCCCCTTTCCAATCGTACCTGGGTCTTCTGCATACGGATGTAGAGAAGGCAGAAACCATTGCAAAAAATGTAGAAGGGTAGTGTACACCTGCTTATGAAAACTTAAATTTCAATCACTTGTTTAAATTTCATCATCATGTGAGACACGTACTAAAACTTCCTGATGCCAGTACTAATCAAATCGTCCCTACTTCACCATCAGAAATCTACCAGATCATTGAGAACGTCAACAACAAAAAAGCTCCTGGTCCAGATGGCATCAGCAATAAAGACATTAAACTACTACCCCGCAGAGCCATCGTGCACCTTACCAACATAATCAATGCGATCATTAGATTCCGATATTTCCCTTCCCAGTGGAAAACTGCTTATATAACCCATTCATAAACAGGCAAAAGACCCACATCTGTCGAAAAACTATCGTCCAATTAGCCTGATTTCAAACCTGGGTAAGATTGACGAAAGGGTCATCCTCACCAGGCTACAATCCACAGTAAAGAAGCTGAATATCCTTCCAAATGAACAATTTGGATTCCATCACAGAACCACTGAACAGATCTGTAGACTAACTGAATATTACCACAGGCTACAATTGGCATCAACTTACCAGATCAGTCTTTCTGGACATGACCAATGCCTTCCATAAGGTGTGGCATTATAGGCTGCTCCACAAGCTCATCGCCTTTCACATCCCACTACAGATGGTACAGTTGATCGAATCATACCTCAGCAACAAATTTATGCAGGTCAAGATAAATGGAACAATATCTACCAAGCGCCGCATTCTGGCTGCAGTTCCGCAAGGATACTTACTGGCCCCACTTCTGTTCTCGATATTTATGGTCGATATTCCACACAATCCAATGTCATCTTCGCCCTCTAAGCTGATGACATAACGATACTAACTAGATCTCTTCGCTCACACTTGGTCACCAAAAAATTCCAAGAAAACTTATAAAAATTAGAAAAATGGAGATTACAAGTAAACCACCGAAGAGCATAGCCGTGCTCTTCTCCAGAAGAAGAGTATCTCGTACAGGGGACATCTTCCTGTTTAACATCGCAATTTCTTGGAAACCCTTGGTGTACTGCTGGACAAAAGACTAACCTTCAACCACACCACATCAAGGACTCATGTGCAAAGGCTTCAGAACCAATGGCCCAGCTCTATGCCCTAATAAACAGAAACAGTAAATTGCAATATACTTTTAAATATACTATGTGCTGTAATATACTTGATGATGTTACCAACAGTAAAAAAATAATAATAATAAAATAAAACTCATGTAATTCAAGGAAGCGTGTTTCTACTTGTCATTCGCTTTCTTAATTCCTCGCAATTGTTTTGAGGCCGTTAAGATAAAAAGAAATATGAGCACATCTTCACATTACCATCAGCTGAGAACGGGGTGTTGTAATATACCCCTCTCTTTAATACTAAATCTCTCTCTATATTATATTTATTTTATTAATTGGCATACAATTTCCCAATTAGTCTTCCACATCTCCAGTCAGTTTCAATTTTATTTCAATTTCTCAAATATTCAAAACTGGTTCTTTTGTATTTATCGAAAGATTTTTCCAAATCCTTAATGGCAATGGATATAAACTTATTCAGTTCAAATATTCAGCTGATTGTCATTCTTAATGCTGCTTCTAGTTCCGTTTCCGTTCCGGAATCCAAGCCGATCATCATTAATCTGTGACATCCCAAAATCGGTAACAAAGACGAAACACTAACGATTATATTGTAGAACAGTATTATTCACAAAGAATTAGATTTTTTTTCTACCTGAAACACATAAAAATATACTTTCGGTTTATGTAAAAATTATGTAGTTGAAATAAATATTTTCTGAATAATATTAAAATAAATTAGAATTCCATTTTATATTTATTAAATTTCTCAAATATTTAGAGTTTAATAAGATTTAATAACACACCTTTTGTATGTTAATATAACTTTAATAGAATAGTGAAGAACCAGCTAACTCATTAAGGATTTTGGATTGAATAAATCCAAAATATCAATCCATAAGAAGTTAGTTTCAATTTATCTCACTTTATATCAATTTATATTAATTTATCGGCAATAATTTTTATCTCACTACGGCAATAATTCATAGCTGTTTGCGCCTCATACATACAGGAGGACTGGTTAACTCAAATTTAGCCAGACATAGTGATTAGCATATTTTGCGTGTGTAGAATTAATATCACCTTTTGCGTGTAGAGAATTAATATCACAAAACAAATTAAGGCATCCCCTTGTTCACCTACGCGCATCATTTTAATTTACAGGAAAAATTGTTGTGAAAGCTGTTTTTTCTTATGTAACATACTATAGTTCAATCTTAGCCACTGGTAACTTCATAATCATTAAAAGAAATAAAACTTCAAGTTTATTTTTTCTGAAATTAAATCCGTAATATATATTATAATATTGTAAAATTATTCTTTCAACTAAAATATTTTAAATATTTTCTGCATTTGAAGAATTATAAATTTACTGATAAAATTTTATTACACATCTTTATTTTTTATTAATAATAATTGTATAAGAATATAGAAGTTAAAAATAATAATTCTCGGCTGAATTATTAATTTTATTAATTATTAGTAATGAATTTATGGATTATTAATGCTGAATTCAACGGCAGGTTGAATCAATCGACCGTGAGATGCGGTGATTGATTCATTCAATCTAATACCCTTGGAGCGTAATGGATGGCAATGCTGTAGCCAATGAAGTTCTAACTGAGGCTGGGCTATTGCTGTTACCCTCCTGCCATGATCACAGCTTTATAGCTCAATAACACCTTATCCCTACACTGTCCTCTACAGATAATGGGGAAGATGAAAAGCATTCTTGCTTCGCCCCTTTAAGCTAGTCCTTATAAGGACTATAAGAACTATATAATAATTCTCGGCTTTAGACAAGCCAAAAGTCATTTTTAGGACTTCCAAGGTAACAAATGGCAATGCTGTAGCGAATGAAGTTTTAGCTGAGGCTCGGCTATTGCCGTTACCCAGTCATGACTAGAGCTTTTTTTAGCTCAATAACACTCCATCCACACAGATTTCCTTCATTCAGATGACAGGATAAAGAGTCAAGGACTCAGTCCCTCGCCCAGTTCTTAGTTCTTTTAAGAACTTAATAATTCTCGAGGTGAGGAATGGAATCGACCTTGAGAAGCGGCGATTAATACCCTTGAAGGGTAATGGATGGCATTGCTGTAGCCAATGAAGTTCTAACTGAAGCTCGGCTATTGCTGTTACCCTCCTGCCACGATGAGAGCTTTAATAGCGGAATAACACCTTATCCCTACACTGTCCTCTACAGATAACGGGGAAGATGAAAAGCATTCTTGCTTCGCCCCTTTAAGCCAGTCCTTATAACGACTAAAAATATAGTGATTCTCAATTGCTATTGTTTTCACATTTCTTGGTGCTTCCTTTTTTATGGATTGTTATTTACGATATGTTGATGACACACTACTAATACTAATAAGAGACAATGAAAAGGACAGGAATGGCATAATTTGACATAAGGACTCAAGATGAATGTCAAGATGAATAAATTCGTGCACAGTGCAGCAACCTTACTACACTTTTTTTTTTATTTCGTATGATGATTCAACGGCCGTGAGCCCCTTTTACGGGGAAGTACGGCACTATCTCAGCGATCGCCCCCTATTTTTGGGGACTGGCATACCTCACGAATCAGACCTATGGTTGGAGGAACCGTCTTAAGTATTCTTGACTGTAATCCATGTGTGTGTTCACGGGGAAAGTTTACCTGTTTTAGGGGGCGAAAAAACCGAGTTTCCGGGTGAAAAAAACCTACAACCGTATGACACACCTTCGGTAGAAATAGACCAGATAAACGTTCCTCACCCGATGGACGGGAATCAAACCCAAGTCTTTCCATGACAGTGTTTATACCGACTGAGCTACGGAGGTTCGTAGCTCACTCGGTACAGACACTGTATAGACTGCAACACTGTCACATACACTACTGCATTAACAACAAGCATAATTGCTGCCGCTTCCAGAAATCATATCCGTAAAAAAAAAAAAAGGAAAAGAAAAGAAACTCCGCATCATTGCAGAAAAACTCTTCCAATTAAAAGATGTGATTCCATCTAACTAAATAAAAAAAAAAAAAAAAACATATCTCGGTATGTTCGAATCAATACTTAGGAACATTATAACTGCTACGCAAACACTACAAATTAGAAAATTAGAACAATTTACATAGAAAAAATTGTATCAGCAGTGCTTTGGAGATCTCATATACACCAGCCAATAACCGAACCTCTTATGGCGATACACAAAATTCTGAACATTAAAATCCTGAAACAATATATCAAGTTACTTTAAGGTTTTATTTCAACATCTATTGTAACAAAAGAAACACACATATCGATAACACAACATGCCTCAACTTTTCAGGCAAAGAGGCACTTCAATAGCTCATATGAATCAGATGTGAGAGAACATCTCATACTGACGCTACTCAACAACCTCCAGAAAATTTAAAACACAAACAATTACAAAACACGTTAATCGGGAATTGTGGAAGATGTATCAATACAGTTTGTATAAAAAATAACACTGACATACACGTTAGAAATCACAGAACCCCCCCCACCAAATATATCAAACATCACTGTATAATAATCCCACTCTCTTCATAAAAGCTAATCTTAGTTTCGAAGTGGGGGAGGATCAGATCACTTCATTACACCTTAATCTACTAATCCTCGTAACCATTGTTATTATTAATATTGCTACTATTCACTGAGCACCTAATACTAATACCACTATCAGGGTATCAGTATTAGGATATCACCTAATACTGATACCCTGATAGTGAAGTTTTTCATCCCGTAAAGCACACTAAGTGGTCAGAGAACACAGACAATTTACAGAAAAAATATATATTTGATTTCTCTGCAACACAAATGTCTTTCACAACGACATTGTGCAAGACATTGGTGACAAACATTGAATATCCTGTAATAGGACTTAAAATAGATACACTCCCACAATCCCTCCATTCGGTTTCAACATTTTGCGTCCCTCATCATTATCCGCTGCAGATTGCACCAATGTTAAATGACATTTTGTAATATTACAAACCGATGAATGATTTATCCTTCTCTGCATGACAATCGGAAAACAACAAATGCCGTCAATATATGATATCAGGTCAAAGATGTTCGTCATGGTCCGACACGTGGAACTACACATCGATACCATTTTACGCAACAAATTGAAATTTCATACACCAGGTTCCTATTTAGTTTCCACGTCAACCGCTAGAGAACTGTATATAAACGCAACCATCACTCTCTACATTTACGCTAATCCAGTATCAGATCCTCCTCATCGTTCCGTATCAAGTTTAGTGATGGCCCAGGTAAGTGCTGGAATGTTTATTGTTGTTATTACTGTTATTGATAATCAAGTGCTTTTTATCGGCCCAAGTGAAGATCCACTAATTGCCAAAATAAGTTAAATATTCCAGTTTAACTCATAATAATATTTTTTAAACTTTTATTTCGAGTGTATTTTGTTGGTCTTTAATTATAATTCTTTTCTTTGGGGTGATAGGTTTTATTTGCTTCGCTTTTGGTTACTGTCGTGATGTACGTCGGAATCCAAGCCAACCACGATTGTCCCTACAGATGTCAACCAGTTAATGAAAAGGAATGTATAGATATGGGTTGGACTTATAATCCAGCATCACCAAAAGAGTGTCCTCGTCACTGCTGTGCCACCTGCACCACAGTAGTGGGTAAGTGATCACTTATTATTCATAACATCTCTTTTTGCGCGCGCGCACACGCACACCGAGAAAGAAACCATAACAACTATTCTAATATCAGAGTAATTGAGAATGGTAATTATGATATGCATCATTAGTTGAAGATAGACATTTCCCGCGTTACTGCATTTGGAAATTTTAAATACGATAAATTAAAAGTCAGTTTTAATTCTATAACTGCCCTATAAAAATAATGGATATAATATTTCGAAAACAACTCGTAAATGCCGGCATTCCCATAAGTTCTCTGGTCAAATTCCATACGAAACTTTTATGGTTTCTGTATTCGGCTTTGAAATAATGTTGGATTTAATATCCGCTTGATTTTTATACTTTTTGCTTCACCGAAATGAAGCCTTTTGGCTCTTTATTTTAGTAAAACATTTGGAAAACCAGCCACGGCTCATGCGCATATGTGCACTTTCTAAATAGAGCATGCGCAGTTTGCTGGCAAGTCAAATTATTGACGAAATCTATAATTTTGATTATTTTTTTCTCTTATATAGAAGGAGGTATGAAATGCAATGGTACCTATTCTGACGTCTCCACCGGTTATTTAATGATTTGTGATCAAAACTACTATTGTGCCCATGACGACAGAGCTTGTGCCGATATTTGTAAGCCGTTGTAATGCTGATACATGTCAAAGGAAATGTAAAGGTTCAACCCACTGCGCGAATGTAGAAAAAATGCACGTGCGGTTAAACCTTACATTTTGGATCTGTAACCATATGATTTACCCATTAAGGGATTTTTAAAGATATCAATAAAACGATTTTAAAATGAAAATGTGTTTTGAAGAACTATTTGAGATCTTGTAAACCTTAAAAATGATTTCATTTACATCAATATTGTCTTAGATTGATACTTCATCCCATCCGCATGTGTCCGTTGCTCTCAATACGAAACATTCGCTTTAGCGTCACTGAATACTTCAAATACTCCGATTTTTCTAAGAAAAGTCTAATTTGACGGAAGTGTACCAGTTAGTTCCGTCTTATATTTTGGGAATATGCTAGCCTCAAAGGATTATTTTTTGAACTAATTCTGTAAGTAAATTCTTTTTATATTTAGACTAAATAGCGATACGACAACCTTCCCTGTATTTTTTTTTTATTTTGTCTGTATGAGCGGTACATAGTTTGAAAGAGGAGTACATGATACACCCTTTAACAATAATTAACCTCACATGTCTATTTTATTTGATTGCACTTCGCTTCTCGGCTTCTCGGTATATATTTTCCTATGTTTATATTATGAATCGAGGTAAAATTGTTAAATATTTATTTTACAAGCTGTTTTCAAATTAATTCAATAAAATATCGCCTTTCACTGAGAAAGCAAGATATTAACTTATTTATTCCTTTATATGAATAGATAAAACTAACTACAATAATGTCACAAGGTGTCCTAATTTAGATGAATTTAGTTTTGTTGTTCGATAGCCACGTGTGTAATATAATCTCGAATATCATAACCTATGGAAAAATGTATCATTCATTTCTCAAATTTCTTTTTTGAACCTTAATTCTTTTATAAAAGAATGAAGGTATGTCTCAGGGCCTAGTTAAAGGAAAACCATGAAGTTGAAAGACAATAAAACATATTCAGAATATAAATTTATTATACTACTTCTTAAAAAAGAATTGAGCTAACGTAGTTTGGTGGGCATTTTCTGTTTCTCTTTTTCATACAACTGACGGTATGGCCCTATTGCCTCTTCTACTCTTCTACAAATTTTACTGCTTCTCTGTTCATCAGGGTCAGCCTATAAGCATTGCTGGTTAAAAACTTCGATTGTACGAAAAATATTTTTAATTTGTGTCTGTTAAATCTCTTTGGGCTTGTCATTTTTTTAATATATTACTTATGATCATCCCTCTGTGCATCTAACTTTACCAGGTCGGAATCACTCAGTTCCTCAGAACGAGATTGAATTAGCTTAGATTCCTTTGAAAAGTCTCTAAAATCATTTGCACAATGTGGACGAATGTGCTTCCAAACGGCTCGCATATTGCATTTAATTATTTTTTTAAATAGAAGTAATTTCATTCGACTTTGCGACTTTATAACCAGGCTGAGATTTCAATGATTTGGCCAGAAAAGTCTTGAAAGACATTCGCTTCCAAAAAAGGCTCGTTTCATCAACATCAAATATTTGTTGGTCACAATAGCCACCCCCCGGGGGCCCCCTATTGAGGCCAACTCCTTATCTGCAATTGCAGCTTCGCCTGTGATTAGAACATTGTGTAGGCTATTTCTCTTTTTGAAAAGCTCAATCCACCCATCACTAGCATGGAATTGTTCTTCTTCTGTTCCATCATTGACAGCCCTTTCTTTCAAGGTTGCAAAGAGAATTAATGCTTTGGATTTAATAAGGTCAGTGATTAGCGGGATCCGTTTTTAGTTACAATCTTCGATCCATGTAGAAAGAAGTCTCTCAAATCCAATCATTATAATACTTTGATTTCGAGTGCATGCATGATGAACTTGAAGCAGCCTTACCTTTCTCTTTGTATTCAGCAACCCAGATGATTCCATCACAGTCGATGGCTTTCGTGCATTCTTCACCTGATTTACGTTTCTGCCTGTAAATTAAATTCATTTTAATTATCGGAGACGTAAGGATAGCCTCAGTCTAAATACGAAACAATTCGCATCTCTATCGAAGCAAGAGAATTCTCTTAAATCCCATTTATCAGATATGATTCACTCATTTTTGTGTTCTTGTCCTATATTTGCTCTGGACTCGCCTTGTTCATTTTTCTTTATTATTTCAAGTTTTTCTTCCAGTGAGATGACATTTTGAATCATTTTCAACTTTTTTGCTCAATAATTCTTTTACTCACGATGAAAGGTTAGGAAAATACTTTAAAATAAAAAAGGTAAGGAAAAACAATTGCAAAGGAGGCACGAGATATGATCAGCAAAATGCTGTGTAATTAGAAGAAGACATAAATTTGGAACATAGGGTACATGGAAGCAGTGTAGTATGCCATTAAAAATAACTTTGTAAAATGTTTTAAATCGGTAACTAAATTATTTCATCGTGGTGAGTGATTTTTTTAAAATAGTTAGCCATAAAAAATGTATAAATGGAAAATTTGACGCACTAATCGAATTTGGGTATAGAAAACAAAATGACGCACTAATCGGGGCGTATTAATCGAGGAATTCATGTATATTAATATTTGACATGATATCAAAACTGTTTCTCATCTGCCAAGTCTCGCGATACGTGAATGTTTCCACGTGAAACATTGTTGGAAAAGTGAGTTACGAATGAAGCGGAAATCAATGAATTGACTAAATTCATTGGTGGGTAGATTTAATCTCGATATAGGGACTGGTAGAATTATATTATCAGCAGAAAGAGGGTGTTCAAAGTTTCTGTACTGAATAGGTGTATACGTTATGTGTTTGGTTGTGTATAGATATGGCAGCGCTAATTTTCCAATATAGTTTGGGGTATTTCTTTCCTGTTAAAAGCTATGAGAATTCTTAGCGTAGACTCGAGATGGCGGCAGTGTTTCGAGCTTTTCCGAATAATTTAATTATATGATGGTGTCCTCATCAAACACACACACAAACACACATGTTTTATCTTGTCAATAGCTGAGTATGGAAATTTTTAGTTCAGACATTTCTGAATAATTAATTATATGCTGGTGTCCCCCTGAATCACACACATTAGACATGAAAAGTCCCTAATGTATCCCATGGTGATAATCTCTAATGTATGTACCCAGTGATTAGTAAAAAACACAATTCAGTGTTATTCAATTACTCAATTAGTTTTAAAAAACTCTTAAAAAAGCTTGGTGTAGAAAAGAAGGTACATTTTTCTTTTCTTTTCAAACATTTGTACAAGATAAAAGTTAAAAAAAAACATATGACTGGCAGTCGAAATTTTTTTTAGAAACAGAATTTTTAGTGAAGATGATGTCACCTGAAAAGTGAAAATTTTGTTACTATATCTGTAGATACCCCACCAGAGTAAAAAAAAAAAAAAAACAGTCGTGGTTAAAGTACGACTGTTAGAATTTGGTTATTTTACAGACAGACAGTAGATATTTTAACCCATCACGTTAACGAACTCTTAAAAAAGGTTGGTGTAGAAAAGAAAAAAAAAGGAAAAAAAACCTCAGGAAACTGATATCCTGTTAATAATTATTTTAGAAAATTGTCTAATGCTACCTATTGGCAATGCTTGAGTTATCTGTAAACATTTCGTTCACACCCAAACCCCGAACTGATAATACCACGCAAAACATCAAAGGGAGGATGTGAGTCATGAAAAGGTTAGGTTTGGATTGTCATGTGGGAAGTATTATCAAACCCTCAAGTAAGACCAGGAGAATTCCAAGCCCCCAGTCAGAAAAGTTCACAAGTATGACAACAAATTTGCAAACGGAAATGACACAGTGCCACCATGAGTGAAGGAAAGAAACGAAGCACATATTAACCTGTAAGGAAAAAGAGTCCACTACAATTCAGATCTTGTGTTTTTGTGTTTTCTGCTGTGAATATATGTTAAAAATCAACAATTTGGAATATTCAGAAAACTTCTATAGTTCGAAGATGCCGTATTCTGGAAAGAAAGTTAATCTTTTTTGTTTAACTTAAACACTGCATGTGATATTTTTAATTTTAATGACCCGTGATTGTATGTTTTGATAAGCGAATTCTAATTCTAATACTGAATAGCTTTTTTCATAAGAATAATCAGAGGGTACATATATTAGAGTATCACCATGGGATGCATTAGGGACTTTTCATGTCTAATGTGTGTGATTCAGGGGGACACCAGCATATAATTAATTATTCAGAAATGTCTGAACTAAAAATTTCCATACTCAGCTATTGACAAAAAAAGTGTGTGTGTGTGTGTGTGTGTGTGTGTGTGTGTGTGTGTGTGTGTGTGTGTGTGTGTGTGTGTGTGTGTGTGTGTGTGTGTGTGTGTGTGTGTGTGTGTGTGTGTGATGGGGACACCAGCATATAATTATATTATTCTGAAAAACTCGAAACGCTGCTGCCATCTCGACTCTACTTTACTCTAAGAATTCCCATAGCCTTTAACAGGAAAGAAATACCCCAAACTATATTGGAAAATTAGCACTGCCATCTATACACAACCAAACATGTAACGTGACGACAATGACGGATGTTTGTCACCCTGGGAAATTCCAAGATATCTTATCTCAAAACATCACTCACACTTCCATAGGCAAACCAAAACACCACGTGATGTCACAGAGACGTATGTTCCCCAGTATTTCCACACACATAACGTCACGATTCCTTATCTTATCTTGATCTTGTCACTAATAGCCACCCTACTACTGTCAACATTTGTTATGATAATGCTTAACAGGAAAATGTGGTCAATGTGTGGGTGTGCACACGCATTCCAAATAACAGGCAGTTTCTATTCTCAATCTCAGTACATTCAACTTCACTTTTGGATCTTTTGAAAAGGGGGACACATACTTACAGAAATAGATTTCATGCCACCCAACCCCCTGTCTGTCTTTCCTAGAGTTGTTTAACCCCCCCCCCGCGTTTATCCATGTTTCAATTACTTTTCCTTTTTTTTCTTGTATTTTTATGCATTCTGCAAGTTATTGGAGGAGGATAGGTTTGTCACGTTTCATCAATTCAGATTCAACAGAAAGAGATTAAAACATTCCCTCAACAAATTACTTGATTTAGAGTAGCACATCCCTTAAAACCTTTCATATAAGACGACCCCTTCGGCAACCCAGATGATTCGATCACAGTCGATGGGTTTCCTGCATTCTTCAACTGATTTACATTTCAACCTGGAAATGAGATTCATTTTAATCATCGGGGCGCGTAAGGATAGCCTCAGTCTAAATACGAAACAATTCGCGTCTCTGTCAAAGCAAGATCGTTCTCCTAAATCACATTTATCAGTAACGGATGCATTCTATCGGAACTCGTTATCTTAGCAACGACAGAGGAAACTCATGAGGACATTGATGTAAAGTGATAGAACGACCTCCAATAATTTAATTTCTGTGCTTTTATCCCAGAATTAGTAAGTTGGCACACTGAAGACATTCTTGGGGATATTTTTATTCTGAGCTTATTTCCAGTTTGATTTCATTAAAATTATGAAAATTTTAGTCGTAAAAATCCTCTCCTTGTACACCAACAATAGTGCATTTGTCGTGAATGAAAATTCATAATTGATCGGTAATTATGTGCAGGTACTCAGTGAATGGATGAATCAGCTATAACGTTGAATCAAATTAAAGCAGGATTTAAAATATTAAATGATAAAATCTGTAGCCATATAATTGGGCATTTGCAATTTTCAATGATGCCCAAGTTAGTATGAAAACAATACTTGACCGGTTTGGATTTATAAGCATTGTTTACTTAAAATAGCGTTTTGCGTTTGCGCAGTAGTACATCTTACTACGCAATTTCCGCTTTGAGCACAAACTAGTTATTGTCACCGATAGTCTACAGTACGCAGAGCACCACCAGTACTGATTTAGTAATAACTTGTTGTATGCACAAAGCACGCAAAGTTGACGATTCCGAAGGCCATTCAGGAGGAATCGAGAATATTAATTACAGGAGCTTTCTCAGATGATCGCTTACTTGGACATACATCAGTTAAGTGCACAATTCCGCTGCCTTATGGGTGGTCCCACCCATTGTGTCGTTCTGCTAAAAACGAAGTTAGTGACAGGTGGCGCAACTTGCCTTCATTATCTTTTACACCAATAGCATTTTAGCGTCTCTTTTTCACTTTCTTTCGTGAGTGATATTCTAATTAGCGTGTACACCAAGATCCGAATCTCGGTCGCTTATGAATATTTAAAAGTCGTTGGTTATCGCTGCTCCTTTTAACAAAAGCTGTGAAGCTCGTCCTTGAATAAAACAGGGCTGTTGAATAGCATTGAAACATTGTGCGCCACTTTCACACTTTCCCCATCACAGTTGAGGTACTCGAATACTAGAGTCTAATCCCGAATCCTTTCACAGTCTTGATTTTCGGAGTCGAAGACGTGGTCATCAGAAATGACATACCTTTGACTTCTTACTGTTCTTAGATAATCTTAATCTTCGGAGATGTTTACTGATTGTAAACATCTCTGATCGCAAATCAGAATTCAGTATATAGTTCCCTCTGACACACACATCAGTCATCTGTCGAACCTACTGTTTTCTCGAAAAGAGTTACTTGAAAGCAAGTGGAAAGTTTCTGAGGGATTGTAGCCTTTATATTAACATGGAGCCTTTAAATAAACAGCGCCTTCTAGATGACTTCGAGAGATGTTGGTAATCGGTGCCAGTTGTGTCAGTCTAGATATCTGCAACTTACCAGAACGGATACAACCGACAGAAGATATTTTCTCTTAAAAGGAACCTGATGGATTCCTTTATATTATCCACGATGAAATGTTTGAAGAAACGTTATCAACAAAAACTTTGAACATGCGCAATGGAAAGAGGTACTTAGACAGTTCAAGAAATTGTTGATAATATTCACAAAGTGGAAGTGGGATGGCTATTTCGCCAAGATGAAAGACGGGTAATTCTTAATAGAGTTTGAATTCCCATAGATAGAGAGAAAGACATCCAAAAGATCCTAAAGATGCGTTAGAGCGATTACATTATAGGAAGAGCAGGGGACAGCTAGATCAGAATAGCCTATGAGTTGAGAAAATTAGAAGAGGAGCAGTTTTGGCAGTGGGATGTTCAGCAAGCCAAGTCTTTCACAGATGGTGAGGGTGGAGTAGCCAATGAGCACCGAATTCCACTTCCATCAGCTACCCACGAACAATTACGGCTACGAGACAGACGCTGGACCCTTGAAGAGCCGAGAAACGTCTCACAGTCCCATGAATTGCAAGTCATGTTGCCCCCATCTGATAGCACATACATTAATCGGTGGAACAGCTCCTGATGGCGGCAACACTGCATGCACTGTAAACATCCGAATTCCACAAAGTACTTGAACATTGTTGCAAACAAAGTGCATGAATTATATCAGCACTCTTTATTCATTGTTGTTATTTATGGGAATTAGGAAAGCTTTCTTAAAGAAGATGATGAGTAAAATATTATGTAATTAATGAAAAAAGCATTCAACAAATTGAACTGTACTCATACACATTTTATATATTAATATAACTTTATTAGAATTAGAAAGAACCAGTTAACTCGTTAGGGAATAATTGGCATCTGAACCCTGGGAGGGTAATGGATGGCAATGCTGTAGCCAATGATGTTCTAACTGAGGCTCGGCTATTGCTGTTATCCTCCTGCCATTATCAGAGCTTTAATAGCTCAAATAATTAAACATTTTTAATTAAGGATATGATGTTAAATTAAACAAATTTAACACCATATCCCTACACTGTCCTCTACAGTTAAAACCAGCAATGATACTCATAAAGTCATCTATTTTGTTCGAGGTATATTCAGTTGAACGTCTTAAGTCGTTGACGTCTTTTTTTAATTCTTTTATTAATCCCATTAAATCCGTTATACATATATCGTCTGCGTTACTGATCTCTGGAATGCACGAGTCATCACCCCTTGGAGAAGTTGCCGTCGGGCGTTGGCAAGCACTGGAATGGCGTCCAGTGCTTGCAACAAAGAGGTGAAACACTGAGCAGGTCTTTGTTGTTCGCCGAATTTGCAAGAAGCGCATTTCCAATTCTGTTTCCTGTCTTTGGATAGCTTTTTAAATTGGCTTTCGCTAAGACCAGCACAATAAAAAGTATAACTACTTTTGCTCTTATTTGCATAATAGATGTAACATCAGTACATGTCTCTTCACAAACTTTGCAGCATATTCCCATTGTTAGAGTTTAGGGGATAAACGTTAAACCTAGTCTTTGTTCTAGGTACTCACCTTGTATAGTAGCCCAATGGCGACCGTTGAATTACAGCAGGTTGGATAGGCAATTTTTTAAAACTACTTGCAGAGGTTAACTTTCTTAGAGCTGAGCATTACAGTACCTGGTAGAGCGAGTTACGGGCTACACTTTAAAAATTACAGTAACACATTTTTTAAATAGAATACTAATTAAAACATTGTTTGCTAAGGAGCACTGTTTCACAGAACTTTAAGGTACTGCGCCAACAAGCGGACTGACGTTACTTTAAGTCAGGATTTCTCAAACTTTCTCTATGATGGAACACTTCACAAATCCTGAAATTTTCACAGAACACCTTGGTTCTTTGGAATGTATTAATTAATAATTAATTCGTAATTTATCTGATTTTTATTATTAATCAATAATTAATTATTGATTAAAAGTAATTATTAATTGATAATTAATTATTGATCGAAATTAATTATTAATTAATTAAACGTCATTTGAACCGTCATTAAATTAATTTGTGCTGATTTTCATTGACATATCCTATTGTGATCACCAAAAATTTATATTATAAATATTTACGAATGAATGCAAACTTTTTCTCCTGTGTGCTGGTAGTTCAAAAAAAAAATCAGCTAACGCCTTTTTATTCCCGTATACGGGAGTAGGCGAGGCCATTTAGCCCTATCTAACTTTTGGAGACTGAGTGGGCAGTTCAATCTCCACTGGTACCCAATCAGAGATTGCTATCGCTACCCAAGGTTATCACTAATTAAGCGGTACACACAGTGAAGTGAGACGGCTCAACATGTGTCGCCATCTCGTGGTCCCTAACCCTAACACAATATATTTAATGTCTGAAAAATAATGGGGGTTCTACTGTCGATTTTCTTGAGTTTACGGGACGAAAAAACCCGCTTTCCCGTGCCAGAGAACAACGAACTCTGGAACCGGTCGAAATAAGGCTTAGAAAAATTTCCTCTAGTCGCCGACTAGATCCAAAAGCAAGTTTTCCTTCGTGCGGTTAAGCGCAGTGGTGTGCAAACGCCACATCCACTGAGTTTATTTGTATCAACAACAGCAGCTGTGTACATTTAAAAATAAATATATATACAGCTATTTACAATTTGTACATAGGCTGCTAATTCTATTAGGCACTTTCATTTACTCGTTACAATATACTTATGACATGTGTTTTACAATCACTGTTTAAATAAGATACAACATCACATGCTCAATTTCTATTTTCCTTATTGTCCTATTGAATTGTTTGAGCTGTTATTTTTGTTGGTATATGTTGCATAGTGATTTCAGTCTATTTATAAGTTCCATTATCAGATCAGTCTATTCTCGTTTACATATATATATATATATATACATCCACATACATATATACATACATATACATACATATATATGTTAGCATTGACATTTTCCATATGTACAATTCGTTATACATATATCTCATTCTATATCTTTGTTCACATATTTTGGATGATTATTTTATTAACTTAATTTAGATGCACATCTTATTCTTAAAATACATACATTGCTTATGTTTTAATTTACATTTATATATGCATATATTTTGGTAGTACCTCTATACCTCATGCAGATTTTTTTTGTAGGCACTCTTATTTTTTACAAAATGAATTCCATATTGCTTTAACATTATATTGTTTGCTTAACTTAAGAGGTAAATCTGTAATTTCTTATATACAAAAGTTTTCTGAATTGCATAATTAGTTACAGGTCTATAAATGGATAACATATCCTATTAACAATTTGGGTTATTATCATGTTATGAACTTATGTTATCTGCATTTCTTACAATTGACATATCTACCGTCCTTGTGGCTGTATATACAAGAACATATACATATTTGTGGTAATATATCTTAATCTACATATTTATTACTAGAGTAGTATTGACTTATCTTAAGGAGTAATTTGCTATTTACATTTCCATTTTTTTTTCTTACACAATTAGATATACATATATATAACATTCTTATCCCTTATATATAGGCGTACCTATATATTAGTATTAATATTTTTATTATTTTTTTAGACTTATATTTATTTATTTATTTTAATTATATATATATATATATATATATATATACTTTTTTTTTGAATTTATTTATTTTTATCTTTATTTTTTTATTAGATTTGATATCTTGTTGTCATTATTCCTCTCATTGTAGCGAATGGGCCTACGTTAACAGCACCTTTGTCTGGGATTATGCTTTTTGTTCAGATAGTGGGTTATCATTATTGTTTGCCACTAACTACGGGGGTTCCATTATCGGTAAAAGTTTTATTTTTCCTTCTTCTTCTTCTTCTCCTTCTTCAATTAGGCCGAGTTTCTTCCATTGCTGTGTTGTTATGCTCTTGGTTTGTGTAGTGTTTATGATAATTTTCTTTAAATAATTGTTAATTTTTGCTAGTATGTTTGGTCCGGTGTCTCTTCCGTGTATTTTGTCACATCTGTGGGACCATATTGCATACATTGTTATTATTATGATTATTAGTTCTGTTTTTTTCATTTTTTGGTCTTCCAACCAAAATAATGTGTTTTCTGAGAATGGTTGTGTCTTATGTAGGAGTTTCTGTATGGTGTTCCATACTGTGGATGTTTTGCTACAGAACATCATAATATGATATATTGTTTCTGGGTTGGGACAGAAATGACACTTCGCTGGGCCTTGTAATGGGATTTTTTTTGCTACACACCACATTTTTGTGGGGAGACAGGCATGATGTACTTTATAGAAGAATGTTTTGTATTTTGGTGATATTGGAAGTCGGAAAACTTTGTTAAGCACCGTACTTAGCCTAATTTCTCCTTTTCTTATTTCCCTGTGTTGGGGAGCGGGAATGTCACTTGACTTAATGTTTTGTATAGTTTTCTTGGTTTGATTGTCAGTAAGCTTTCGGTATCTGAGTGTTTCATTATATATGTGTACCCTTCGGCTATTTCTTTGAACATTCTCGGGCTTGGTTTTTGTATATCTGGAAGTGAGCTTATAAACCTATGCGGCAAACACTTTTGTAAGAATGTTGCCGCATAGGCATGATAGGTTTTTGTGTGTGCTCGGGCTGCTGTTATTGCCCTGCCGATGAGAGTTTTCAGATGGATGTTTAGCAATGCTAAACCTCCAGCTTCAACTTCATGGAAGAGTGTTGATCTGCGCATGGGGTTCATACTGAGAGCCCCAGATGTATGTAACTCAGAGCCTATGTATTTTTTCGGCCCACCTTCCGTGATACGAGGTGTTGTGTATCTTGTACCACAGGCGAGATGTTAGGTAGATGTTGCAAACCCGGGCCCTTCCTCTGACGGACAGTTGTCTAGGGCGCATTGCCTAGACAACTGTCCGTCATGGAGTTAATTTTCTTCTTTATGCCGTCATGGAGTTCTTTCCACTGTTCTTCGTGTGATTCTGAGCTACCGATGTTGATGCCCAGAACCGGTATGTAATTATTCACATGTATTCCTGAAGGAATCCTTGGTTGGTTTTCCGGGAGTGTGTAAGTGCCAACGTGTAAATGACACATCCACTGAGCTACACAGGCTTTTTATATTTTTTATTTTTTTTATTTTTTATGAACAACTTTATTATCAACTTTTGCAATTATTTACATCATAATGAATTATATATACAATATATACAATTGTTATACCATTATTTCAATCGAAGTTTCATGTTATATTATATCATCATATTATAATGTAGTTGTTATATTACTGTTCTTTTAAAATGCTTTGACTTCCTTTACTTATAAACAGGGAATTTCATAACTGGTAGTTACATACACATTAATTTCTATTACATCAATTAAGGTGTATTTCAGTTTTGTTAGATTTTTATTTTCTCACTCTCAGTTGGGTTTAACTTTTTTTTTTCCTTAAGGAATATACAGTAAATTATATTTACATACCATATATATAAATATATATCACACTTATTATATATTTTGCAAACTATATATTCTACAAGATAAACCATATATACATCGGAGCTACACAGGCTCTGCTGATAGTTTTCCTCTCCTTCTGTACATCCTGGAGATGGCTTTGTAGGCTTGAGGTGAATGACTCACTATCTGTTGCATTACAAACACCTTCAATACCAGATTTCGTAACACCAAAATTAAACAAAGTCCCTTGTCTCTTATTCATTTTAAAATTTAAATCTGTAGGCCTATTACTTTTAAAAATTCACGGCATTGCGGTTTTCGAAACAAGCACTTACACACTGCAATACGAACTTTAGAAAAAAGTATTCAGTATTACTAGATTTGAGATCCGGATATAGACTACTTTGATCTTCAATTTCAGAGGAAAATATTTCTTTATATTTCCTTGCTGGTTGGTCACTGACATTTGCAACACAGATGTTATTTCGTTCAGTTTTGAGAACAGAGGATACGCCGCCCATTGTTGTAATCGGCTTGGAGGCAATTTTTATGATCGATCATAAACGGTGGTATTCTCTTTCCCGATTGTTGAAAGATTTCGATGCGTGAATTCATGAATATTTCCATGTTTAAAAATATACTGCTTGGTCACTGACATTTGCTACACAGATGTCACTTCCTTCAGTTTTGAGAACAGAGGATATGCCACCCATTGTTATAATCTGTTTGCAGGCAATGTTTTTGACTGGCCATAAACAGCGGTATTCCTTTCCCAAATGTTTAAAGGTTTCGATGTGTGAAAATGAACGATACACAGATGTTATTAAGCGTTTTGGGCCTGAGTTTTTCGACAAATTCACGAATATTATTCTGCTCAGAATATTTCTACTATAAAATATTTATTCATGAAAAATGCTTAGACATCTAAAATGACAAATTCCAGAACTTGTCGTTGAGAAACCCTTCTTTAAGTTATTACTTCAACATTCATAACAAAAGAGACACGCATATCGATAACACAACATGCCTTAACTCTTCACCCAACGAGACACTTCAATAGCTCATATGAATCAGATGTGAGAGAACAACTCATACTGACGCTATTCAACAACCTCCAGAAAATTTAAAACTCACAAACAATTACAAAATGCTAAAAAAGAATTGTGGAAGATGTATCAACACAGTTTGTATAAGAGATAACATTGACATACACGTTAGAAATCACAGAACCCACCCAAAATATATCAAACATCAATACTGTATAATAATCCCACCCTCTTCATAAAAGCTAACCTTAGCTTCGAAGTGGGGGAGGATCAGATCACTTCATTACACCATAATTAATTAATCCTCGTAACATTCTTATTATTAATATGGTTACTCTTCACTGAGCACCTAATACTGATACCCTGATAGTGGAGTTTTTCATCCCGTAAAACACACTAAGTGGTCAGAGAACACTGGCAATTTACAGAAAAAAATATATACAGTATTTGATTTCACTGCAACACAAATGTTTTTCACAACGACGCTGTGCAAGACATTCGTGACAAACATTGAATATCCTGTAATAGGGCTTAAAATAGATAAACTCCCACAATCCCTCCATTTGGTTTCCACATTTTGCGTCCCTCATCGTTATCCGCTGCAGATTGCACCAATGTTAAATGACGTTTTGTAATATTACAAACAATAAATGATTTATACTTCTCTGCATGAGAAATAGAAAAGGACAAATGCCCTCAATATATAAATCATGTCAGGGATGTTCGTCATGATCCCACACGTGAAACTACACACCGATATCATTTTACGCAACAGACTGAAATTTCATACACCACGTTTCTATTTAGTTTCCACATCAACCGCTAGAGAACTGTATATAAACGCAACCATCACTCTCTACATTTACGCTAATCCAGTATCAGATCCTCCTCATCGTTCCGTATCAAGTTTAGCGATGGCCCAGGTAAGTGCTGGAACGTTTATTGTTGTTATTACTGTCATTGATAATCGAGTGCTTTTTCATCGGCCCAAGTGAAGATCCACTAATTGCCAAAATAAGTTAAATATTCCTGTTTAACTCATAATAATATTTTTTAAACTTTTATTTCGAGTGTATTTTGTTGGTCTTTAATTGTAATTCTTTTCTTTGGGGTGGTAGGTTTTATTTGCTTCGCTTTTGGTTACTGTCGTGATGTACGTCGGAATCCAAACCCACCACGAATGTCCCGATCCCGAGAAATGTCGACCAGTTGATGAAGACATTTGTAAACGAGCGGGTTGGAATTATGACCCAGCAGCACGAGACGCTTGTCCTCGTCATTGCTGTGCCACCTGCTCCAAAGTAGTGAGTAAGTGATCACTTATTATTCATAATCATCTCTTTGTGCGCGCGCGCGCGCGCACGCACTCCAAGAAAGAAACCATAACAACTATTGTAATATCAGAGTAATTGAGAATGTTAATCACGATATGCATCATTAGTTGAAGACAGACATTTCCCGCCCCACTATGCATTTGGAAATTTTAAATACGATAAATTAAAAGTCAGTTTTAATTCTATAACTGCCCTATAAAAATAATGCATATAATAATATTTCTAAATTCATTTTGTCAATTTTTTAATAATTAGCACGTTGATTTTCCTTGAAATATACATCCAGAAGTGTCAGACATTTCGAAAACAACTCGTAAATGCCGACATTCCCGTTTGGTCAAATTCCATACGAAACGTTTATGGTTTCTGTATTCGGCTTTGAAATAATGCTGGATTTAATATCCGCTTAATTTTTATAATTTTTGCATCGTCGAATTGAAGCCTCTGGCTCTTTATTTTAGTAAAACATTTTGAAAACCAGCCACGACGAATGCGCACATGTACACTTTCTAAGTAGAGCATGCGCAGTTTGCTTGCAAGTTTAATTATTGACGAAATGTATAATTTTGATTTTTTCCCCCTCTTATATAGAAGTAAACGAATCCTGCACTGATACGTATTCTGATGTCTCCACCGGTTATATGTTGATTTGTGAGAAAAACTACTATTGTGATTGTTTCAGCGATACATGCCGACCGTTGTAATGCTGATGAACTGCAATGGAAATATGGATCATTCCACTGCGCAGATGCAAAAAAAAAATGCACGCTGTTAAACCTTACATTTGTAACCAAGTGATTTACCCATTAAGAGATTTTTAAAGATATCAATAAAATGATTTTAAAATGAAAATGTGTTTTGAATAACTCTTTTAGATCTTGTAAACCTTTTGAATTAAATTCTTTTCATTTTTACACTAGTGATCAAAATTGTGGAAATCGTTCGGGAAAAGTGTATTTCTGAGGTTTGATGGCTCATAACACCAATTTTGTTTTGAGTAATACCATAAAAGTATATATCAATGGAAAGATAATTTAATAAAGAATATAATGCAATAATTTTTGTGAAGGATTTTTTATTAGCACAGCAGTTATAAAGAAGAGAGAGCAGGAAAACCGTTCTGTAATTGATTGTGTCACAGGTTTATTGCTACAAATACTACAGAATCGTGACTCAAAAATTAAAATATTTTTATGCGGTGCTGTTACGTGCTCTTTCTTAATGTGTTGTCATTTAATTATTACAGCGTTTTAATTATGACGCTAATATTGCGAACATTTAGCCTCGAATTCTTGTAGTGGAATTGCAAAGGCGAAGTGAGCTTCACTTGGTGACGAGGCTTCATTTCGATTTTGAGTCTCCTTTACAAAAGGCAGAGCACTACTGCCTTTGGGAATAAGGAGTGGGAATATAAATTATGGCTCGTGTTTGATTGCTTTTTTTGCAGTTCGGTTTGACTTACTGTGCATGACTTTCAACAAGTTTCTACGTCATCAGCAGTAGCAACTCGTGCACTTTTGATTATGACGTAGTTCAATAAGAATCATTGTCGATTTTTGGATTGCCTTTATGCTTGTTAATAGATTTCTTTTAATTAAAATAGACAAGATTTCACTGGATAGTTGATTCAGTGACGACTTCGTGGCTTGAAATCGTGGGGGGTGCTGCAACTTTCGAAATGCACACACACACACACACACACACACACACACACACACACACACACACACACACACACACACACACACACACACACACACACACACACACACACACACACACACACTGTAAGTACAGTGTATACGTGTTTGGATAAAATATCAAAATTATGGTTAAAAAAATAAAAAAAATTAAACATGAAAAAATATTGTTTATTATCGATAAAATTATACAGTTTGGTATAATTCAAAATTACTTAAAATAAAATTCATTCCTTTAATTTTAATTAAAGGAACGGATTTACAATTTTTGGACATTACAATTAAATCCTTTAATTGTAATGTCCAAATATTTAAAGAGACGGAGTAAACACGATAAACACAACGAATCATCTACTACTGGCGCAAATTGCATATAAACAACAGTGGAACTGCGCGACGGACAGTGCTGCATTACACTAATAGCTCACATCTCGCTATGATGTGCATAGCAATATGGCACTGTAGTAAACACAGTGCTGCTAGCGTCCTTCGCTCTCGTAAGTGCTACAAGATGGATTTCTGTTATTTTTATGCAAAATAAGAGAATTGTATAGGATTGTTGATGATAAAATTAAATATTATAAGCAAATATTAATAAATATATTTGTATATTGAGAAAAATTGGGGATACTGCAGTTTCGCAGTGACTATGCACGAGCCGCCAATGTTTGTTATACAATCCGCTAAATTAGATGGAATCGCATATATAAAAAAGTCCGTTTGATCTGTTCTGCTATCTATAACAGGATATTCTAAATAAAACCAATGGTCATTGTAGCTCCCTCTGGTGGAATTGGCCAGCATTCTAATAACTGATGTGGGATTATTGCGTTTGTTAATAACGAGAGAGCCGAAGTGTAAAGAATCAGAATCAATAGAGGCATATGAGAGGCGTGATCTTACCAGCAGGGAAGAGAATCAATAAAGATGAATCATAGATTGAATTTTTATATAAATAGAGACAACGGATGTTCTTTCTGCGTGTGGGAGATTGATGTAATATTTCTCTTATTCTTACTACGATAGGTTACAAAAACAAAGACCATTCTTACAGCTTGTTTCGAAATAATGAGATTGCATTGTTGAGCAACAATGAATTTTATGCGATCAACAATATTATTGCAAGTCTGAAATCTTCAAGCAACATTTCAACTACTCAACCATTATTGGGTGTCGCAGAGTAGCAGCACATTTCAGGAGATTTTCATGTTTAGTAGAAAGTCAATTTACATTGACTTACTAGACGTATATAAATAAATGTCACTCACTTTGAATTTGTTCTTTAAAGCAACCGATATATAATCGCTACGTTCTATAATTTTATCCTAACACAGAGGTTAATATCGACATACGTTTTCAGAATTTGATTTTAAAAACGGTTAACTTATGATTTAAGAACAAAACTTGCATAAATGTCAAACTAACTAAATTCTAAAATTCACAAAGTAAATGAAATCTATATAGTCCTTATAAGGACTGGCTTAAAGGGGAGAAGCAAAAATGCTTTTCATATTCCTCGTTATCCGTAGAGGACAGTGTAGGGATAAGGTGTTATTGAGCTACTAAAGCTCTGATCATGGCAAGAGGGTAACAGCAATAGCTGAGACTCAGGTAGAACTTCATTAGCTACAGCATTGCCGTCCATTATCCAAGGATAAAATAATCACCGAATGTTTAAGTAAAGGTGATATCTCAAAAATATCGGACGATCTCTAGGCCACTCATTCGTGGGCGAAAGACCGTCCAAATCTCCGCGTTGGTTCTACTCAGTGAAACTCGAGTACCGAGCAGAACCGCTCATTCCGAAGAAAATAATTCACCGGCAAGTACCCCTCAGCGGGCCGTGCCGGAGAACACTCTCCCCGGCGACTCAATTGCTCCCTTAGGGCAAAACCTAAGAGAGCGAACTCATTTACCCAGGATAACAGCAACAGCCGAACCTCAGTTAAACTTCATTGGTTCAGCATTGCCATCCGTTACCCTATATGGGCATCTCATATAAAATCAATCACCGCATCTCACGGTCGATTATGCTTCCTCCACCACCAAGAATTTAATCACCGTATTTAATTATTCTAGATTAAAATATTATATTATAAGTTTTCAGAGGAGGAGGAATACGGTCCTTCTAAGGGCCGCATTCCTCCTCCTCTGAAAACTTATAATATTTTAATCTAGAATAATTAAAGGTGCAGCTATTTTTTTGTAATTTTAGAAAATATTTTAAGTATTTCAAATAAAAAATTTATTAATCAATATAATTATTTATTTAAAAATAATTGCTTAAATAACTTTAACAAATACACCTCTCTCCAGGGGTTAAAAAGGAATAGATTAGCTAATTTGTTGCAAGTGAAACGATATTTATTAGCATTCGACTAAACGAGGTTATTAAAACCTACACATTCTAGTTACTGCTAGTAAACAAAGAATTGGTAAAGGCATCTAAAAACAATATACTTTCCGATGGCATTTTTGTCGTTAACTTGAGTTCATTGCGTTCAGTTTTGTTATATATAATTTAAATAATCTCTTGCTTGAATTTTAATAATTAAGGAATTAAATAAGCTTAAGAAATACCGAAAAGGCAAAACTAACTGGATAATCTACTCTATGTATACTTATAAACCATAATTTAGCTCAGATATATTACTTTAAAATAGCAGCGTGAAGCAGAGTATTACTTCAGGGATTGAATCGACCGTGAGATGCAGTGATTGATTCATTCAATCCAATACCCTTGGAGGGTAACAGATGGCAATGCTGTAGCTAATGAAGTTCTAACTGAGGCTCGGCTATTGCTGTTACCCTCCTGCCATGATCAGAGCTATAATAGCTCGATAACACCTTATCCATACACTGTCCTCTACAGATAACGGGGAAGATGAAAAGCATTCTTGCTTCGCCCCTTTAAGCCAGTCCTTATAAGGATATAAGGATATTATAAGGATATAAGGAAGTATTACTTCAGCTGTATTCCAAAAAGAAACAGTCTTTGTTCAGTTTTTTTATGGTTTATAAGTATACATAGAGTAGATTATCCAGTTAGTTTTGCCTTTTCGGTATTTCTTAAACTTATTTAATTCCTTAATTATTAAAATTCAAGCAAGAGATTATTTAAATTATATATAACAAAACTGAACGCAATGAACTCAATTTAACGACAAAAATGCCATCGGAAAGTATATTGTTTTTAGATATATATGAAATATATATATATATATATATATATATATATATATATATATATATATATATATATATATATATATATATATATATATATGAAATATATATATATATATATATATATATATATATATATATATATATATATATATATATATATATATATATATATATATATATATATGAAATATATATATATATATATATATATATATATGAAATAAAATTTGATATATATATTTCTTATATAGCAGTTGCATCACCGAAAGGTGTCTCTATTTCTACATCACCGCTTGCTCGCGCGAGAAATTGCAAATAGACTAAGGTTTATCGAAATGGTTGAGTTTAGGCCGGAGTGACAGTTTTGAAATCGGGGGATAAAAGAAAAATGCGTTTAGTGGGTGTTGTGAACGGAAATGTTCGTGTTTTGATAGACTGTGAAATCTTACTCGCTATAGATGGTGGGGAAAATTCACTTTTTTGACTGCAAACATTCTCTGCTTTTTTAGCTGGGCTCTTTGGGGGTTGTTTTATTTCGGGTGCATTATTTGAATGTTAGAGGTGACATTATGAATTCAGTATAAATGTGCACTTTTTTTTTGTTTTGTTTTGTTTTTAAAAATAAAACAGTTTCTAATTCCAGAGAAGGGTTTACTAAGCCTATAGGTTAGTAAACCCGTGACATCTCAATTATTTGAACATAAACAAATAAAATACTAAGCGGATATTCTGTTTTAACACATTATCAACATTAACACTTTTGTAATTGACTGGAACCTTTATATTAACAGCATGTTAATATGTTTTAATCAGTTAATTATTCAGTCTAGACAGGCGTTAACAGTGAACTTTTAACTCCTGTCGAGATTCTAACCTAAGAATCCCATATGTTAACGAGCTGGCTTAGTTCAACTATCGTTCTCTCTAACCGAAACATTATTCTCCAGGAATTATGATCTTGGAATTTCTTCTCGGTTTTATTCTAGATTTTTCCTGAGGGTTAAATATCTGTTTACTATGACGTCGTTTTCTGTATAAAGGGAAAGCCCAATTTTTCGATTAGTTTTTATTTTGGCGTGTTTAATGTGTGAATTTGTATAAGATACGAAACCACAGTTATAGTTTCCAGCAGAAGTCGCTACTCACGCTGTCTTTTTAAATTTCTTAAAAACATCTTCGCTACGTCTTGTTGAATATAAAAGCACTGCAAAATATTCTTTTACATAAATGGCTTTTATCGTACGCAAAATAACGAAAGATTATTCTCCCCCCCCCCCCAAGCAAGTCACCGATTGCTTAGCTAATGGGACGCACCTTTTTTGGCTGTAAAAGTATAATCCGTACAACGAAGGATCAATTTCAAGACCACATTAAGTGGCGGTTTTGAGAAAGTTTCGTAAAACAGAGAAGTGGACCACACTAAGCAATTCCGAAATCATTAGCCATATCATAGTGATGCATGTGTCATTAGTTGTCTGAAAGCTCATCAAACAACCACCATTAAGTCCATTCTCTTGCTCAGGAACAATATCAGGCAATATATATATGAGATTCGTTGATAATCTGTGCTTGCTACCTGTAGATGGCAGCAGTGTGTATCTGCAAAGCGTCACAGCCTTTGCTACGTCAACATATATTTCATTTAAGTGAAGGGGAAAGAGAGAGACTATATTTGCCTATTTTTGTTTACTTTCGATTAAGTAATAAAGTGTCATATTTCTTCCACCGTTCTTTCTCCAACTAATCTCTCTTTCTGAATGTCTTCTATAACTCCCAGCATCCCTTTTCTTCGGCTGACTGTTCGAGTGAAATGAATGATAAAAACAAATGTAATCGGATTACTTCTACCAAACAGATTTATCACTAAAATCTTCTTTTCTTCAATCCCCCAAACTGCTCCCATTCTAACCTGCAAATTCACGTCACCGTAATTGTTCATCACGTCACCGCACTTTTCTTCTTCCAATTTCTTAAACTGCCCACAACCAACTCCCAACTATAACTAAGTTTTAATTCCAGCTGCGTTTCTTTGTAATCTCTCCTTCTTTCCTTCTATTTATTTCATTTCTCTGTCGTTCTGTTATCATTTTCGAAAGGTTTCTTATAAAACTATCGCCTGCATCTTTAAAATAATTTCTTATTTCACTGGAATATTTGAAGGTTTTAAAATGCAACTTGTTTGTATTTCAATAAACTCTTCTAACTTTATTTTTTTTACTGCGGTACTGTACCTTATGGTATGATTACATATCACTGATTTCTTGTTTAGTTCTTTTATATTGTAATACACAAATTTATCATCATTTCAAGTTCATAAAATCTCATACGACATTCTAATTCAGCATTACGCATGAAGCTTTCTATTTGAATTTATAACTATAGACGTGGAGTACCTAAAACATTATTATCCCTTAAAATATTCTTATGTGTGTGATTCAATGTGGATTTAACGCGCACAAAGAATGAAAGACGTTGTGATTGAGCTACAGATGATTCGCCTGTTTCATTATTGATATCTACTGCAGTAGATATCAAGAATGAAGGAGGCTGTTGTCATGGAAACATAATGTTGCTATTACTATCCACTCTAAATCTAACACCACCTATTTCACATCTTTATGAAATGTTTTAGCATCGGATTATGACCGATGGGATCTTCTGTCAGAGTTCATCATACCACGTACGACGAAATTCAAATAACGCATCGTTCTTTGAACTTTGTAATTGTAACATATCGGTTGAGTACAAAACCAACATGTCCAACTTCACTAATGGAAGAAACGAGTGTTCATTTACCAATACGTAGTTGAAAAATATCCAAGAGAATGGAACTACGCTGTTGTCTGTGAGAAATGATTTCCAAAGTAGTTGCATAGCTGCGTTCACTAATCAGTACAATAAAGATATACGCGTCGTTCGTCAGAGATTTTATTCGAACTTCTATGCTGAGGGGTTTACCTGTAATCCTCTTTCCATTAGAAATTAGATTAGAAACTGGAATTGTTACATCACGTAACAAAACTTAAATCTAGAAATAGAAACAATGGGAGAGAATGACTACTATTTGGATTTTTTGTGGTCAAATATATTTATTTTAAACTAAACGCTAAAAAACTGTTTGAATTGAAAGCAAGATAAAGTATTGTGAGGTACATGCCAAACAACAAACAGTTCCTTATAGTCCTTATAAGGACTGGCTTACTGGCTTAAAGGGGCGAAGCAAGAATGCTTTTCATCTTCCCCGTTATCTGTACAGGGCAGAGTAGGGATAAGGTGTTATTAAGCTATTAAAGCTCTGATCATGGGAGGAGCGTAACAGCAATAGCTGAACCTCAGTTAGAACTTCATTGGCTTCAGCATTGCCATCCATTACCCTCCAAAGGTATTGGATTGAATGAATCAATCACCGAATGTTTAAGTAAAAGTGATATCTCAAAAATATCGGACGATCTCTAGGCGACTCATTCGTGGGCGAAAGACCGTCCAAATCTTCGCGTTGGTTCTACTCAGTGAAACTCGGCCACCGAGCAGAACCGCTCATTCCGAAGAAAATAATTCACCGGCAAGAACCCCTCAGTGGGCCGTGCCGGAGAACACTTCCCCCGGAGACTCAATTGCTCCCTTAGGGCAAAGCCTAAGAGAGCGAACTCATCACTCAGGATAACAGCAACAGCCGAACCTCAGTTAAACTTCATTGGTTCAGCATTGCCATCCGTTACCCTACATGGGCATCTCATATAAAATCAATCACCGACTATGTAAGTAAAGGGGAAATCTCAAAAATATCGGACGATCTCTAGGCAACTCATTCGGGGGCGAAAGACCGTCCAAATCTCCGCGTTGGTTCTACTCAGTAAAACTCGACCACCGAGCAGAACCGCTCATTCCGAAGAAAATAGTTCACCGGCAAGTACCGCTCAGCGGGCCTTGCCGGAGAACACTTTCCCCGTAACTCAAGTGCTCCCTTAAGGCAAAAACATTAAGAGAGCGAACTCAAAAACTCATCGCCCAAGGGGTAACAGCAACAGCCAAACCTCAGTTAAAATTCATTGGTACAGCATTGCATTGCCATCCATTACCTCCCAGGGCATTAATGAATCAATCACCGACTATGTAAGTAAAGGTGAAATCTCAAAAATACGGACGATGTGTAGGCCACTCCATAGTGGGCGAAAGACCGTCCTAATCTCAGCGTTGATTCCCCTCAGTGACGGGCTCCCCGACCACTGAGCAGAACCGCTCAACTTCCAAAGAAAATAATTCACCGACAAAGCCCCTCAGCGGGCCCTGCCGAAGAACACCTTCTCTGGAGAGTCAATTGTTCCCTTAGGGCAAAACCTAAGAGAGCGACTGCATTAACCCAGGATAACAGCAACAGCCGAACCTCAGTTAAACTTCATTGGTTCAGCATTGCCATCCGTTACCCTACATGGGCATTTCATATAAAATCAATCACCGACTATGTAAGTAAAGGTGAAATCTCAAAAATACGGATGATCTCTAGGCCACTCCATAATGAGCGAAAGACCGTCATAATCTCAGCGTTGGTTCCACTCAGTGACGGGCTCCCCGACCACCGAGCAGAACCGCTCAAATTCCGAAGAAAATAATTCACCGATAAACCCCTCAGCGTGCCGTGCCGGAGAACACTCTCCGCGGAGACTCAAAGTGCTCCCTTAGGGCAAAAACCCTAAGAGACCGAACTCAAAAACTCATTACCCAAGGGGATAACTGCAAAAGCCGAACCTCAGTTAAACTTCATTGGTACAGCATTGCATTGCCATTCATTACCTCCAAGGGTATAAAATCAATCACCGACTATGTAAGTAAATGTGAAATCTCAAAAATACGGACGATCTCTAGGCCACTTCATAGTGGGCGAAAGACCGTCCTAATCACATCGTTGGTTCCACTCAGTGACGGGCTCCCAGACCACTGAGCAGAATCGCTCAAATTCCGAGGAAAATAATTCACCGACAAAGCCCGTCAGCGGGCCCTGCCGGAGAACACCTTCCCCGGAGATTCAAAGTGCTCCCTTAAGGCAAAAACCTTAAGAGAGCGAACTCAAAAACTCATCGCCCAAGCGGGTAACAGCAACAGCCGAACCTAACTTAAACTTCATTGGTACAGCATTGCATTGTTGCCATCATTAACTCCAAGGGCATTAATGAATTAATCACCGACTGTTTAAGTAAAGGTGATATCTCAAAAATACGGACGATCTCTAGGCCACTCCATAGTGGGAGAAAGACCGTCCTTATATCAGCGTTGGTTCCACTCAGTGACGGGCTCCCCGACCACCGAGCAGAACCGCTCAATTTCCGAAGAAAATAATTCACCGACAAATCCCGTCAGCGGGCCGTGCCGGAGAACACCCTCCCCGGAGACTCAAAGTGCTCCCTTAAGGCAAAAACCTTAAGAGAGCGAACTCAAAAACTCTCGAAACTCATCACCCAAGGGGGTAACAGCAACAGCCGAACCTCAGTTAAACTTCACTGGTACAGCATTGCCATCCATTACCTCCAAGGGTATAAAATCGATCACCGACTATGTAAGTAAAGGTGAAATCTCAAAAATACGGACTATCTCTAGGCCACTCCATAGTGGGTGAAAGACCGTCCTAATCTCTGCGTTGGTTTCACTCAGTGACGGGCTCCCCGACCACTGAGCAGAACCGCTCAAATTCCGAAGAAAATAATTCACCGACAAAGCCCCTCAGCGGGCCATGCCGAAGAACACTTTCGCCGGAGACTCAAAGTGCCTCCCTTAATGCAAAAACCCTAGGAGAGCGAACTCAAAAACTCATCGCCCAAGGGGGTAACAGAAACAGCCGAACCTCTGTTAAACTTCATTGGTACAGCATTGCATTGTTGCCATCCATTACTTCCAAGGCCATTAATGAATCAATCACCGACTATGTAAGTAAATGTGAAATCTCAAAAATACGGACGATCGATAGGCCACTCCATAGTCGGCGAAAGACCATCCTAAACTCAGCGTTGGTTCCACTCAGTGAGGGGCTCCCCGACCACTGAGCAGAACCGCTCATATTCCGAGGAAAATAATTCACCGGCAAGTACCCCTCAGCGTGCCGTGCCGGAGAACACTTTCCCCGGAGACTCAAAGTGCTCCCTTAGGGCAAAACCTAAGAGAGCGAACTCATTTACCCAGGATAACAGCAACAGCCGAACCTCAGTTAAACTTCTCTCATTCAGCATTGCCATCCGTTACCCTATATGGGCATCTCATATAAAATGAATCACCGACTATGTAAGTAAAAGTGAAATCTCAAAAATACGGACGATCTCTAGGCCACTCCATAATGGGCGAAAGACCGTCCTAAACTTAGCGTTGGTTCCACTCAGTGACGGGCTCCCCGACCACTGAGCAGAACCGCTCAAATTCCGAGGAAAATAATTCACTGACAAAGCCCCTCAGAGGGCCGTGCCGGAGAACACCTTCCCCGGAGACTCAATGTGCTCCCTTCAGGCAAAAACCTTAAGAGAGCGAACTCAAAAACTCATCGCCCAAGGGGGTAACAGCAACAGCCGGACCTCAGTTAAACTTCATTGGTACAGCACTGCATTGTTGCCATCCGTTACCCCCAATGGCATTAACGAACCAATCGACCGACTATATAAGTAAAGGTGAAATCTCAAAAATACGGACGATCTCTAGGCCACTCCATAGGTGGGCGAAAGACCGTCCTAATCTCAGCGTTGGTTCCACTCAGTGACGGGCTCCCCGACCACCGAGCAGAACCGCTCAAATTCCGAGGAAAATAATTCACCGACAATGACCCCTCAGCGGGCCGTGCCGGAGAACACTTTCCCCGGAGACTCAAAGTGCTCCCTTAAGGCAAAAAACCTTAAGAAAGCGAACTCAAAAACTCATCGCCCAAGGGGGTAACAGCAACACCCGAACCTCAGTTAAACTTCTTTGGTACAGCACTGCATTGTTGCCATCCGTTACCTCGAAGGGCATTAATGAACCAATCGACCGACTATGTAAGTAAAGGTGAAATCTCAAAAATACGGACGATCTCTAGGCCACTCCATAGTGGGCGAAAGACCGTCCTAATCTCAGCGTTGGTTCCACTCAGTGACGGGCTCCCCGACCACTGAGCAGAACCGCTCAAATTCCGAGAAAAATAATTCACCGACAAAGCCCCTCAGCGGGCCGTGCCGGAGAACACCTTCCCCGGAGACTCAAAGTGCTCCCTTAAGGCAAAAACCTTAAGAGAGCGAACTCAAAAACTCATCGCCCAAGGGGGTAACAGCAACAGCCGTACCTCAGTTAAACTTCATTGATATAGCATTGCATTGTTGCCATCCGTTAACCCCAAGGGCATTAATGAACCAATCGACTATGTAAGTAAATGTTCAATCTCAAAAATATCGGACGATCTCTAGGCCACTCATTCGTGGGCGAAAGACCGTCCAAATCTCAGCGTTGGTTCTACTCAGTGAAACTCGATTACCGAGCAGAACCGCTCAAATTCCGAGGAAAATAATTTAATTCACCGACAAAGCCCCTCAGCGGGCCGTGCCGGAGAACACCCTCCCCGGAGACTCAAAGTGCTCCCTTAAGGCAAAAACCTTAAGAGAGCGAACTCAAAAACTCGTCGCCCAAGGGGGTAATAGCAACAGCCGAACCTCAGTTAAACTTCATTGGTACAGCTTTGCGTTGCTATCCATCACCCCCAAGGGCATTAATGAACCAATCGACCGACTATGTAAGTAAAGGTGAAATCTCAAAAATACGGACGATCTCTAGGCCACTCCATAGTGGGCGAAAGACCGTCCTAATCTCAGCATTGGTTCCACTCAGTGACGGGCTCCCCGACCACTGAGCAGAACCGCTCAAATTCCGAGGAAAATAATTCACCGACAAAGCCCCTCAGCGGGCCGTGCCGGAGAAAACCTTCCCCGGAGACTCAAAGTGCTCCCTTAAGGCAAAAACCTTAAGAGAGCGAACTCAAAAACTCGTCGCCCAAGGGGGTAATAGCAACAGCCGAACCTCAGTTAAACTTCATTGGTACAGCTTTGCGTTGCTATCCATCACCCCCAAGGGCATTAATGAACCAATCGACCGACTATGTAAGTAAAGGTGAAATCTCAAAAATACGGACGATCTCTAGGCCACTCCATAGTGGGCGAAAGACCGTCCTAATCTCAGCGTTGGTTCCACTCAGTGACGGGCTCCCCGACCACTGAGCAGAACCGCTCAAATTCCGAGGAAAATAATTCACCGACAAATCCCCTCAGCGGGCCGTGCCGGAGAACACCTTCCCCGGAGACTCAAAGTGCTCCCTTAAGGCAAAAACCTTAAGAGAGCGAACTCAAAAACTCGTCGCCCAAGGGGGTAATAGGAACAGCCGAACCTCAGTTAAACTTCATTGGTACAGCTTTGCGTTGCTATCCATCACCCCCAAGGGCATTAATGAACCAATCGACTATGTAAGTAAAGGTTCGATCTCAAAAATATCGGACGATCTCTAGGCCACTCATTCGTGGGCGAAAGACCGTCCAAATCTCAGCGTTGGTTCTACTCAGTGAAACTCGATTACCGAGCAGAACCGCTCAAATTCCGAGGAAAATAATTCACCGACAAAGCCCCTCAGCGGGCCGTGCCGGAGAACACCTTTCCCGGAGACTCAAAGTGCTCCCTTAAGGCAAAAACCTTAAGAGAGCGAACTCAAAAACTCATCGCCCAAGTGGGTAAGAGCAACAGCCGAACCTCAGTTAAACTTCATTGGTACAGCTTTGCGTTGCTATCCATCACCCCCAAGGGCATTAATGAACCAATCGACCGCATCTCACGGTGGACTAATTTTCCGTCCTCAACCACAAACAGTTATTGAAATTTATGTTTTATCAATATTATTGATAGTTTGAAAGAGCTGGTGTTAAAATATACTACTATTATTTCGAAAATACCTGAAGTTATGTCTACAATTTTAATGTATTTTATAGAAAGTTTTAGATACAAAATTATTATATTTATAAAAGAGTTTCTAAATTTTTTATTAAATGAAAGCATTTT
Organism: Typopeltis vanoorti; assembly: GCF_054136105.1. NCBI lineage: Eukaryota > Metazoa > Arthropoda > Arachnida > Uropygi > Thelyphonidae > Typopeltis > Typopeltis vanoorti. The sequence continues at coordinate 94,457,184 of NC_143561.1, read as the reverse complement.
AAACGAATTTATAAACCTTATGGATAATAAAATTGAACTATACTAAGACAAAACGACACGATGATAGTTCATAACTTTTCATAGTGTTCATTATCTCGGCCATTTGGAAATGAGAGCTTCTAGCCAAACCTGGTTAGAAAAATGTTTTTAAATTAATATTATAACATTTATATATTAGTCTTGGATTATGCATATTACTAGCATTACTTGGGTAAAACATTCTAAACTTGCACTTCACATACCGATTTATAAAAATCTACTTTAAGTACTCATCTTCTAAGCTCTGACGCCAATATATGTGTATTAGTTTATTGTAAGTGAAAAAGAATAAAGTTTTTAACGTATGTGTTTCCGAAATACCCAACATACACCATATAAACAAAAGTAATGGAACACACTCCAGAAGTGCACGTGATATAATTAACGTGCAAATGATGCAGGTAGCGTTTCAAGGAAGTACATGACTGAAGACAGTCCGAAATTCCGAAGAAACGTGTCGAATGTACGTGAAATATTTACCACGTTTATTACATTCTGAGATACAGGTCAAAGAAGAGACTGCACATTATTAAAATGACATTTTGATTTTTGTATTCCTCGTGTATTCCAATACTTAGCAATATACAGTAATGATAGTATTTTGTTTGATAATATTTATACTCTTTTATGATTTAGCAAAAATTTTGTCTAAATAATAATGTTATAACTGATATTATTCTGAGTTTTTGAGAAACAAATTAAATATCGAAGATATTTTAATTAAATTCTAAAAATATATAATACAGCTCTAATTATTTTATATATTCTTATTACAATTATTGCGTTGTATTGTTTGTGAATATGTTGTACGGATCAATCGACCGTGAGATGCGGTCGATTAGGTTCATTAATGCCCTTGGGGGTGATGGATAGCAACGCAAAGCTGTACCAATGAAGTTTAACTGAGGTTCGGCTGTTGCTCTTACCCCCTTGGGCGACGAGTTTTTGAGTTCGCTCTCTTAAGGTTTTTGCCTTAAGGGAGCACTTTGAGTCTCCGGGGAAGGTGTTCTCCGGCACGGCCCGCTGAGGGGCTTTGTCGGTGAATTATTTTCCTCGGAATTTGAGCGGTTCTGCTCAGTGGTCGGGGAGCCCGTCACTGAGTGGAACCAACGCTGAGATTAGGACGGTCTTTCGCCCACTATGGAGTGGCCTAGAGATCGTCCGTATTTTTGAGATTTCACCTTTACTTACATAGTCGGTGATTGAATTTATATGAGATGCCCATACATATAGGGTAACGGATGGCAATGCTGAACCAATGAAGTTTAACTGAGGTTCGGCTGTTGCTGTTATCCTGGGTTAATGAGTTCGCTCTCTTAGGTTTTGCCCTAAGGGAGCACTTTGAGTCTCCGGGGAAATTGTTCTCCGGCACGGCCCGCTGAGGGGTACTTGCCGGTGAATTATTTTCCTCGGAATATGAGCGGTTCTGCCCAGTGGTCGGGGAGCCCGTCACTGAGTGGAACCAACGCTGAGATTAGGACGGTCTTTCGCCCACTATGGTGTGGCCTAGAGATCGTCCGTATTTTTGAGATGTCACCTTTACTTACATAGTCGGTGATTGATTCATTCAATCCAATACCATTGGAGGGTAATGGATGGCAATGCTGAACCAATGAAGTTCTAACCGAGGCTCGTCTATTGCTCTTACCCTCCTGCCATGATCAGAGCTTTAATTACTCAATAACACCTTATCACTACACTGTCCTCTACAGATAACGGGAAATATGAAAAGCATTCTTGCTTCGCCCCTTTAAGCCAGTCCTTATAAGGACTTGTGAATATATCAAATAGAAAGATTTGTAATAGTAGATATCACTTCCAAATAAACCAATACGCAGGTATTCGCGTCAGAGCTAAGAAGATGAGACTTTAATTAGTTTTTGAAAAGTCAGTATGTGAAGTGCAATTTTAGAATGTTTCACCCAAGTATAGGTAGTTTCTTTGACCTGTATCTCAGGATGTAATCAACGTGGTAAATATTTCACGTACATTCGACACGTTTCTTCAGAATTTCGGACCGACTTCAGTCATGTACTTCCCTGAAACGCTACCTGCATCATTTGCTCGCTCTTTACATCACGTGCATTTCTGGAGAGTGTTGCATTACTTTTGGTAATATGGTGTATGCTGAGTATTTCGGAAGCACATGCGTTAAAAACTTTATTCTTTTTAGAATACCCTCACTACAATAAACTAATACACAGATTGCTGTCTAATGAATTTTAATTCCAAATTTTATAACATATCGTTGTTAATTTCAGCTAATCGTTTCTGATCCTCTAATATGAAGAATTTAGAACGGTTGTCAGAAGAAAGCCATGTAGGAATGATTGATAATAGTAGACCAATTAGTAAGTATAAAACCAGAAACTTTCAGATAAAATGTGACCAACGAAACTAGGTTTGATTATAGCATTTATGCTTCTCTAAGTAACACTTTTGCCAACGTACCCACTCATGAAAACTGTAGAGAAATTATGGATATACCGCAGATTAAGACTGTTGTGGGTGAGAGTGAACCAAAAAATCACTGAATCTCTCTCTCTCTCTCTCTCTCTCTCTCTCTCTCTCTCTCTCTGTGTGTGTGTGTGTGTATGTGTGTGTGTGTGTATGTGTGTGTGTGTGCCTCTCTCAATGATGATAAGAAACTATAGTATGATGAAAAGTGATAGAGAATGTAGTTCCAAAAATGACAAAAAAATAAAAATATATATATACAAGTATATTCCTGATAGATACTTCTTTTGATAATGCTTTGTTTACTGTTTCATCATCGCAAGTCCTACACAAATTGATGAATCCATCCTTCACCAACTTTGGCAGTTTCTACGATGCTTACGTGAAGGTCTTAAAAACTGAGAAACACAGCGTTGGTCAGATTGTCTTCCTGAAGATATTTATAATAAAAAAACAAACAAATACCCCATTATGAAAAAATCAGAGCAAATTAAAGTTTTCTGCAAAAACTTAACATAAATCTTATGTAGTTTTCAAGATAATTCAGAATTCTTGTCCATTATTTTCAAAGAAAGTATACTTTTCCGACATTAATTTAATCAACTCTCGTCAGAAAGAATTTCATTAGTTTTTACCTCAATTGGTAATCATCACATAAGGCTGGTCATCATTTGTAATCCTGATCGAAACAAAACAAAGAGACTACCTGCGAAAAGTGATCTGTTTCGCATACTCCATCATTCCAGGAATCTACTACTAACTTTGTTCCTGTCATCTTCTCAATAAATCCCAAACTTCACGTCCATGTTAATCAATTCACCAGTGGAAGATTAGGAACAAAGCGGTTTTCGAACATCAAATTATTCTGTGACGTATTTAAGCGGGATCAATCAGTCTTTGTTTTTTTATTTATGATTGCAACTCTCCAAGTTTAGAAGTGAACGATTTGCAGGCTTTCGATGCAAATATTCTAAACATATCGTAAGCTTTCGATGGAATAACTAAATGTGCTTTATGGATTACTTCTTTGTGAAGTATAATGAATTAGTGGCCCACAGAAAGTCTGACTGTGGATCAAGATAAAAGTTGTTTATTGAGTGAGACCCTACCCTTTTTTTTTATTACCAGCGTAAACTTAAATTATCTTATTTAAATGAAGGTATACTCCATTTCTATTTAGATATATCTATGCAAACTAACTGAATGTGTGTGTTGCACACGCACACACACACACACATGATCAGATTTAAATACACGCGCCTAACCTGAGCATTTGTTGAAAGTTTATTTTTCACTAGGTTAGACTATAATAAATTTTGTTTAATCCTTTATTCCAGTGAGAGCAAACAACGTTTGCGCCTGAAAATATCTTCAGGACTGAATATAGTGTTTACTATCTTACCAGAGTAAGTAGTACAACACCAGGCAACTCGTAGCAAAGGTGGAGCAAGTTAGCAACACTCCTAACCCAGTATCTCCCATAATGCAAAACATATTTCCTTGTGGATATGTATACTGTTATGCATTAAGGGATTGGCCACTACTCAGACTAGTTTCGACCTTTATTGATCTTTAGTATAGTCTAACCTAGTGAAAAATAAACTTTCAACATCTTTCTCTAAATCCAGAGTAATTTAATAAAAAAAAAGGTGGTTCTGCTTCTTCTGCCTGGTATCTCCAACTCTGGGCCTGGCTCCCGACTAAAGAGACCTCAATAAAGGTCGAAACTAGTCTGGGTAGTGGCCAATCCCTTAATGCATAACAGTATACATCCACAAGGAGATGTGTTTTGCATTATGGAAGATACTTGGTTAGGAGTGTTGGTATCTTGCTCCACCTTTGCCACGAGTTGCCTGGTATTGTACTACTTACCCAGGTAAGATAGTATAACACTATATTCAGTCCTGAAGATATTTTCAGGCGCAAACTTCGTTTGCTCTCACTGAGGATTTGTGTTGATAAAAGATTTTGAAAATATTTTTAAGAAAAAGAAAAAAAACGTTACAACTTGACTATGGTTCCAACTTATCATATATGAGACTTGAATGTTTTAAAACTGTAATCTTTAGGGTTGATATCTATGATTCATAGGGATGGTGCTTGAGCAGATGATGATGAAAGTGATACCATCTTGAATTTAAGATGTTTCTGTTTCACAAACTGCAGACAATGTTATTTGCTTAGCTTAAGAGTTCCAAGAAAACCCAAAGGAAATATTTTTTAAATAAAACTCAAACTCAAGGGAGCGTCACGGTCGTGTGCGAATTCCCTAGGATTCTTTATGGGATTTCCCAATCGCAAATTGCAGGAGGAGATTCTAAGACGAAACTTTATGGAATAAGAATAGGACGCATGTACTCGTTTTGGCGATGAACTAAGACGTAAACTTTGAATCAATTCGACAAAACTGTCATTGGTTCTCATAAGAAGAGTCCCAGTGAAATTTAGTTGTATGGAGTTTTCACTCTGTAAGACAAAAGTCGATGAGAATTAGAAACGTCCCATAGAAAAAACATCACGTGTTGGTTACCAAGGAAAAAGTGGAGTACGGATTATTGTAACGTGTGGTACCAAATTATTTTCTGTGGGGTTGACATGCATCATAAACCAAGTCCGCGGCTGTATTTTGGGGGAAAGCCAACCAAACTTGGGATTGGAATAAACTTTGAGGCGTTTTTAAACTTTCTTGCAAGACAATTATGACCAATAAATGGTCTTTCGGTTACTTGCCAAACTACTTGGTGGCCCGTGTTTATTGTATGGAAGGCTTATCCTAATTTGTACTTTCTTCTTTTTTCAATGTCTATTATGTGTTCAGACATGCGTATCTCTCTCCACATCTTCCCGTGTGGCCTATAGAACAAATGTCACAAGAGCAGTGAATTTTGTAAACTTCTCGATTTCTCATGGGATGATGTGGGATGATTGGATGTAAGAATCTGAAGATCTTATACGTTGCAAAAAAGCCTACTTGAACGTCGTAATCACGAAGCAATGTTGCACTCTCTGCTTAATATGTTTGATGCATGGTAATGTAGGATAATTCGTTTATCTTTTAATGTTTTAATTATTCTTATCTTTCGCAACGGATGGTGATGTCAAGCGGCGTGTCACATGTAAACCTCTTCCTGTTGTGGTTCGTTTTATGCATACTGAAAAGATTAATCTTTTATTTTTAGGATATCAAGTAACGATCATGTTTTGTGATTTTCTAATTCAAGAGTGAATTTCATGTTTCGATACAAGCTGTCAGGTCGTCTTAATCTATGAATTAATTTATAACATTTAAATCCTTTACCCTTTCAATAAAATGGAAATTAAATTGCTCCACAGGATATAATAGAAGATCACAACGAATGATTCTCTTAATTAAGCATATTTACAGGAACAAAATACGTAATGTGCTTATTAAGTGCTGAAAAATAAATGGAAAATGCATTTATTCCTAAATATTGCAATATTTAACAAAAATCGTTTTCACACACACACACACACAGCTGAGTATATATATATATACGGATTATAAACAATAGAGAATATAAAAAAGAAGCCCATCGAGGGGAAAAATCTGATTTGCTCATATAGTCAAAGTATATAACAATCACCATGTTCTATTCCTAAGCTGATTTCTTACTATAGATTTTTTTTTTCGTTGAAATCTTGGAATTTAATCTATTTTTATACAGGCATATCCCATCATGCATTTTTATTTTTACTTCTTATTCCTTCATAAACTAACATATATTCTCGCAGTGTGCGTATACGGATATTAAAATACATCACAACAGTTTGGAAGTTGCAACTGTAGAGTTCTCTAGTGTTGGTTTTAATGTAAGCATCCATCATCAGAAAATTTATTGTAAGTTCAGAGAATTTTGACTGAATGTGCCGAAGTGGAAGTTAAAACAACTTTGCAAATATCACTTCCTAAGCCAAAAAAATCAGATAACATCAAATGAATGTAATTCTATGGAGTTTTGAGCTACCCTATGAAACAGAAATGAGGTAATATTGAAGGTAGCGGGGGATAAATATTACGATATTCATTCTCAGCACGTACATCGTTAGTAAATGTATACAGAGTAAGACAGAGTGGTTAGCAGGGAAAGACACATTTACAGGGGCGTAAAGGGAAATATAATGAGTGATGCAAGAATAACTTTTAGGAAATAATAATCATAAATATAGGAATGTTTGCCTTTTTTATATTTATCTTATTTATTCAAGGTAAAAATCTTGAAGTTTTTAATGAAATCTTGTTTTATTTTTGTTAATGTAGCCTCGAAAAGTTCGAAATAGATGTCAAATGAAACCTTTATCGAATACACTAAAAGACAAATATCCGAACGCTTGGGCAGCGCTCGTGTCTTTTAAGTAGTACAAGCCTAACGCAACTCCGATGCCGAGGATTGTATTCGCATAAGCTCTCTGGTGAAATGTTTGAAACTTTCAAAGTTTCTATGTGTTTCTTAGCATCGTCCGATTAAAGATAATCTTATGAAAGACTAGCGAAAAGCAAATGATAGCAAAAATTTATTTCTTAATGAAAACCAAATTACAACTGCATTAGCATACTTATGCGTAAGTGGTCACATCATTAATATATGCTATTGTTAGACTAAACATTAAAAGTTAAAAAAAATAATAATTTTAACACAAATATGAAATTTCGCCTTCAGTGTACATTTTTCTATTCATCGTGGCCATTATCAGTTCATTCAGCTTACCATTCTCTCTACTACTGACGTTGTTTACACGTGCTATCTTTGTAGTCACAATAAGCGTTGTCATCACAAACCAACACGTAGCCTGATGTCATATCGCAAAATGTGCCATTGCAGCTATCTCCTATTGCTGTGTGGGAAAATTATAAAAAGTTAAATCAATAATTTCTCTAAATGATAATATACTTAAATGATAATATATGATAAGTATGTAGAGGGTCACCATGGGAGAAGAAACTTTCACCAAGCAGCGGGGAATATATAGGTAGATGGAGATGTTCATCATAAGAACACGGTATGAAGGTCTGGGAAAAAAGTGCAGGTGATTTTACCACTCGGTAGAAAGGGTAAACGGAACCGCTTACAGGGATAGGATATTCAACTGATAAAACTGGCCACCTAATAATAGGACAAGAAACATTTCGACTTTTTTCCTCCTAAACTAGATGATGCTGTTCTATGATCTAAATGAGAGAATAACACCTGACCAGAGTAATATGTTAAAAAAAGATTTTGGCAGCACAAAGCAACGATACACAACTACTTACCAACTCGTCTGTAGCATACTGGGCAACAGTGACGAGAATTACAGGAGTTCGTTTGCTGCGGCTGAAACTGCCATCCCATTCGGGTACATTCATTCTGCTGCACGGGTTCACAGTAAGTGGGGCAGCGATGATGAGCACTGACAAGGCTGATAGCCAGCACAAAGATCACAGCAAATACAACCTATTGAAAGAAATAACACGTAGAATGAGAGAATATCAGGAACTACTTATTAGTAAAATAAACTATTTACATTAATACAATTGCTAACTTGTTCTCAAGACATTACCTTAGCCATTAGCAAGCAGAAATTATTGCGATTTAGGCTAAGAGTCTACGGTTTTGCGGACTACTTTATTTGGTCTCTTTTATATGCAATTCTGGGGGTCGGTTTGTACCTAAACAAAAGGTGAGTCACCCAAACGAAATACACCACTCTGACAAGTATTGTTCATTTCACAGGAAGTGTTTCTTCATGGAAAAACACGTTCGGCTGACATAAAGCAAACAACACCCCTGTCAGAGGATGACAAATGACATGCAACCTAACCTTGCTCTACTTTTGACGAAACGTTGAAAACATTTAGAAATGTTGTAAACATATTTGTAAGGATCATTTGTTGATTGCCAGTTCACATGGAGATGTTTTCGTGAATAATATATTATTCATATAATATGTTTATTATATGAATAATAAAGATTTTGCTTCATTTTTTAAACAAATTAAATATTTTTTTAAATATTACAAACTCTTATTATATATTAATTATACAATAGAAATGTATATTTTTAGATCAAACCATTGTCATACCTTAATGTAATCGTATCTTAGCAAAATGTTCAAATCATGGGTATGAGTCACTATATTATATGTGTATGTTATTATAATTAAATGTATAATTATACGTTTTATTGTAAGGGTCGACCTATTTCACATTAATACGACATTACTTATGTATTTTTATTATATATTTCACATTAACAGGAGCGTGCTACTAATTGTTGCTATAATACGACTACACATTTTCTAGTACAGGTTATTGATTATAATAGTTTATAATCAATATTTGTATTATTGATCAACATTGTTAGTCCATGCTAAGAACTTAAATGTAGCATCTGTTCTTGCCACATTCATTAATGTTGAAATTTATGGAATTAAATATATAATTTAATGACTATTTAAGTATTTATAAAATGTTTTCCCGCTCAAGCTAGCAAAGAATACCTCTTTATAAAAAAAAACTTGAGATAATTTGAAATATTTCTTATAAATAAAAATGTAATTTATGTTTTACGTAAAGATATTACATTGTTTTTAAAAATATTTTAATATTCTTTTAAAATTTTAAAAATAAACAAAGCACCTTTTCATACTTTCTATAGTATAATATTATAAATAACGAAGAACAATGTGTTTAAAGCTAAAGAATGCAACTATAGCTTTCTTTTTCGTATTCGCGATGGGTGAGTTGGAGTTATACCAGTCTTATTAGTTTCGTATCGCTTCCCGGCCTTTTGGCTTAGATCAAGTGTGTAGTATAGAAGTTCTTTTTAGGACTTCCAGGGTAACAAGTATAACAAGTATATATAGTTTCTGTTCTTAACCGTTAATATCGGTACGAGTCCCATCGGGTTTCACGATATTCAACGGGAATATCGTGAAATGATATTCCCGTTGGATCAGGGGAGCCTGATCATGCCCAATGGAGGGCATGATCAGGCTCCCCCATCTGATCATGCCCTCCATTCTGCTGCGTGTGCGTACCCTCGGAATTGAGGTTGACGCCACAATACCGGCAAGGGCGATGGCGAAAGCTATCATAAACTGCGTTGGCGCAGAAAACATTTTTGGATTTACCCCTTATGGGGGAGGAAGATACCAGGTAGTGACCAAAAATATGGAGACCAGAGAAAAGCTTCTCAAAGGGTTTGACTGTGGCAAAGTAAAAGTATCTCCCTTCATGGTTGGGAGCATCCTTAGAACCCTTAAGATACCACGATTTCCCCTAGAATATGCAGAGAACAACGATATCATTCACAGCGTATTCTCTAAGTGGGGAGTTATACGGGAAATCCAGGTTCACAATGATGCAGACAATCCTGAGTGGAAGTCAGGAGAGGTAACTATCTCTCTTGAAATGAGGACCGAAGTTCCTAACTTTGTCCTCATAGGATCTGCCCGGGTAATGGTAAATTACCCAGGCGTCAAAAAGCAGTGCTTTAGATGTAGTGCCTTCAATCATCTTGGGGCAGACTGCCCTCGCATAAAATGCAAGAACTGCCTAAAAATTGGCCACAACCAAGAAAAATGTGAGGCAGCTTGTTTGAAGTGTGGGGTTACTGACCACAAAGTCGACACCTGCCCATCCAGAACCCTCGCAGAGAGGATGGGTGGTGCAGTCACATCAGCAACAAAACCAAGTAATGAAAAGATCACAACACAGGAAGAGTTTCCGCCTCTTGAGGCCACTCCTGATCATGCCGCCATGTCTAAGACAACGAAAAGGTCCCGTAAGGGAGGGATACCTACCAGAATTGAAGACACCAGCAATACGATCCCAACAGAAGAGATTGACAATGCAGAAACCATCATGGTAACTCCCACGGACGAAAGCGAAGTTACCACTGCCAATATAGACATGGCCAATTCAGATACAGTAGAAGAAGCTGTAGTAGAGATGGGGACGAACACTAAAACTTCCAAACGGCCATTAAGTCCGCAGGAAGAAGAGCTGACAGGTCTCAAAACAGCAAAAGTATCTGAAACCGAACACCCAGAAGTCCCTCATGCAAAAGCAGGAGAGAATCTAAAACATCTCCTTAGAGGTATGCCCGGGGTGGCAGAAAAGTTTAAAGAGGCAATAGATAAAGTAGGAGAACCTGAACTCCTCCTCACAGGGAAATATGGACCCGACATCGTCAGTGCAAAATGGGGTGACCTCTTTGTTGATGACATCAGCAAAATCACCCCTGAGCAAGTAGAGGTAGCCCTGGATATAGACGAGGAGGCAGCTTCGGCGTTCTACATTGCCCTCTGCAAACTAGACATGGCCAAGGGAAGTGAGGTGGCCAAAAGAATCATAACAGCCCACAACAAAAGAAAGGAACAGTAACCACCTTGTGGATTTCTGTACTCAGCTTCACTGGTTTTTAGCTCCCACAGGTGGGGGAGGACCTGAGAACCCGAGCGGCGAAGGCTTACAGCGAGGCGGTGCAGTTCCTTGTGAGCTGCATCACTCGGGCCAGATCCTTCCTCCACCTCTAAGTTCACTTTTCAATTTCTGCTTTTCTCTGTACTTTTTTTTTTGTTTGTCTTGTTACATGTTTCCTTTTTAGGATTTTTCCTTTTTTTTTAAAGTGAAAAATCAACGACCGTTTTAGAAACGCCCCTGGGGGGCAAACAGCTAAAACAGGTCAACTGAGGCCTCTTTAACCTACTCTACCACTATGCACTCTATCTTTATTTCCTCTCCTACTATCTGCTGACTCTCAGCCTATCTTACTCTACAGGCCGATGATGAAGATTTGTTGAACTCACAAATTATTATTATTATTCGCGCAGTAAAGTTTTCATCTACAAATATGTAGATGAAAAGTGCCATCTCCGTCTGACAACAGCTGATCTTCAGTTGATTCTATCTGATGAAATGATATATATGTTAAAGATGCCAAGCTATTTTAAACTTGGTTTTACTCCATTTCTCAAGTAAGCAAACAGACGAATAAATTAAGTTTCCGCCTGCACGTATTGCGAGTCTAGCTGACCCTGAAAGTAGTGCAAGTCTAGGCAACTGCTGGTAAAGGTGGATAAGCTCTGATCACTATTCTTAATATTTACGCTTAATGCACAGCTCATCTCTTTGAGGAGATGGATGATGCTATGTATTAAAGACAAGGGGCCACTTCCCAGACCGGTTTCGACCTTTATTGAGGTCTCATCAGTGGGAGCCAGGCTATATATATATGTATATATATATATATATATATACACCATGCGAAGAACTTTGGACAAAGGGTGTATACCCTCTCTCCAAATGTGTATAACTCCAGTTTGGAATATTACTGACCCATCACGTTTATTTATTCAACAGGGACCGATTATTTTTCTTCTTGTTAATTAATTTCCTCTCTCCTCTGCAGATGCTTCTCACAGTTCTCACAATTTAAGTGATTTCAACTAAATGTGCAATTCAGTTCTTCAAAATCAACTGAAAATTTTAGCAGAATGAGGGGAGAGAGACAACTATTTGTCTAGCATTTTACTTAATTCAACCTCCTAAAAGTCATATTTTATTAAAAATGTTTCGTATGTCAAACAGTGAGGAGACTAGTTACAATTTAAGAGGCTACTTGGCTAGTATTAATCTTTCAATTGTTGTTAGCGTGCGTTTTCCTTTGAAACTAGAGTAATACCGGCATCCTAGTTATTGGAAGCTTGAAACGATTTCAGTTTTGTATGTAGAATAATGCCTATTAAGTAGAACTTTCTTTATTATTCTGTATACAGAATGTAATAATACAAATAAATACGAGTATTTGAAAAACAAATATGCAGACAGCTGTTCGAATATTGCCTTTATGGGTTTCTGATCATTCTTAAATAAGCAGATGATTTATAATATCAGGTGTAAGAATATTGCTTCATTTATTGGGGGTCAATTGCTATTTTTTATGAACGTTCTTTAGCATATGAACGGCAAATTCTGGAAACTTCTTTTTGGAGGGTTACATTGGTCTTAATTACGAGGGTGGTCTGAAAAGTTCTCGGCCTAACAATGAAAAAACGAATTTATAATTTCAAAATTATTTTTATTTTTTAACATAATCTCCCTTAAGACTAAACATTTAGTTTTATATTTTCTTTTTAGAAGGATGTTTATGGGTTATATAAAATATTAAAAAAGAGAAAAAAAAATTATAGAAATAAAACGTTGCTCAGCCAACCTGGGGTATTAGTGTATTATAGGTTTATTTTACTCATTAATATCTAAGTACGCTTCTATTTATTGTATTTTTATTCAGTTTCTAGTATCAGAAAACTATAATCATTAGGGCGATGTGTAAACTTAAATACAGAACTTCACCAAGAAAATGTTACTATTAAATAAATATAAACCACTAAAGTTTATCTTCCATTCTTTCGAGGGGTTTGTAGTAAAAGGCCAAACTAATCCGCTTTGAATTATTTTACTAGAAACTTCAGTCTTTCTGTTAATCTGAACTTTACCACTTTAGCATTCTTTTGATTGCGATATTCTTGTACTGACATCTAAGTAGAGAAAAATGCTGGTCCGGGATTGATTGATCCCAGTGTCATCTGTTCTATGCCTCAACATGAATCGCATGACGAATGTTGTTTGGTAAGGTCCGTTCCTAGAAGGAAACAAAAGTGTACTCGTACAATTTCATTACTGATGTAACATATGAATCTTCCTTATGCCAAAAAACATCTGGAGATCTTGAGCAACAATGAAACATTTCACGCTGACATGTCACATGACGCTCGTGATTAATGCTAAGTTTCAGAACAACCGATGTTGGAAGTATTCTATTGTTTTTAATGTTCTGACATTAACGATGTCTACAAAAGACAATTGTTAAAAAATAACAACTAAACAATAGAAATAGCAATAGAAATAGAAATAGAAATACTGTTTACAAAACAAAAAGATAAGATTCATAATAAAATCTCAATTGTTTTGAACGTAAGATGAATGCCTGACGAACGACTTGTTAACAAACAAAATAGTTTTCTTTTGAACATTTCATCGTAAAAGTTCCTTTCTTTGAAAGCATTTAAATTACTGCAACAGGAATTTCCTTCAGACATTGTAAAAATATTTGATTTGTACCATCTAATTCTTCTCCATGCAGTGAAATTTCTTCGAAGAAAACAAAATCTACAGCGTAGTATTTAACAGAAGAATGTTCTATAAATTCTAGTTTATTAGCACTCGCATTTTATACTTATAAAGTCACGCGGAGTTTACGCTCACCAAAATGTCTCGAAGGTCATTGTTCATCGGAAAGATAAAGGGATTCGCACGGAACCGATGAGAAACTGGAGATTTTTATGGACCAAGAAACTCAGAGCCTCCGAAATTGCGAGAAGAGTTAAGACATAAAAGAAACTGACTTGATACTCCTGAAGATGGGTAGCGTTTAGATATTCTTTTTAATATCTTCATATCTTTATAAATCATGGAAAACTGGAACAGTCATCGCTCTTCTTAAACCTTTTGGGTCTTCTGATCTGCAATCACTACTGTGTATTGAGCTATTTATAGGATTATCGTTGCAAAGCGTGCGTTTTCCTCTGGATTTATATTGGGAAAATATTTAATATATTAGCTTGGATAAGCGCAGATGCGATTAATGTACTGGCAGAACTCTGTAGAACGTATTTTTGAGATGGGCAGAGACAGCGGACGAAACTGTAGGACGGACAAATACCACGTGATTTTATTCAGATCGATTGAAAAAAGTGAAGTTGTATAAAGGACATTTAATCATTAATCAAATCAGCACATCCGCTGTTTGATTTTTTTTTTTTTTTTTTTAGGATAATTGAATGAGTATGAGGAAGTCGAACTTCCTTCTGCCTTTTTTAATATATAATACTCTCCTGATGTAAACAGGAATCCAGCATACATTTAATGTTCATTTGGGCAATTGCCCTGTTTTGAGGATGAAAAACCTAGTAATCAGAGGAAAATTCAACAGTTGTCATTTATGATTATATATAGATGATGAAGTGCCCTCATCAATGAAGGCTTATTTTTTATAATTTATAATTTTTTCTTTTGAAAGATTAAAATATCTTTATGGATTCTGCTTAATCTTCTGTGTATAGTTGGTATCACCTCGTTGAAGGAATTCACAATAGACAATGATGGGTCACTGTGATAAGCTTAAAAGAAAATTATCTCGACAGTAACTTCAATGTTGGATAGATAATTAAAACTTTCTTGGAAACAGGCAATTTTTTCCTGGATGACTAAAATGCAATTTTAGATTTTTTACATAATATACTTGGAGTTTTTTCTAACTATGGAATATTTTATTGCTTTTTGTTAAAACAAATAATAATAATAGAAAATTCAGTTTTTCATTTTATCTACCATTTAAAAATAAGAATGCTATTTCAAGAAGATATACGTTAGGCCTTTAACTAATCTTACAACCGGGTGAATCAATCGACCGTGAGATGCGGTGATTGATTTTATATGAGATGCCCATATAGGGTAACGGATGGCAATGCTGAACCAGTGAAGTTTAACTGAGGTTCGGCTGTTGCTGTTATCCTGGGTTAATGAGTTCGCTCTCTTAGGTTTTGCCCTAAGGGAGCACTTTGAGTCTCCGGGGAAAGTGTTCTCCGGCACGGCCCGCTGAGGGGTACTTGCCGGTGGTGAATTATTTTCCTCGGAATATGAGCGGTTCTGCTCAGTGGTCGGGGAGCCCGTCACTGAGTGGAACCAACGCTGAGATTAGGACGGTCTTTCGCCCACTATGGAGTGGCCTAGAGATCGTCCGTATTTTTGAGATTTCACCTTTACTTACATAGTCGGTGATTGATTTTATATGAGATGCCCATATAGGGTAACGGATGGCAATGCTGAACCAATGAAGTTTAACTGAGGTTCGGTTGTTGCTGTTATCCTGGGTTAATGAGTTCGCTCTCTTAGGTTTTGCCCTAAGGGAGCACTTTGAGTCTCTGGGGAAATTGTTCTCCGGCACGGCCCGCTGAGGGGTACTTGCCGGTGAATTATTTTCCTCGGAATATGAGCGGTTCTGCTCAGTGGTCGGGGAGCCCGTCACTGAGTGGAACCAACGCAGAGATTAGGACGGTCTTTCGCCACTATGGAGTGGCCTAGAGATCGTCCGTATTTTTGAGATTTCACCTTTACTTACATAGTCGGTGATTGATTTTATATGAGATGCCCATATAGGGTAACGGATGGCAATGCTGAACCAATGAAGTTTAACTGAGGTTCGGCTGTTGCTGTTATCCTGGGTTAATGAGTTCGCTCTCTTAGGTTTTGCCCTAAGGGAGCAATTGAGTCACCGGGGAAAGTGTTCTCCGGCACGGCCCGCTGAGGGGTACTTGCCGGTGAATTATTTTCTCCGGAATGAGCGGTTCTGCTCGGTGGTCGAATTTCACGGAGTAGAACCAACGCGGAGATTTGAACGGTCTTTCGCCCATGAATGAGTGGCCTAGAGATCGTCCGATATTTTTGAGATATCACCTTTACTTAAACATTCGGTGATTGATTCATTCAATCCAATACCCTTGGAGGGTAATGGATGGCAATGCTGTAGCTAATGAAGTTCTAACTGAGGCTCGGCTATTGCTGTTACCCTCCTGCCATGATCAGTGCTTTAATAGCTCAATAACACCTTATCCCTACACTGTCCTCTACAGAAAACGGGGAATATGAAAAGCATTCTTGCTTCGCCCCTTTAAGCCAGTCCTTATAAGGACTATATAACTAATCTTAGAGATATTTTGGTTGAGGACTTCCAGGGTAACAAATGGCAATGCTGTAGCCAATGAAGTTTTAACTGAGGCTCGGCTATTGCCGTTACCCAGCCATGACTAGAGCTTTTTAGCTCAATAACACTCCATCCACAGATTTTCTTCATTCAGATGACTGGATAAATAGTCAAGGACTCAGTCCATCGCCCAGTTCTTTTAAGAAGAACTAATCTTAGTGTTAATTATTATCAACACTCAGTTCATGTAGAATTCTTTCAGATTCCTTTGGTGGTATTTGTCTCTTAACATATCGTTGTATTAACCACCTCCAATTGTAAGGTAGATAGAAGCTCCTGGATACATACGACTAAAAAAGCTTGTGGTACTCGAAAGTTAGCATTGATTATCAGTAGGAGTGCAATATATCATCACTGCCTCAACTACACATAGACCACCTGGTAGCTATCTCACGTTAACATTTCTCTATGGATATTGAAACAGTAATTTCATGATTGTCACGAAAGTGATATTTAAAAACCATCTTTCTCTCGTGAGTAATACAGTTATCTAGATATAGGCAGCTTGCGTAGTTTGCCGTATTCTGTCATACGTTTACGTACTTCCAATTAACACAACCTACCAGCTATACGTGTGTTTATATAACAGATGTAAGAGTCTGCGTCCTCATACCCCACGGAAATTTAAACAGAGATGGAAATACAAGTATTATCATAAAATATTGTGTATAGGAGAAGAATATGCATTTTTTTTTAAAAAAAAGCTTTTTTTTTTAATGCATTTATGTGATTTTTCATTCAATGCACTCGTCAACTGAATGTTTCACACTGTGTTTAAAACTATTGTAGTGCCATGCAAGCCGAGGGAAAAGAACCTGTAGGAATGTTGCCAATAGGTGGCATTACTGACACAAAAATCTCTGCCATCTGATGTAAAGTTGGCCGTAGGAATTTTCCTCAGTATAGTAAACTGATTTTGAAAATTCATGTAACCTGAAGTCAGGTAGCGCACTCTTCTATTGCAGTAATAACTTCTTCGAGGTTATCACTGAAATAGAAATGAAATCATTTAACAGACAATCGAGTATCTGTACATTAAGCAACATCTAGGGACTTTCGATACCATTTTCCCCATTGTTGCATTCATCAACAGAGTTTTTCTAATTTTCTGAGAGGTCAACAGAAGATATTTTGAGCACTCTAGGAAAAACAAATAATCAGAACTAAACAGCTAAACTGATATCTATCAAGATACGATGAATGATGAAATATTGTTGGGTTTAACGGGGACGTTTACCGTATATGGTGGTTCAGTAGTATGTGACTTAGGCAAGTGCTTCGAAAGTTGTAAACTCCTCGTTCACCACAGGATCAGGTTTTTGTCATTTTGAAGAATGGGCAAAAACATTCGGAAGGATGTTTGTCGTATCCATCCGCATTATTGTCTCACCACTAGAGGGGCTCCTGTCTTTCATACAAGTGACAATTTATTCATATTCCATCTAACAATTCAAATGACTTGAAATCCGTCATTTCAAGTCATTGTTACCGTCAGAGGAATTTGGGGGCCAAGGTAATGCGGCGAATTCGTGTTCGTTCCTCCAACCACTCAGTAACTGTCCATGCCCAATGGCCAGGTGCGTTGACCTGTTGAAAGATGGCACTGTAGTCGGAGCAGCCCGCTTGCAGATGTGGATGAAGATGGTCGGCTAACAGCTTCCTGTAGCGTTCACCATTCCCTGTTTGTGGGGTGATAACCAAGGGATCTAGGGCATGCCAGGAAAAAAACTCCCCAGACCACAACACCGCCTGCACCAACCCAATGAGATTGAACCCCATGGGATAGGGCTTCATGTTGTTTATGTCAATTGCGAACGCGACCATCAGCATGGTGCAGCAGGAAACGGGACTCATCACTCCACACGACCTTCCATCTGTCGAAGGTCCATTTCCGACGTTCCTCAGTCCAACCTAAGGCGTTGTTTGCGATGCCTCGCCGTAATCATTGGTACCCTGGCTGTTTAACTTCAGGCAAAGCAAGGTATGGTGCACGTGGAAGTGGGTCGAACTGTTGTACTGGTGGGTGAGCTGTGTGACTTGCACATCGTTGCCGAGATACCAGTAGCGACCCACGACGTTCACCTGTAGGATCAACCACGCATGGCTGACCAATGTGAGCCCTTTTGCTGAATGTCTGTTCATCATTAATCCCGTACTGGTACACTCTTGATACAATAGTACGGGAGCAACTCGCAAGTGCGGATGTTTCCGAAATATTGGCACCTGCCTTAAGGGACCGCAATTATCTGTCTGCGGTCGAACTGGCTTACGTTCGCCACATTTCCCCATTGTAGAAAACGTTTACTGTTTACGTACAGAGGATAGGTGTGTCCATTTATAATAGTCGCACGTGACGTTATATTACGTGGTACTTCGTTATCGAGCCAACCATGTAAATCTGGGCGAGGGGTGGGTGTTCATAATTAATGCAAAGCTAACTCAGTGTATAACGTTTCAGCCATTTCTTATACGTAAGCAGAACCAGTGATTTCTATGGGCAACATTGCTGACGTCACATCCATCTCTTTGAGATATGGATACTACTTTATTGTGGTATGCTTTATGTAATAAGTTGTTTTTTTAATACAAATAACTTTCCAAACGTATTTTTCTTTTTCTTTCTCTTATTCGTCCGTGCTTTAGAATTTAGGAATTTATTGACGTTTTCTCGTGTTATCCGAAACACGAAAATCGGTTCCCAAGCAAGACGATTTTCTGGTCATCGAAATTCCTGCGACTTCATTTTTAGCGAGCACGAAGGTCGTCCGTCATTTGTCGTCTTACAAGACAAATGGCAGTAAGAAATACCTTTAGACCTCCCTGCGCACTTTAAAACAAAACTTTCCTTTCTTGTTACGCGAATCGAGAGATTTTCTTGTCTTTCAGACTTCACTTAACTTAAGGACACTTCATTTAATTCGAAAATCGAACTAAATTGCTCTGTACCCAAGAAACAATGCTCTGATAGCCTCGAACCAGAAGTCTCCATTGAATTTCTATCCTATTAACAATGTCACAAAATCGTGTTCTCTTTTATAGAGAACTGTGACTTGAAATGAGTAATTGTGACGTCATGCTTCTGTGTATGGCGCTGTGAGCGAGCAGGAAAACCGTTCTGCAATTGATTGTTTCACAGGTTTATTGCTACAAATACTACAGAATCGTGACTCAAAAATTAAAATATTTTTATGCGGTGCTGTTACGTGGTCTCTCTTAATGTGTTGTCATTTAATGATTTCAACGTTTTAATTATGATGCTAATATTGCGAACATTTGACCTTGAATTCTTGTAGTGGAATTGCAAAGGCGAAGTGAGCCTCACTTGGTGACGAGGCTTCATTTCGATTTTGAGTCTCCGTTACAAAAGGCAGAGCAATACTGCCTTTGGGAATAAGGAGTGGGAATATAAATTATGCCTCAATCAATGCTTTTTCCGTAGTTCGGTTTACTTACTGTGCATGACTTTCAACAAGTTTCTACGTCATCAGCAGTAGCAACTCGTGCACTTTTGATTATGACGTAGTTTAATAAGAATCATTGTGGATTTTTGGATTGCCTTTATGCTTGTTAATAGATTTTTTTTTAATTAAAATAGACAAGATTTCACTGGATAGTTGATTCAATGGCAGCTCGTGGCTTGAAATAATGGAGGTGCTGCAACGTTCGAAATATACATACACACTGTAAGTACAGTGCATGCGTCTGGATAAAATATCAAAATTATGCTAACAATGAAAAAAAAAGTTAAACATGAAAAAATATTGTTTCTTATCGATAAAATTATACAGTTTAGTATCATTCAAAATTAATTAAAAATAAAATCCATTCCTTTAATTGTAACTAAAGGAACGGATTTACAATTTTTGGACATTACAATTAAATCCTTTAATTGTAATGTCCAAATATTTAAAGATACGGAGTAAACACGATAAGCACTACGAACACTCTTCTACTGGTGCAAACTGCATATAAACAACAGTGGAACTGCGCGACGGACAGTGCCACATTACGCTAATAACTCGCAGTTCACTATGACGTGTATATGCTTTCACGGGTAGCAATATGACACTGTGGTAAACACAGTGCCGCTAGCGTCCTTCGCCCTCCTAAGTGGTACAAGATGGATTTTTATTATTTTTTATACAATATAAGAGAATTGTATAGGATTCTTGATGATAAAATTAAATATTATAAACAAATATTGGTAAATATATTTATATAGAGAGAAAAATTGGGGGTGTTGCAGTTCCGCAGTAACTATGCACGAACCCCCCCCCCGTTTGTTATACAATCCGCTAAATTAGATGGAATCGCATATATATAAAAAAGTCCGTTTGGTCTGTTCTGCTATCTATAACAGGATATTCCAAATAAAACCAATGGTCATTTTAGCTCCCTCTGGTGGAATTGGTCAGCATTCTAGTAACTGATCTGGGATTATTGTGCTTGTTAATAACAAGAGAGAGGGCGTGTAAAGAATCAGAATCAATAGAGGCATGAGAGAAGTGATCTTACCAGCAGGGAAGAGAACCAATAAAGATGAATCATACATTGAATTTTCATACGAATAGAGATAGCTGATGTTCTTTCTGCGTGTGGCAGATCGCTGTAATATTTCTCCTATTCTTACTACGATAGGTTACAAAATACGTCCATTCTTATAACTTATTGAGAAATAATGAGATTACATTGTTGAGCAACAATGCCATCTAAAATATTGTTGCACGTCTGAAATCTGCAAGCAAGATTTCAACTACGCAACCGTTATTGGGTGTCGCAGAGTAGCAGAACATTTCAGAAGTTTTTAATGTTTAGTACGATTGTTTTTTTTTTTTTTTATTTTGACAAATTTTCTTTTCTCTTGAACGCCAAATTTTCCTTTTACGAAATTTCCCAGTACATTAAATTATTCCGTATTCGACAGTCATAGTTAATGCATGTTACGGGAAATTATTCATCATATCAGAAAGATGGGACGGGAACATTAAGAGTGTTTTAATTTCAAAATTTAAAGGCAGCATGTTTTTACAGTTCTGTGATATCGAATTGAGGAGTACGAGAAATTTACACAAATATTGTTGATCTGATGAAATCGAGGATACTTAAGTCTGTCGTAGTTCTAAGAAGCTATTTTAATGTCATCATATTTATTATTCATGACACTTCAACATCGGTGGCTTCTTAAAGGATATTTTTTACGTCGTGGGTAACAGAAGTCACGTCTAAATAACATTAGGGTTGTGTAAAACACGTTTTGTTTTATCCCCTCCTTCGCCTTTTCTCGGCGAGGGAGGGGATAAAAAACAACTTCAAATGGCTACTCGAATGTCAGAAGAGAGGATCAATACGTGGGTATATTTTCTTTTTTTTTTTCCCTGTCCCTTCTCAAAATAAATATAATAAAGAAAAATCTTGAAATACTCCAAAGAAAACGAATTTCAGTGGATACCAAAAATCCATTAAATATTATGTAAAATTATATAAAATAGTTGACAATTGACATTTATGTCTTTAGGGGTGAAGCAAGATGCTTTTCATATTCCCCGCTATCTGTTGTGGTTACAGTGAAGGTAAAATTTATGAGCAGATTGCTCGCCCTGAATGAGCATGGAGATTATGCATCACTAAAGGAGGCTAATATAGTTTTTGGTCTTCTATATTTGAATATGTCCGTTGGATCGTATGCTGCAGCTTGCTGAACCAAATCGTTGGGATGTGTGGACGTCTTTAGGAAAAACTTGGTTGCTAAGGGTTGTAGAAAAGAGAAAATATAGGGTATATTTGTGTCTCTGTGGAGTTGATTGTTTCTAACATACCACGGGGGGTTCAGAATCATTCTCGAGCACTTATTCTGCACTCGCTGTATTTTGATAATGTTAGCATTAGAGATGTGGCTCCAGGCTGGAGAGGCATAGGTGATTATAGGACGAATCATCATCTGGTATAGTTGCAATTTGATTCTGTTGCTGAGCTTGCTATTTCTATTAATTAGCGGATAGATTTGAGCTATTGCTTTAGATGCCTTGTGCACGCAGATTTGATGTGTTGGTTGAAAGATAGCTTTTTGTCGAGAATTACACCCAAGTAATTTGTTTCTGTCTGCCAGGGAATTTTAGTATTGAATAGTAACACATCTCCTGCAGGAGACATTGGCCTTTTTGAGAAGAGAACAGCTGAGCTTTTCTGGGGGTTGACTTCCAACTCCACTTGGAGAACCAACCCCTCCAGCTTTAGAAAGTTTTCTTGAAGCTTTCTGGTAATGAAATGGGGTCTGAGAGATCTGGTTAGTATTGCCGTATCGTCCGCATACAGGGCCAAAATGGAAGTCATCGGATTGTGCGGGATGTCTGACATGTATAGCAATGGAGCCAGTAGAGATCCCTGCGGCACTCCAGCAAAGATGTGGCGCTGGGAGGATGTAGAACCGTTGATTTTTACTTGCATTGATCTATTCTGAAGATATGAATGGATTAAGTGAACCATTTTTAGTGAGGTACCGGCTGAGATAAGTTTGTGCAGGAGACCAAAATGCCAGATTTTGTCAAATGCTTTGGATAAGTCTAGGAAAACAGCGCTTGTGCACTGGTGCCAGTTGTAGCTGGTGGTGATGTATTCCACAATTCTGTGGATTTGCTGGGTAATACTATGGTATTGCCTGAAACCAAATTGTTCTTTAGGGAGGATGTTTTGGTCATTTACTGAGGTTTGGAGTCGTGAGAGGATGACCTTCTCTGCAACCTTACCCAGATTTGAGATAAGACTGAATGGACGATAATTTTGCGGTAGGTGTGGGTCTTTGCCTGGCTTATGTATAGGAATTACGTCAGCCCGTTTCCAGGTGGAAGGAAAATAGTGAAATCTTAAAATTGCATTTATTATACTGGTCAGATGCACTACTGCTTTTCGGGGCAGAAGTTTAATCACCCCATTAGTAATGCCGTCTGGCCCAGGAGCTTTTTTGTTCTTTAATTTTTTAATAATGTCATATAACTCAGCAGGTGATGTTGATGCAATATGGTCAGTGCTGGTGATAGGAAGTTTGAGTGATTGTCTGACCTTGCTGCGAATCTTATATATGTGGTCAAAGTCAAAGTTTCCATACAAAGGCCTGCATTGCTCCTCTAAGTTGTGTGCTATAACTTCTGCTTTGTCTACATCTGTGTGAGCAAGGCCCTGGTCAGAGAATATTGAGGGAAGGGATCTGTCTTTGTTTTTGATATTTTTCAGTAGTCTCCAGATGGAGTGATCAGTACCAGAAATGGAGGATAACGTTCCATCCCATACTTGGTCTCTATGGGCTCTGAGTGCATCTCTTACTGCCCCATTTAATCTGTTTAGATTTATTTTATCCTGTGGTGCACACGTGTTACGGTATCTTTTCCTAGCTCTGTTTTTGTCTCTGATCAAGTTCATGATGTCTTCAGGCAAACGATCTGGCTTGCGGGCAGATTTGTAGGAGGAAGCTACCGTTATAGCAGAACTAATTTGTTGTGTGAGATTTGTAACTGCAGTTTCTACTTCTTCTTTTGTGCGTATGTGAGGAACAGGTCCAATATAATCCTTCAGTGCTGCTGACAGTCTTTCCCATGCAATGTAGGAGTGAGAAGGAGGACATAGGTATTCTTGATTTCCCAGCTGTAGTAGAGTTGGATTGTGATCGGATGATAGT
Source organism: Typopeltis vanoorti (assembly GCF_054136105.1). NCBI lineage: Eukaryota > Metazoa > Arthropoda > Arachnida > Uropygi > Thelyphonidae > Typopeltis > Typopeltis vanoorti. Next base: position 94,433,193 of record NC_143561.1, on the reverse strand, counting down.
TCATCCATAGATATGATGCTGAATTGAAGTTTAATATCCTGAAGGATAGCTATATCCAGGATGTCAGCAGTGCCGAATGTACTGAGATGAGTTGGTTCGGTGGGGCCTTCCACAACAGCGTTGCTTGATCCTAAGTAATTATAAAGGATGCAACCATTCTTGTTTGTGGTTGTACAATTCCACGCAGGATGCTTGGAATTCAGATCCCCGGCAATAATGGTGGGCTCTCTGGTGCATAAGATGGCATTTAGATCAGAGTGAAGTAGAGATTTTTGGGGAGGGTTGTAAGCTGAGTAGATTTTCAGTTTGCCAGTGGAGCTGGTGACTACTTCCACTCCTGTGATCTCAAGGTTAGTGGTTGAAGGAATGCTCAGAGAGTGGTGCTTAATGTAGTTTTTTATAAAGATGGCAGTGCCGCCGCCTCTGTAGAGTAGTCTGTCATTTCTGTATAGGTGATAGCCCCTTACTGTAGGATTGTCTGAGGGTTTTAAATGAGTTTCACTGATTAAAATAACATCTGGTTTATACCTAGATGTGAAGTGTCGGAGTTCCAGAATTTTGTTTTTAAGGCCATTTGCGTTCCACGCAACTATCTGAAGATATGCTGGAATGAGTTTGTTACTATTCATTTATGAGAGCTGTGAGGATGACCTGTGTTTCACGAAGAAATCTTTTAGTGGAGATTTCAGTAGGGTTTGATAAGCTGAAATTTTGTAGCATGTTTGCTAGTGAGGCCGTAATAACAGCTGTTAGGTTTTAGGTGCTGTTGGTTGATTTTGTTCTGGATTTGGTCTAGTTGTACAGGTCACATCAGCATAGCTTCTTGTTTGCTTTCGGGTGTCTCTATTATTGGAGGTCTCTGACTGTGGCCGCTGAGTCTCCGGTTTTGATGTCTGGACCTCTGGTGTTCTTGTGCTGAAGGAGGAGGGCTGATTGATTGCCTCCATCCGTCTGTTCTTTGGGTGCTGAGTACATCCTTTGTAGTTCGCGGGATGAGGGCCACTGCAGTTGGCACATTTGGCTGAGGTGGTCCTCGGCTTTGTGCAGGTATTGGTTGGGTGGCTGTCTCCACATTTTAAACATCTATATTCCGCTCTGCATAGATTCTGGGCATGGCCAAACTTCTGGCACCTGTAGCACTGCCCAGAAGATGATCTTTTACGGAGTGGTTCCGGAGTGACGATGAGACCACAGACTGTTTTTAAGTTGTAAATATCCTTGTATATTTTATGAATCTCAACAATGACCAATGGCATGGGAGTCTTGTCAGCTTTGTACATTCTGCTCACTTTGACTGGGGAAGATCCTAAGAATTTAGGTCAGCAGCTATTTCTGCTGTGTCAATGTCTTCACAGACACCACGAAGGACCACTTTTAAGTTTTTTTCGGAGCTGAGCGCAAAGGTATGATACTGGATGCCTCTGTCGTCCAGTTCTTTGGACAACCTTCTATAGTCTGTCACTGTTGCTGGCTGGATCTTTATGCCTTCATCCATGTTTTTGGCCTTAATGGAGCCAATATGCAGATTAATCTTAAAGCTGCCCACTTATGCTTTTCTCTAAGGATGATCGGAGGCACCTTTTCTTTGGGAGAAATAGCGGCGTCCGAACCCTGAGAATTCTGTTCCATTTCACTATTATCATTGTGCGGTTCATCTGTTGTTCTTCGCTTTTTGCGTGCGCGCACTTCTACAAAGTCTGAAGGAGTAGAAGGCACCGATTCTAAATGATCTTCAGTGGCAACGTCTGAGACACATTCGAGGGGAAACGTGTCATACAATTTCACTTTTCCCGGCCAATTATCACTCAGCAGCTTTCCCAGTCTGAGGAATTCCTTATATACTTCTAATTTGGTTTCATTCACAAGTTTAGCCATTTCAAGACACAGATGGAGAAAGAGTAGAGATTTCTCAGGTGTCCCGAGCAGGTAAAGATAATCCTGTGGACTTTTGAGGGTCCACTAGCAAATCCCGTAGACACTCTTAGGTGTCTACCAGCAATAAAATGTCACTATAAGAAACAAAGAAAGGCGATATTAGCGGCCTAGCGAATCGCCCTTGTAATTACAAATGACTTACCTGGATAAAGCACTATGGAAAATAAAATGACTGTTTATGGTAGCAAGCAATTAACTACTATTACTAATGAATAAGCATAAATATATATCGCTAGAAACATATCAAACCAATTCATAATTCATCATCAATAATACACGACACTAAACATTAACACACGATCCGCCATTTCGACTCATATATATATGTATATAAAATAGTTATAGTCCTTATAAGGACTGGCTTAAAGGGGCGAAGCAAGAATGCTTTTCATATTCCCCGTTATCTGTAGAGGACAGTGTAGGGATAAGGTGTTATTAAGCAATTAAAGCTCTGATCATGGCAGGAGGGTAACAGCAATAGCCGAGCCTCAGTTAGAACTTCATTAGCTACAGCATTGCCATCCATTACCCTCCAAGGGTATTGGATTGAATGAATCAATCACCGCATCTCACGGTCAATACACCTTTAATTATTCTAGATTAAAATATTATAAATATTCAAAACATCATAAAATAGTTAGTCCTTATAAGGACTGGCTTAAAGGGGCGAAGCAAGAATGCTTTTCATCTTCTCCGTTATCTGTAGAGGACAGTGTAGGGATAAGGTGTTATTGAGCAATTAAAACTCTGATCATGGCAGGAGGGTAACAGCAATAGCCGAGCCTCAGTTAGAACTTCATTGGCTACAGCATTGACATCCATTACCCTCCAAGGGTATTGGATTGAATGAATCAATCACCGCATCTCACGGTCAATACACCTTTAATTATTCTAGATTAAAATATTATAAATATTCAAAACATCATAAAATAGTTAGTCCTTATAAGGACTGGCTTAAAGGGGCGAAGCAAGAATGCTTTTCATCTTCTCCGTTATCTGTAGAGGACAGTGTAGGGATAAGGTGTTATTGAGCAATTAAAACTCTGATCATGACAGGAGGGTAACAGCAATAGCCGAGCCTCAGTTAGAACTTCATTGGCTACAGCATTGCCATCCATTACCCTCCAACGGTATTGGATTGAATGAATCCTTTTTCTACCTTCCCCATAAATCAGTCCTTATAGTCCTTATAAGGACTGGCTTAAAGTGGCGAAGCAAGAATGCTTTTCATCTTCCCCGTTATCTGTAGAGGACAGTGTAGGGATAAGGTGTTATTGAGCTATTAAAGCTCTGATCATGGCAGGAGGGTAACAGCAATAGCCGAGCCTCAGTTAGAACTTCATTAGCTACAGCATTGCCATCCATTACCCTCCAAGGGTATTGGATTGAATGAATCAATCACCGACTATGTAAGTAAAGGTAAAATCTCAAAAATACGAACGATCTCTAGGCCACTCCATAGTGGGCGAAAGACCGTCCTAATCTCAGCGTTGGTTCCACTCAGTGACGGGCTCCCCGACCACTGAGCAGAACCGCTCAAATTCCGAGGAAAATAATTCACCGACAAAGCCCCTCAGCGGGCCGTGCCGGAGAACACCTACCCCGGAGACTCAAAGTGCTCCCTTAAGGCAAAAAAACCTTAGAGAGAGCGAACTCAAAAACTCATCGCCCAAGGGGGTAACAGCAACAGCCGAACCTCAGTTAAACTTCATTGGTACAGCATTGCATTGTTGCCATCCATCACCTCCAAGGGCATTAATGAATCAATCACCGACTATGTAAGTAAAGGTGAAATCTCAAAAATACGGACGATCTCTAGGCCACTCCATAGTGGGCGAAAGACCGTCCTAATCTCAGCGTTGGTTCCACTCAGTGACGGGCTCCCCGACCACTGAGCAGAACCGCTCATATTCCGAGGAAAATAATTCACCAGCAAGTACCCCTCAGCGGGCCGTGCCGGAGAACACTTTCCCCGGAGACTCAAAGTGCTCCCTTAGGGTAAAACCTAAGAGAGCGAACTCATTAACCCAGGATAACAGTAACAGCCGAACCTCAGTTAAACTTCACTAATGCAGCATTGGCATCCGTTACCCTATATGGGCATCTCATATAAAATCAATCACCGACTATGTAAGTAAAGGTGAAATCTGAAAAATACGGACGATCTCTAGGCCACTCCATAGTGGGCGAAAGACCGTCCTAATCTCAGCGTTGGTTCCACTCAGTGACGTGCTCCCCGACCACTGAGTAGAACCGCTCATATTCCGAGGAAAATAATTCACCGGCAAGTACCCCTCAGCGGGCCGTGCCGGAGAACACTAACCCCGGAGACTCAAAGTGCTCCCTTAGGGCAAAACCTAAGAGAGCGAACTCATTAACCCAGGATTACAGCAACAGCCGAACCTCAGTTAAACTTCATTGGTTCAGCATTGCCATCCGTTACCCTATATGTGGGCATCTCATATAAAATCAATCACCGACTATGTAATTAAAGGTGAAATCTGAAAAATACGGACGATCTCTAGGCCACTCCATAGTGGGCGAAAAACCGTCCTAATCTCAGCGTTGGTTCCACTCAGTGACGTGCTCCCCGACCACTGAGCAGAACCGCTCAAATTCCGAGGAAAATAATTCACCGACAAAGCCCCTCAGCGGACCGTGCCGGAGAACACTTTCCCCGGAGATTCAAAGTGCTCCCTTAAGGCAAAAACTTTAAGAGGGCGAACTCAAAAACTCCTCGCCCAAGGGGGTAATAGCAACAGCCGAACCTCAGTTAAACTTCATTGGTACAGCTTTGCATTGCCATCCATCACCCCCAAGGACATTAATGAACCAATCACCGCATCTCACGGTCCATTGATTCCTCCAATCTCCCTCCCATAAAATAGTTCATGATGTTTTGTTTATTTATAATATTTTAATCTAGAATAATTAAAGGTGTAGCTGAATTTTTTGTAATTTTAGAAAATGTTTCAAGTATTTCAAATAAAATATTTATTTAACGATATAATTATTTATTTAAAAATAATTGCTTAAATAACTTTAGCAAATACAGCTTGCAAATGAAACGATATTTATTAGCATTCGACTGAAAAGATTATGAAAAATCCCACATTCTAGTTAGTGCTTGTAAACAAAGAATTGGTAAAGGCATTAAATAACAATATACTTTTGATGGCATTTTGTCGTCAAATTGAGTTCATTGCGTTCAGGTTTATTATATGTAACCCAAATAAAATCTTGTTTGAATATTAATAAGTTTAAATAATACCGAAAAGGCAAAATTAACTGGATAATCTACTCTATGTATTTTTATACACCATAATTTATCTCAGATGTATTTCTTTAAAATGACAGTGTGAAGGTGTTTTCAGAAGCTCTTTTCCAGAAGGAAACGGTCTCTGTTCTAGCCTGTTAAACCCAGGAAAAGCATGGTAGAATAAGATTTGGCAATTCAAAATGCGCATCGGCTGAATGAAGGCAGACCTCACATAATTATTATATTATATCATAGAAGAAGAATAATGAACACAAGTTGAAGCCAGCTGCAAAACTGACAGATTTCCGTTGTAATGTAATGTATTAACTGTTAAATTTCTGTTTCTCACCCAGTCGCTAATAAGTAGGATTCAGACGTAGAATATTTCAAATTTCTTAGTGATAAAGCTAGGAGCCAGCCCATGCATCCATTTTTTATTTCATTCTTCAGCAGATTCCTTTCGTTGCTATGGTAACGAAAGGGATCCACTTATGAAACCGAGAAACATAGATTAAAGATATTCCCCTTTTATAACCATGAAGTATTTCTCTACTTCCTACACCTGGTTAATGTTTTAGTACTAAATACTCTAGAGATACTTTGAGCAATGCAAAGTATAGCTAAGACCTTGAAATATGCTGGAAAATCATATATAGAAGGGTTATTCAACAAACCTCATTCTTATTTGAATTTTTAACACCTCACTTTCGAAAAATGCAGTATATTGAATGTAAGTCTGTAGTCTTGTGCGAGGATTTCGTGTTTCTTTTGCGTCGGGACCTTTAATCCTGTTGAGGCATGAAATTGAATAACGACTTAAATTCCAACAGAAGTTATCCAAACACCTTGTACGATGCGAGCGTTGCATCCCCGAAAGATGTTTATTTCGTATTACATCACTGCATGTGATCTTGCTCGCGCGAGTGATATAATACGAAATAAACTTTATGTAAAACTATATATAAATAATATATAAATATTATTTAATTGTAAATAGACTAAAATTTATCGAGTTTAGGCCGGAGTGACGATTTTGAAATCGGCTTGGGAAGGGGGATAAAACAAAAATGCGTTTAGTGGCTGTTTTTTTTTTACGGAAATGTTCGTGTTTGGATAAATTGTGAAATCTTCTTCGCTGTTTAGATGGCGGGAAAAATTGAATGTAAGTCTGTAGTCTTGTGCGAGGATTTCGTGTTTCTTTTGCGTCGGGACCTTTAATCCTGTTGAGGCATGAAATTGAATAACGACTTAAATTCCAACAGAAGTTATCCAAACACCTTGTACGATGCGAGCGTTGCATCCCCGAAAGATGTTTATTTCGTATTACATCACTGCATGTGATCTTGCTCGCGCGAGTGATATAATACGAAATAAACTTTATGTAAAACTATATATAAATAATATATAAATATTATTTAATTGTAAATAGACTAAAATTTATCGAGTTTAGGCCGGAGTGACGATTTTGAAATCGGCTTGGGAAGGGGGATAAAACAAAAATGCGTTTAGTGGCTGTTTTTTTTTTACGGAAATGTTCGTGTTTGGATAAATTGTGAAATCTTCTTCGCTGTTTAGATGGCGGGAAAAATTCAATTTTGCGACTGCAAACATTCTCTGCTTTTTAGATGGCCCCTCTGGGATTGTTTCGTTTTTGGTGCATTATTTGAATGTTAGGGGTGACATTATTAATTCAGTATCAATATGCACTTGTGTTTGTTTGTTTTTTTTTTTGCTTTTTTTTTTAATAAAACTTTTTCGTCTTTCTTTTGAGATAAAGTTTGCTTCCCTAGAACTTGAAATATATTTTCTTACGGTAAGGAAAAAAAAAAAAAAAAACAGCTTAAAAGAACATGACAAGGCAAAACGAAGTGCTGCTGTTCATCTTATCTGGCTTGCTGCAAAATACTCACAAAAATGCGTCTCATGTTAAATACGATGCGAAGCTACAGGTCTACTTCTCCCATTGCTGCAGTTCACTACAGTTCAAGGTGGAAAGCAAATCTGGCGATGTTTAGCTGCTTATTTTCTTTGCACATCAACACGATCAGATATTCCTCCGTCATGATTTCGGTGTTTTTAAACTTCGTAAGATTAAAAGATAAAATGAATTTTACCCTCCATTAATTCCTTTAATTTTTAGTGTTTCTGTTGCAGTTTTCTATCGTCCGTGTCAGGACAGTTCATCACGAAGGAAAATTGATCGCAGATATATGTGAAAAAAAAAAAAAAATTCCAATATAAAAAATATTTTTTAAATATATTTCTTAATTTTATATTTTTTTAAAAAAATTAAGAAATATTTTGTCATTAAGAAATATATTTTTTTAATTAATTAATATTTTATATATTATTTAAAATTTCGATTATATTTAGCTTTTTGAAGATTTTTATTCGGTATAAATTTATTCATCGCGGATATATGTGGGGAAAAAAACGAAATTTCCCATAGAAGAAATATTTTTAAAAAATTAAAAAAATTAAGAAATATTTTTAAAAAAATTAAGAAATAGCCGGCCTGGTGTTGGCCGAGTGGATAGCGAATCTGCTCTCCAACCATAATGCTGCGGGTTCGAATCCCGCCGTGGGCATGAATGTTTGTGATTGTCTGTGGAAATACGAGTAGTTGTTGGCGGTAGATGGCGTTGGTATAGTTGCAGTCAGTTGGTATTTTAGTCAGTTGAAGACAAAATTGTGGAGAAGGATCATCCCTCGATGAGTAATTGGATTCCCTGGAAGTGTCAAATAATAATATTTCGATTATATGATGGTGTCCTGAAACCTTATCGGCCTCGACCATAGATGGGAACACTATCGGCAAGATTATTTTTTCCTAAGTTGGTCATAAGCATCCATGTCAAACTGTAAGTCATTCTATCAACTGGTTTGTTTTATACAGCTGTCTGAAGCAAAAGTGTTGTCTGTATCCCTGGAAATGGATAAAATTGAGTATCGTGCGGTTATAAAATTCTTTGTAAAAGAAGGTTTAACGCCAAACAAAATTCATTCGAAGTTCATAAAAGTTTATAGGCCCTCTTCTCCTTCGTTTTTGACAATTAAGAAATGGGCTGCCGAGTTTAAACGTGGCCGTACCAGCCTTGAAGACCATCCACGTGAAGGACGTCCAAAAAGTGAAAATAACGTCCAGAAATTATTGATCAAGTGCACGACATGGGATTAGGTGACTGGCGAGTCAAAGTGCGTGAAATTGCTGCGACAATAGGCATTTCAAAAGAACGTGTAGGATGTATTTTGTATGAAGAATGGCAAATGAAAAAGCTTTGCGCAAGATGGGTGCCGCGCTTGCTCACAGCAGATCAAAAATGCACTCGCATGAAAATCTGTGAACAGTGATTGGAGCGTTTTAACAAGAATAAAAATGATTTT